>NC_142353.1:18591000-18907500 GCF_059441175.1 Urocampus carinirostris | reverse complement strand
TACATATATATATATATATATTTGTATACACACATACATACATACACTAAATCCATGTGGGTCGATAAAGAGGGAACACACGGACAATTGTTCTGCGAGACTATGAAAGTAATGTGGTCACTGGAGGAGAGATTTATTGTACTGCTCCAAGGACATATCATTGTGTTCATTTGTATAGCTGTAGCCATTAGTAGAGAAACTTTGCTATTTCAAGCTTTCGGAACAAACTTAATAGAATGAACGTTTAGGGGCTAAATATTGGAGAGTTCGGAGGCATTTTCCCTCTCTCTTAGTTCTGTTGAACCATGACGTATTTTCATTTCATCAGGCGATAGTGTGCTTACCTTGGGGGAAAAAGATGCAGTGCCAATCATTGCTATATGAATTTTATGCGCACATTTTTTTCTATCTGTGAAGGTGGTATTTCATCCAGATTTAATTGCCATAAATCAGCTATGAAGATAGTGTGGGAAGTTACTAGAGGTCGACCGCATTTCGGGCGGGTCGATTATCGGCACAGATATTTGGGAATTTGACGGATATCGGTATCGGCATATTATTAGGCTGATTAATAACACAACACTGAGCTGAACTTTTCCTCTCTTGCCAAAAAGCGACTGAACCAGGAAGTCCGCTCCGCACTGTGCACAGTCACAGACTGCATACTGGAGCAAGAGTTAAG
This sequence comes from Urocampus carinirostris, assembly GCF_059441175.1. Taxonomy (NCBI): domain Eukaryota; kingdom Metazoa; phylum Chordata; class Actinopteri; order Syngnathiformes; family Syngnathidae; genus Urocampus; species Urocampus carinirostris. The sequence goes on along the minus strand of NC_142353.1, from coordinate 18,906,818 downwards.
GCTGTTGCTAATATTTTTCAAATCCGTGATTTTTTTCACACTCGCATTTACTGTCCTTTTTTCTCTCCAACCCCCTTTGTGACTACCCTTGACTTAAATGTCGAGGAAATGTCGTCAACGTGCAGCGATGCACACAATGAAGCAGACACAACCGAGGTCTCACTCCCTTTCATGTGAACTCCGATTTTCCTATGCTTCTCAGCGATTCACTTCCTATAGAACGATAGTGGCGATTGTAGTCTGTACAATGTGTTTATTAAGAAATATTGATTGACGTGATTAGAACAAAAAAACATCGTTGACTATGAAATTAGGTTATTAGGACATATTCCTGCAAAAGTCACCAACACCGGAGGCAACCCAATGTACCTAAATGCCAATATATTTACGACCACAACTAGTTGTGCACAAGTAGTCTTTATATAGCATGCTATAGTAGCCTTATTGTGAAGCATGCTTATTGAACGTAGTTGTTTACTGATTGCGGTGACCAGAGAACCATTGTGAAAGAGACAATGGTTTTATTGAGTTTCCCTGTGGAGAAAAATGTTTGAATTTAGTATAATATCTGACTATGTACTGTTTGCAGAGGAAGAAACACTTCAAACAAATTGTATTGCGTAACTATTGGAGACTACAGAGAAGTAGTGATGGTTGTCGGGAAATTCTATTCTGTTCACTGTAAACGATTTTAAAGCCCTATCAAACTTTTTAATTATTTTAATTTATAATAATTATTATTTCTGTCTTTTGCATGATTAAAAAAATGTGTACTCCAATTTTTAAGCCTTTATAGCAAATTAATATCAGCTCCAAATATCGGTTATCGACCTCTCTTAAAACTAATAATTGGTATCGGCCCTGAAACCCATATCGGTTGATCCTTAGTATTTACACGAGCACGCTGTAGATATGTGCCTCATTAAAATAGATGCAGAGCTCCAGATTTACCTTAAATGGTAGGGACTTCTCACTGCATGGGCTAATCGGTAAAGACTGAAGACTGCTGGCAGGACTTGTTTCTGTACTCTGTAAAATGATATGAAAGGAAACATTAGTGCACATGTTTTGGTTTCATTTGTTTCAGTTCGGTAAAATATGCACTTCACTGCCTTTACCTTACAACCCCTTTATCTTTCTTATTTTATGTATGTAGCCTCTAGAGGAAAAGGTTTGGGCAGCTCTGTAGTAATCTTTGAGATAATGGATAGGACAAGTGGGTCTTACAAAAGAGTTCGAGAAAGCTCTCTATGATAACGAAAAAATATTTTCGTTAAAGACACGATTAGTCAAATTACTTTCTAGAGACCTTTTGTTTCAGATAACTGAGAAAAGGACAGACGTGTAATATTTGAGTTATATTTTTAACTATTTGCTAAAGTTTTACACTTTAGGGCACCTGTGAGAGATGTCAGTTTTCCAAACAACATAAACTTTGCAGTTTATTAGATATACTGACCTTTTAAAAAGCAATAACTCCAAGTATTTATAGGTGCAGTGCGGCCCGAAATGTGCCATTGCTGATCAATGCCTAACGTCACGGAGGGAGACGGGGGCTCTTTCTATGTCTTATCTTTTCGGCCTTTCAAAAAGTAAACACTTTCTGTATAAGGTCATTCTGGTCTCATGGGTTACATAGAAAAGCTGTCCCGAAAATTAGATGCGCTTCAAGATTTAGCAATTGGGGAAGAAGTGGGGAGCGGAGAGCCTGGGGTGTACTGCCTGGGAGCTCAAAATTTAATGACCTGCACGAGCCCTCAAAAGCATGTCAAAAGATGATAAATGGTCCTCAAAAGTAAAGCAAGTTTGGCCATCAGACACGCACTTGATCACATTAACATATAGAGGTGTTTACATTTTTAGTCCTATGTGACGGCAGATAAAAAAAGGTGATAGACATTTGTTGTGGAGAGGCTGCAAATTCTGGTCAATGCTTCAAGACAAAATCATACACAGTGGCATTTCTAAGCACCTCTAAACACGAGAATTTTAGTAAATGAATTTCTTTTGATAAAAAATTGACTATACATTCAAATATTGAAGTTTTGGACAGATAAACGATATATATATTCTATGATATAAAACAATAAAAAAAATATAAGTGTCAATTAACTTGATAATACAAAAAAGCAATGAAACGTATGCTATACTACTGTAAATATGTAAGATACTGTTTTCCTACCACCTTATCCACAGATCATCATACAAAACAAAAAAAGATTAGATTTTTTTGTCCACAAAAAAACAACAACAATGTAAACAAATCCACTTTTCTAAATGTTGGCAACAAATTTGTTTTGGGGGGTTATATTTTGAAATGTGATAAACATTTCCAATATGAAAATTATATAGATGCTCAAGAATTTGCCTCTTGGGTAGATGTCATTCTCTTTACTTTATTTTATACTTATTTTGTGATTGTTTTTTTCAGTATTTCTTTCAGTTCCGTTGTAAAAAGCTAACTTTGTTTCATAATAAAAAAGTCAAACACTTCAAAGTTGAACCATTTATGTAAATTTTGTTTGTAAATGATGCAATGTTTAAAATGTAGTCTATAAAAAATGTAACATAGCGTTTTTATAAAAAACTGTCTTGGCGACCACTACCGGACCAAAGCGGTACTTTGAAGGAAAATCAAGTTCACGAGCAGTCCCATAAGCTACCACAAGAGACCCTTCAAGAACGCACACGTGACTGTACGAACAAAAATTTGGTTTTAAAAATAAAAAATTGTGCAAAATATTTGAGGGTGTATATTAAAGTTACAGTAACTTCAACTTTCAATACAGTAAATTCAATTTTCTTCTGTAAAAGTCCCTCGATCCCATACCTGTCAACCTCCGCCAGTTCCTCCCCTTATTAATGATTGTTAATTCCTCATTGTTAAGCAAGAAGAAACCTTAAAAACACGGCACATATTTACTCACAGCAGGACAGACTAGGTAGAATACAACAACAATATTAGCGGTCTACAATGACGTTTTCGTCTGCTACCAGTCACAGGGACGGTCCGGATAAGTTCTGAAATAGGGAAGACGAGATCTATCTTGTTTAATTATTTTTTTTCCAGTATTAAAAGTGTCATATAGGCAGGGTTGGGTAGGGGTACTTTAACTGGATTACTTTCAATTACTTTTGGATTACTCCAATACAAAATATGCTAATAAAAGACAAAAGAAACCAAATATGAATAAAATGATGACTCACAACACGTGGTAAGCTTTCTCTCCTGGCTTTGATCTCCGGCAAAACTAACATAAAATGCGACAGAAACAAAATGAAAATAAATCCAAACAGCTTGCCAACATTATTTTTGCGGTTCCATGTATTCCGTTACTCCCCAACCCTGCACCTAATTTAGTAATTTTATTTATATTTAGTTTATTTTGTCTTTTATTAGCATATTTGGTATTTGAGTAATCCAAAAGTAATTTAAAGTAATCAAGTTAAAGTAACCCTACCCAAACCTGCATATGGGGTGGGGTACACAATGGGAAATGATCAAAAAACATATAAAATACAAACAAAACAAAATGCAATCTCCCTAATGCCTCCTTGAAACCCCCACAGCAAATGCACAAATTTCTTACAGCGCTCAACTCACATTAGATTATGGTGATACCATTTGTCAAAGATAGTCATTATTAAGACTCTTTGGTGGCTGTATTTACACAGATAAAATACATATATTGTTAAAAACTACATCGTGATAGCAGTAGCAAAGTACTCACGAGGCTTCATGTTGGTTGAAAAAAGGAAAAGAGGGAGCCCAAACGGTGGGCGTGGTTTATTATACGTCAGTGAAAACAGTACACACATGAGCACGACTTCACAATAAAAGAATATAAGATTGATAAACGTACAAGAGATATAATTAGACTGATTATTGAAACGTTGTTTTATGTGTGTGTGTGAGAAAGATTGTTTTTGTATTTAGGAATATAAAAACAAGTTATTTTCACTAGACTGAATTCTGAGAGATTTACATCCAAAACGGCCACCTTGACACCATCCTACTCATCTTATTTTCTAATGATCAGGAAGATGTGTTTTACAGCTATTTAGGATTCACTTGTATGCTTTTGGGATGGGAGCAGACCAATTAGTAACAAATTATTTTCTACTGATAAAATTTGGTCGTCATACGAGCAATTCAAGCTACGAGCACGATTTTGGAATGATTAAGCCTGTAAGCAGTGGTACCACTGTATGTACACTTTTGCCTGGTAAAATAAGGAACAATTCAAGAGAAAACATTAATTCATTGGGTTTCTTTTTCATGTCAAAATTTGATCTGAAAAATATTTTCCTCTAGTATTTTTAGAAATATTTTAAGTGTCGTTTATAGCATTGATTTTCCGGGTTAAGAGCAAGTTAGAAAAAGACCAGTGGGTAAGTGAAGCTCCCTTTGTAAGGCAATAATTATAATAACATGTTCTGATGGAGGTAAGACTCTCCTCCTTTCATTAAAAAACAAAAGATGATGCAAACGTAAGCTTCAACAACCTATTTGCTTTCAAACTTTGACCGTTTTTACATCCTGCTGTTTTTGTTTTGAGACTGCTGCAACCTGTTTTTGTTTTCAACAGACAAATGCTACCACTTACACTTAGCACATGAGAAGAACTGCTGGCTGCAGCTCACAAAAAGGTCATGCAGAAAAAACAGAGTTGACACATGAGAGCAGAATGGAAGCCAAGTTAGGTTGTTTAGGTGATGATAGTGTGAGGTTTCTTTCTTCCTTAGATTCACATGGAAAATGTTGACGATATTCTGAGTGTCAAACGTACGCTGTACCCCAGAAAATTGTTCACAAAAGTACAACACACTCTTATGCTCAATCCCATTTCTCAGTATTTTCCCTAAAGTTTACTCCTTATTCCAGCAAAGTGCATTTACAATAAGGGAATAGTGAGGGACAAAAGTAGCTTCTCCCAAACCACGGCTATACGAACTAGGTGAAGGAGAGAATTTTGCAGTACTACTCATCTGGTGACATACTTATTAAATAAAACAATTTTTGTAACCAGTTTAAATGCTACTGTTTTGATGTAAGTGAAATTTTAAATTTAAAAAAATAAAAGAAACAATTGTTGCAACACTTTTTCCTTTAAAAAGGTATGTAAACACAGAAATAAAAGATACGACTTCTTTCTTCATGTCAGGGGTTTTTCTACCTTTCTTTGTAATCAGCAGTGAGTGAAATTGTTTTTTTACAGAAAAACCTCGCTAATGAAATCGATTTTGTGAAAATACACACTATGTAAACATTTTTCTTATAATAGAATATCTGAATAATATTTTTCTGATAAAGAATACGACAAGCAATTGTAAAAATATACTTCTGATAACAAAAAAGTATGTATTTTTAAAATAATGGCGGCTAATAAGATTTCCCATGTAACAAAACTGACCAGCCATTTGCAGTTTTTCAAATATCACTAATGCAAAATTCGGACTACAAGGAGCATCTGATTATAAGCCGCACCCAGTACATTTCTCAAGGAAAAACATTTTGTACATATATAAGCTGCACCTGACTATAAGCTGAATGTGCCTACATTGAAACATGAAATATTTACAAAGAAAGACGGTACACAGAGTCTTTATTATATACGGTACCTTAACCCCTTCACGTTCTGACAGCCCGCCGGTGGGCCGCCAGACAAATACGTGTCTGTATGAAGTCACCAATTACTGAAGTACGGCATGCCACATTTTGTTGGAAAGTTTAAACTCTTGGGATTCAAAATATACTCATCAGAGAAATATTACCATCAGTCTGAAACAATATACCCGAAAACTATAGAGCCGAGGTGACTCACCAGTACATCCCCTGACCATTTTCAACTTCTCCGAATGTTGGCAAAAATGGCTTTCTTACATCAAGGACAATCCATAGAATTCAACCTCGTAAAATATTTACGCCAAAACATACAATAATGCCGACATATAAACGTAAACATTTCTGCTTCGTTGTACGTTGCTTCTTGTAATCAGTTTGTTTCCCCGCATTATTTCTATTTCCAAATAAACAGACTCGTAAAGTTATTCCCAATATGGTAGTTAGCCTTTCATTTGACACATTATTCATGCACAAAGGACAAAGATACATTAAACTTTTGTCTTCCTCGACACACCAATTCCACGTCTCTCATCCTTACCTCTATTGCTTGGGCGCCCCTGGCGGCCGTTCAAAAAAAATGCATAAATTGGCTGCATCATTGTAAAAGCCGCAAGGTTGAAAGCTTGGCAAAAAAAATATCACGGCCTATAGTCTGAATTTTACAGTACTGTAGCATTCTTTTGTGTGTGTGTGTGTGTGTGTGTTAGACAGTGTATTTGCATGTGTATATGTGTGTTCCTGTGTATATTAGGGTGGAGCTTATTTTCAAAGTTGCAAAAAGTCACTGCCTTACCCTCTAATTGGGTTCCATTACACAAAAGAACAATCGCTGTGCAGTTTTGTTTTAAATAAAATACATATTAGAGCTAGCTCAATTGCTGAGAAGTTTGGTGTTTTCTATCAGTTTTTTTAAATGGGAGTTCTCGACATGCTTGGGTAAGCCACAGATGTGTTAAGTTTATATCTCAAACAATTATTACCCACAAGTCGTTGCTCAGCAAGATCAGTCTAATTCAACTAGTATAATTTCCCTTGACATACTGTTATAGACAAGGCCAGCAGACCTTCCTTGTCCTCCAAGAAGTGACTGACATTCAAAGATCAGCATCAGGTAAATATTCAGTACATTCAAAGATTTCTTACTTACATAATCTTCCTGATCACAGCTTGCACAAAATACATTTGTCACACCATGAAACAGTTTGATATTACATCTGCATGAATAGTCAAGGAACATAATGGCGAGACTTTCTAAATCAATGTTCACCCATATTGCAGGCGGCGAAGTTACCCTAACCCTGTTTTGGAACTAAGTTTGATTTTTGCGATTGGGAGATGGAATAAGAGCTTGCTCTGTCCACTCCACGCATCGGCCCGGTATTGCAGTACCTCCTGGAACGGTGCATTCGCAATGATCCCTACTTGGCTCTGTGGCTAGGACCTTGACTCAGCCTCTTGGCTGAGAGCAAGTGTCTAGGCCCCTTGGCTTTGTAGCGTAATATGATTTGGCCGATAACGGATAATGGATAATTGATAAAGAATATAGAACAATAAACCTTACAAAATCCCCCCCCCCCCCCTTCCCATGAACAATCTGCTTGGTGTGTGAACTAACTGGAAGTAAGCTATCATCAGTTCACATGGCTCTTGGTTTCATCTTTATCAACACTTGGAATTGCAACCCCCTCAGAGCGTCTTCCGCAGTGACAGTGAAAGAAATGTAATTTTGGAATAAAGCAAAAATTCCAATTCGAGATCCACAAAATTGACGGACTAAACTTGAATAACATTTTCAAGCATGGCGTTTGCTAAAAGAGAACAAAGGACGACAAGCAGCAACACAAAAAGCCAAGGAAAATGAGTACAAAGAAGAACTTGATGACTTGTTTGACATTGCTCATGCTAATGCTCTCAACATTATGACAATTCCAGAATTCAAAGAGTTTTGTTGGCTCAAAGAGCAAAGGGAAGAAAGGGGTGTGTTTTTTCACAGTAAGGATCTACGTGAAGGCCTGAATCATGGCACCTCTGGCTGCAAGTGCCCCTCGCACTGATTTGCAGCTTTTAAAGTCTTGTGTGGAATATTCAAACATAATTGTTGCAATATCTAAGGTTGCCCTTCAGAAAATTTCCAATCACCTGTGGTATTTAACACCAGAAATGGTTACACTCGCTTTGTTTGACAATCAAGTCAGTGCATCAACGAAACAACTCAGGGTGGCTGCAATGAAAAATAAGGACAACATAGATGAAACTACTGAACAGGATTTTCAAAAGAGGATATTTGTAGATTTAGACACTGTTACTAGCAAATGTCTAGAAGACTTTGTGTCCTCTTGATCTAGCACTTTCTTCAAAATCATTAACCTTCCTGTTGCTATCTTGATGTTGAACCAAAGCAATGTGAATCACGGGATGACTTCAAACAAGCTTTGGAAACGGTTCAGGCAGTCAGTGTGGTCAATGATCTTGCAGAAAGAGGTGTGGCGCTGATTCAGGAATACTGTGGTCATATCACAAAATATAAAACTGATCTGCAGCATCTGCTGCAAATTGCTGAAAACCACAGCAAAACTATTCCTGACAGCCGTAAAAAGACTCTCATAAAGGACTTTTTCTTCTCGTTTGTATTATCTACCTAAGCCATCATTATTTTGTGTGTAACCAGCTTAATAATAATATAATAATTTCCTTGTATTGTCATTCTGTGTAACAATGTACACAGAACGAAATGTCGATTGCACCTGACCCGTTGTAGCGAGCCGATGCAGCCGCAGCCAACAGAGGGCGCCGCCGACCACTTTTTAAGTCTTAGGAATGACTCGGCCGGGGCGCGAACCACCGACCTCCCAGTCTCAAAGCGGGCGCCTTACCATCTAGGCTACTGAGCTGGTATAATGGGCGCTAATCCAAATTTGTACAGTGATTGAGCTACCTGTAAATATCAACTTATATGACTGAAACTTCTGCAGTGTAGTTTTTGGTGGAAGTGGAACATTTTTGTGGGGTAAGATAAAAGAATACATGAAATTTAAAAGAAATTGGTCACATAAGCTCCACCCTACTGTGTATGTAAGCGGACAAAACGTAACTGCTTCCATTTTGAAATGTAATTAGCTTCGGACATCTTTTATCTCTTTTTTGGAAACTTATCTAATGTGCATTTTATCCATCAGTTTTTACCTGGGACATGAGTCCAAACTTTCAACCACCATCACCTGATGCTAAAAGTGGTGCATCTTTCACTTTTTTGCTCTTCTCCTGCATATAATTTCTTATGCAATATCAGAAGTCCAGGGACTGAATATCAGTCAGACGCAAATTTAAAGACTGGTCCTTTGATCTTACTTTAAGAGCAGAAATAGTTCTGACACCACTAGACAGCCTTTCATACAGATTTCCTGTGCAAATGCGGGAGTGTTTATTACAGCTAAATTCAGAAAAGGTCACTCACCTGTTCAGATGACACACTGCTAATGGATGTGATCAGAGCTCTTAGAGGAAACATGAACCATGTCCCTGCACTTTGCTATGTAAATGTATTTTAAGGACAAAAATACAGATTTTTTCCAAACTTGGACCAGACTTGGCAAAACTATATTTGCAATAGATGTTTCCATACAGTCAAGAATATTCTATGATAATTTGAGCTAATAGTACTGATGACAGATATAAATAACAATGACAACTATCGTTACTATTCATATGTTTCTGGCGGCTTATAGTGCCAGAGAAAAAACAAAATGTTTGTTTCTGTTGTGGCAAATGTACCTTTATTTTAGCGATTATAAGGCGCGCATAAAAACCCCAAATTTGCCAGAAATTTGAAAGTGCGCCTTATAACCCTGTGCTCCTTGTATACCTTGGAATAGGGTGGAGAAAATTCAAAAGCACTTGACCATTAGACCACTTGTGGTAAAGATAACAAACGAAAAGGCATTGGGCTTTATCTTATCACACTCTTTTACTCATGGTGCCAGGAACACAGAGTTTTGTGACGCATGTTGTTCTTCTTTACTTGTGAGTCAATAATGTTTTTCAAAACGTTAATAGAAAATTAAGTCTTTTAACAAAATACTATACCAGCTCTTTTATTGTCTTATACATTATTAAACCATAATGTAATTGATGCACAAGTGAAGAAGTATCAACTTTTCAGAACACAGAACAAAATGCACCCTGCAAATCAGTGTTTCTGGCACAGTGAGTAAAAATAGTGTGCTAATGAAAGGTCTAATGCCTTTTCGCGTGTCACCTGTACCACTGGTGGTGTAGTAGGTAAGATGTAGGTGCCCTCACCGCAGCGACCTGGGTTTGATTCACGTTGCAAACAATGTTTAGTGATTTTGAATGTTTAGGGAACTAACTGGGTTTCACATTGTAAATATTGAAATCAGCAACACTTAGTGACTGATCAATCTTATACCTTGAGTGTATAAAAAGCCTAACTGTTATACAGGCCTTTCTATAGTCTCAACTTCATGCACGTTATAGTCCGGTAGGCCTTTTCTATGAAAAAATATATGACAAAAGACTACTTTTTGGGGGGTGTAACTTAGAGTACAGAAAATACTATAATCCAAGAGCAAAGTGAAATAGACATAGTTTAATGTAAGTGTACGTGTGTGAGTAAACATTTTGTTCTTATCCTCAATGCTAAATAAATTACAAAAGGTGATAAAGCGAGTCGAAATGTGTACTTCGGTAGTGATTTAATGGAGCTGAAATCAAGTTAATTAAAAAAAAAGGAGAGGGAAAAAAAGGATGAACGGGTCCAGTGGTAATCACAACATATATCTTCAACCGAAAGCCTAGCTGCTGTAAAAAACTTGCTGGATTTTACAATTTGAAAAGACCCCGGTCAGTGCAGTAAAAGGAGACTAACCGGCAATTCATTCTAATGTCCCACCGTGGTTAAAGCCTGTGTCGGCGTTTGAAAATCAGCAAGAGAGGAAGCATTACCCACCTCCTGCAGTGTGCGTCTCAGCCTCAAAAGGAGTGTCTTGACAGCAGTGCAATCCTGCTGCATGAATCGCAGGGGTAAGGTCTCCAACCCATGGGGCAAAGGCTCGTCCTCCTTAGCCAAAGGAAGAGTTGAGCTACAGTCTGACGGGAGCAGGGTCGTTGGGCGTCGAGCCTCCCTGGACCGGACAAAAATATGGAAAAATCAACAAGGCATATTCTATTATAACCACATCAGTATTTGTCAGTTCTGATGTTCTTATATTCTCATATTACGGGCGGCAGTGGTTCAGAAGGTAGAGCGCTCGTCTTGGGATCAAGAGATTGCAATTTAAATCCCGGCTCCTCCGTGTTACATGTCAAAGTGTCCTTGGGTAAGGACACTGAACCCCTAATGCCCCCAATAAGCAGGTTAGCGCCTTACATGGCTGCACGGCCGCTATTGGGAAATGTGAAGCACACTGTAAAGCGCTTTGGGAAGTCTTGACTTGAAAAGCGCTATATAAATGCAGATCATTTCATTTCATGTGTTTGTTTTTTATGTACTGTATTTTCAGCACTATAAGTAGTGTCTGAAATAATGCCTCCCCGGACGCGTGAGAAAAAAGATTGTCCTGAAAGATATAAACGCGAAATGTGATAATGAGATGAGATATGTCCTTTCATACGTCATCTGTATCACTAGTGGTTTAGTACGATTCTTAGTGCATGCAATGTTATGCAAAGTTAGTTTGACTTATCAATTAATGCAGTAATATGTACCTTTTAATAGCCCTTTTCAAGGACTTTCAAAGTAAATTTTTCAATTTCTCTCGTACCCTTAAAAGAAGAAATCCAAAATCTACAAATATATGTGTAATTTACACATGCGATTTTTAATATTACATCAGCATTTATCAAGACACATGATTTATAGATCTTGAGTAAAACGCAAATATATTTGTAGATCTGAAAGTACAAGTGATAATATTCTTAAGACAAATCTCTTCCCATTTAAGTGAGTAAAATGACAGAAATATGTCATTACATTTCCAACTGCAGGAAGTTCTTTCCATTAAAAATGTACCAATGAGAAATGCTACTTTTTTTGTGTGGCCTACAATAAATGTACATAATTGATACGTAATCCTTGCATTAATACACTTTTGATAGTTCCCTGTTTAGGTGTGGCATGCGCCTGACCTTTAGGGCGCGACCCACAGGGGCCAATGATGCTTCATAGCAAATTGGCATCCGGTGTGCCTTACAGGGTGGAAAATACAGTATGTTATTATTCTAAATGGAGTTCTGAAAAGTGATGCCAGCAATGCAATGTAAGACTCAGCCAAAGCAAAATGGAAAACGATGAAAATGCCGGCAAAGTCAATTTTGGTCTCCATGTCCGCCAACATAAATGAAACTATCAACTGTTGTCCCTGTCCCAAGGACAAACATGTTAAACATTGGCACAAAGAAATGCTTCAAATGGCTAGCCAATATAAAAACTTGATGGAGTGAACACGCTCAAGGTCATTGACGTCAACATAAAAGGAAGTAGTTGATATCAAGAAAACATGCAACGGTGGAAAAGTAAGTTTTTGCCTTTTACATTAAGTCCTTTCCCAGCGTGACCCAATTTATTGTTTTCATAAGAGAGTGGTTTCAAATTGTAAATATTTCAAAGCAGAAGAGGTGATTAAGGTTTAAGAAATTATTCATTCAAAACTTTGGTTTTCTTCCTGAAAAAAAATATGTACTTCACTTCATGTGTTGGCAACTGGACAAAAAGGGACAGTGTGTAATATTTGACCACTAAATCTCGCTGTATTGTGTAGTGCAACCAAAAACTAGTGCTACCAAGTACAAGGAAGAATACAAACTACGGAGACTCGTACTGACCAAACCGCTCCATTTTTCTTTTCATGTTTTTCCCCAGCCATTCACTAGGTGTTTATTTTTGAGGAGCAAGATGGCGGACAATCACGTTATTAAAATCAATATTTTTGTTTTTAATAAATGAAGTTTGTTTCACCCCCTAAGAGGTGCTTAAGCCAATCACTATGCAGAACACAATGTACAATGAAAATCTGCAAAGGAGCGAAACAGCAATACGTTAACCGCGATACAGCAAGGGATTACTGTATCTCGATTTAGTTTTGGAAATAAATATAAAAAACAGTTCATTTAAAAAGATGATGATGTAAAATAAGTTTAATCAATATTCAACTTTGTTCTCTAATTAAATATTTATTCCCCAACTCGTTTATAATGATCCAAGTCTTGTTTTCAGTCTAAAACTATTATTTGATGGCCTCTTGTGGTCTCCCCAATCTCTTTTACCTATCGGCTGCCTTTCTGTCCCTCCCTCAAACCTGAGTGCCATACCTGACAACAGTTTCGCATTGTGTTTACCCGTGTGTCTCGGCAGTGGTTCCACTACGACTCTCTGACAGTCAGGCCACTCGATGGAGGATTATTAGAACCTGCTAATGTGCCCTTGTAGATGGAAGGTTGAGCACCTGAGGCACCCTTTGCCTCACGATGACAGCTGACAGTTTCGCCAAGAACATTCCTTTTTTTCTTTTACAAAATGCTGAAAGCAATATAATTAAACACCATCTACTTTTTCTGTGTCTTGCTCCGCTATTGACAGTTTTCTCGTGACGTCAGGCGCATGCCCAGATGTTAACAGTCGGACATATTGGATGGATCAACCAGACACAGTTTGATGTAGTCATGGGCAGTGTCGGGAATAACTTCATAACGGTGTTATTCTTTTCAGTAACGGGGTACTATAACTTAATCCACCCATTATCTGCACCCTTTATCCTCAGTAGGGTCACGAGGGTGCTGGAGCCCATCCCAGCTGTCTTCAGGCAGTGGACATGGGACACCATAAACTGATTGCCAGCCAGTCGCAGGGCACACAGGGACAAACAACTCACCCATTGGTGTCATGCTCTTTCCGGACATTTTCAACATCTTACCTAGTGTTTACTATTCTGTGTACAGTAATGCTAATTGTGATTCACCCTGGTCAATCCTGGAAGGGGGATTGCCACATGTGGGGTCCTTTCTCAGGGTTTCTCTTTTCTCCTCACACTGGGGTTTTTTAGTTGTTCCTTGCCCGCATGCTGGTTTGGGATCAGGTAATTGTGTCATTGTAATCCTGTGCAGTCCTTTGAGACATTTTTGTAATTAAGGGCTATATAAATAAATGTGACTTGACTTGACCCATTCACACCTAGGGACAATTTAGATTAGCCAATTAACCTGACATGCATGTTTTTGGAATGTGGAAGGAAACAGAGTGCCCGGAGGAAACCCACGCAAGCACGGGGAGAACAAGCAAACACCGCACAGAAGGATTCGATCTCATGACCTCAGAACTGTGCCGCGGACACGCTAACCACTCAGCCGTCGTGCCACCCAGACTATCATATAGTAAGATAAAAAAATTACGAATACAGACGCTCCCCCACTTACGACCATTGGATTTACGAAAAAGTGCAGATACAAACATTTTTTGGGGACGTAAAAAAATATGCGGACAGTGCTTGCAAATTTTGTATTGTCTGCACCTTTTTCTGAGTAATGCTTCTTTCTGCCGCGTGGCGCAGTCAGAAGTCACCCAGCATCCACCTCGAAGGAGAAATTCAGCTTTTACGTCCTAGTTCATGTGTAAACATACTACGTGTACTTTATCTCCAGCGCCCTAAGAACTTTGACGTTTTTATTGTTTAAGATCTCCTGAACCCATCCAATATGGTTGCTGTTAAATGTAAAGAAGAGGCAAGCAGTTTCTTTTTAAATGAAAGTGGAAAAAGACAGCTTGATGCGGTTGAGAAAATGGTTGGATCACTTTATTTTGTCCACTCTACCATGCAGGAGGACCTCTTAAAACCCATCTTCAACAAGTAAGTTAAAGTCAACTTCATCTTTATAGAGCATATTATTTTATAATATGTTTATTTTTTTGTCCAAAATGTTACAGGTTTCTTATATAAATCTTAAACATACTTATATAAACCTTAAACATACAAAATATAGCACTGAAGCAACATACAAATTCAACTTACAAACGATGGACCGGAACCCATCTCGTTCGTAAGTAGAGCAGCATCTGTACAGCAATTACGAATGTGTCGAAAGAAAATGCGAAACGTTAGTTTATGTTCTTGTTGTAGATTTTTAAATATTTTAATTGTATTTCCTGTGTTTTTCAGTGTTTATATCAAAATGTCAAGTTTCTTCTTTTGGCTCTCTTATTTCCCTTTTGTTATTCAGTGTTTTTCTTTTGTTTCATCTTAATTTATTAAACTCACTTTATATTGTTTACTGCTGATTGTTATTTTATTGTATTGTTTACAGTTTATATTTGTTGAACTAAGTGGATAGATTTGTTGCTGGTGTTGTGCAATAAATAAAAAACAAGATTCTATAACTCAAGTACCTGTCTGTTTTTCTCTATTCAACTGACTTAAATACAGTTTAGAAAATTTCATATTTTTTGACAGACAAAAACTTTTTTTAAAGTAACATAAATAGTAACTTTTCCTGGTAAGTAATTACTTTTATTATAAGTAATTCAGCTACGAACTGGGTTACTTTTTTTGAAGAAGTTGTGAGCAACTAATTACTTTTTTAAAGCAACGTGCCTAAAGGCTATACTAATGTTGTTAAAATAAATAAGGAATGGGTAAGGCGTTTTCTTTTGTAATCATCCAGTTTATTTCTATGTACTGTTACCTGGTGAGTGCAGGACAGAAAGACAACTTCAACCTTGCAATATGCCCTTTGGAGAGAGTAGGCACGCGCCATTAACTCTAGGTGAAAATATTGCGCCATTTCCCAAACAAAATGAGCTCCAAAGAAAGCCCCGGAAGTCCCTGAAAGCCTGGTCGAACAAAGTGCATACTTGTCCGCTGAGTGAAGGGCAGATATAGGCTTCGAATTAACGAGCATTAAAACGCCTTGCCGATGCGCTGTTCGCTGCCTGAAATGAGTACCAGGGATCCCCTCTTTTAAACACTAACCCATACACCACATGCTTTTCTCTAGCGTGTATGGGTCTTGTTGGTACATCAGTGAACATCTGTTGCCATAACTTAGCCCAGAACATTTAACAATAGCGAGATTAGAACTTGGATCACCATGTTTCAGTTGATCACAACAATAATGAGTTAAACTTACTCCCATCCAGCATGACCGCCACTACTCTGGTTTTCCGATGTTGTTTGCATGATCAGGAACTATCTTTACTAGGAAGGCAGGTGTAAACAATTGACATACGATCAATCTTTAACCATTATCGTGTCAAGTGGAGCATTAGAATTACTTATACCATATTTTCACGACCAAAAGGCGCCGTCAGTTACGTGTGCCATTAATCTACTTAACACTCAGATAAAGCACAATCCATATCCCCCCAATAAAGTCCTAATTGTAACCAACACTGAGTTTAACTTATAACAATGAAGATAACAATCAAACACACACACACACACACACACACACACAAGCATAAAATTGAGCAAAATTAAAAATAGAGCAGGAGCAAAACTGAGTTTGGTTGTGCTTTAGTTAAATATCGATGACAAAGTATTAAAATGTTTTCAATCATCAAAAGGTGTGGGCATGGTAAAACACAGCAATAAAAGAAGCACAAAAAGAGCGGGAACTAGGGCTGCACCATTTGGAAAAAAAGAATTGCGATTTTTCAGACCCATATTGCATTTTCTATATCATTTTTTATTTTAAAAGAAAATTGCATTTTCTCAGTGTGTTTTGTTTGTTTTTAGTACTTAATCATACTAACATGCTTTAACCTTAGGAAAACGGTAGTCTCCGTAGGGAAGCTTTGTTAGGGTTGCTGTCTGCTGACTATTATTTACTGTTTGATTCCTCAATTGATCTAAGTACCTAGTAGGTACAAGGGTCAGTTACCTGAGATGACTTAATTACTGAGTGAGCACATCAAATTTTCAAAGAATAACAACTATAGATCTACAAATAAAAACAGAATACAGAATTACAGTTGAAAAAAAAATGTCTTTAGTTGTTTAAAAGTACAAGACAATTGGAGGGCTTCTTCCAAAGTAAAAAAGCAAGAGTGCCTAGTTTGCTGCACGCTAATATCAGGGTAACGGTGACTTCATTCAGGTCTTGGCGATGATTTAAATACAACAGTCACGAATGTAGCCCTCCCATTAGTTGTCGCTCTAGGTTATCCATTTCATGGGTAATGGATTTGGAGTTGGTGAGATACAAGCTCAGGGGTGGCTTAAGAGTTGTTTGCCTCGCTGTAGCAGTAGGCCAGACTTGGAGCCTCGCTATTGCTTTCTCTCCCGATGCCGCCTCAATCGACTCCAGAACATGACAACAATCCACCGAGCACCCAGTGGTGATCATCATTTTCTTGCGCTCTTCTGAATTTCTTCAGAGTCCAATTTAATTGATTAATTTATTTTCAATGTATCATGCCGCTAAAGTTTTCACGTTTTGTTGTGATGACCAGTTGTGCGCCAGGCTGTTTGAGTGACAGCAAACACCAGCACATACACAGTCACGCCCAGCCAATAAACACTTGCCCATGATTGGTCAGTACCGTTAAAAACTTGAAATCTGACATATGGGCTGGCAAAACACTCAATCACACTGATAACAAACTACAAATCCTTCAAAAAAGCGCAGTGTCTTAATATTGCACAATTCAATTGCGTCACATTGCAATATCAATAACATTTCGATTAATCGTGCAGCCCTAGCGGGAACAAAACATTTTTGCCGGTAATCTTCGTCTATCAAATCAATCAAAATCATAATATTATGTATTTAAATTCAGTTCACTATCAGAATCATTTTCAGTGCCGTGCAGCCTCTCAGAAATGATGCCGGCATTTGCAAAATCTCGAACAATAATGCCAGCAGACACGTTAGCCAAAGCATCAACAATCTGCCTGGAATGATACCGAGCTCAGAGTTAATTTGTTTTCCTTGTTTTTTCCACATCAAACGTAAAGCCCCGCTCAGATGAAGCGCCATTAGCGAGATGCCATTGGCGATCAGTTCCACTGTCAGGGTCTGTCCCTTGCACAAGAGATGCCATTTTCAAAGAAGCTTGAAAGTGTGTTGGGGATGACGTGACCATTCAAGATATTGATATTGTTTAAGAATCACGTACGTTTTCTGCAAATATACTGAAAAATCCACTGTATGCGAGAAGTAATGCACTCAGAAGACAGCAGGTGATGCAAAATATATTGTGTGGAAACTATTTTCACGATTGCAACCCCAGCACTAAAGGAATGTGGCACTGGCCACCAAAAGCAAAATGCAGATTGTCAGTGGCAATGCTTGCAAACAGTGTAAGGTATGTGTGGGGACTTGAGATGGGCATGCATTGGATTACAATTCAACAGTGATTGTGACACGTGGAATGTTTTGCATGATGCACATACTTGCTCATTTACGTATAGACAATCAACGCCTACACTTCCCACTTTGATTCATCTTTTATGTACAATAAAGATTCATATGTTCCCCTTCCACCCGTTCTGTATAACACTAAATATGTCCGCCTAACAACAACCCCAACGCACATCGGACACGCTGGACTAGAGGGAGCACCACATATTTTGAAGAAAATCTGATACTTTTTTGTTTGCACCCTATAGTCCAGGGGTGGCGAACACGTGGTTCTAGAGCCGCATGCGGCTCTTAGCCAATGAGAATGCGGCTCTTTCCTTCATAATAATTTCTATATACTGTGGCTATTTACCTTGTTTAGTTTTTTTTGTGTGTGTATTGAGGGTGGACACTTTCCTTGAAATCAACACAAGAACAATACTGTATTGTTTTTAATTGTGTGTCTGTCTGTCTGTCACGGCAGGTCAGTGCGTCTTGTGGCTCTTTGACTCTCACAGTTAAAAATTTCGGCTCTTTGTGTCAAACTTGTTCGCCACCCCTGCTATAGTTATTAAAGTGTGGCATCTAAGCATGGATGATATTGATGAAATATATTTTAAAAAAATGTTAAAGCTAAACTTAGTCAAAATTTTGTCACATTTTTTGGGAATACTTTGTAAAATTTTCAAAATTTTGCCAATGTTGAAAATGAAACCTGTAAAGAATGCAAATGCATATAGAGCAAAGAAATGGCTTCAATGAAAGACAACTAAAAAAGGGAAATAAGAAAAGGAACATGACAACATAAGTCATTTTGACCTATTCAGGCTTCCTTCGATTCAAACTAAGATTGTGTTGCTAGCTCAGCTTACCCTTCTAGCTAGAAGTGTATTGCTGAGGGTCCGCCTCCACAGGAATGAAAAACTCCCCGTAAATTTGACCAAGTATCCAGAATAAAGTTTGCATCTTTTTGACATGTGAAAATAAAATAAAAAGTCACAGCAACATACTTCCTTGACATTAATTGTTACTTCATTGATGCAGCAAAAGTGTGCATTCACTGTACTCATTTTGAAACATCCATTTAGAATAGAATTCTCTTTACTGTCATTCATATATCGTCAATTTGAAACATTGTATGCAGATTAGAATATATTCTAAGAGTAGAAAGATATTTTCCTTACCCTCATGTAGGTTTTCGATCAGGTAATGGTGTAATAATAGTCTGTGGTTTGCAATAATATGTGGCAGGTGCAGCCCTTTGAGACTCCTTGAGATTAAGGGCTATACAAATAAACATGACAAACATGACATGATGGTGGGCATTCTGCAGCATTTGTTGATGACAAAACATTTGCAGCTGTTTTAAGACATTTGCGCAAGATGATTAGAATTAGAATTGTCTTTATTGTCATTGATAACCACCTAGTGTACATAATTTAATCATTTAAAATAAGATTAGACGTAGCTTTCAGAGATAATAGGAAATACAATATTTTAATAATAATTATACAAGGATAGATAGCCCGTGTTTACATGGTAGTGCTTGGGGATTCGAAAAGACTGAATTGTAAGTGCATCAGAAAATAGTGCAGTGAATGATGACGTTCTGTTAAAATTTATTGGAATTACGCACGGGAAAACCCCAAACAGAGTGTGTTTGTATGTGTTATCGATGTTCTTCAGGCTTGGCTCAGTTATCCCTTTTTTTCTTTTTGTTGTCCCATTTTACCTTTTCCCATTTTCCACGCTCCTCCACTAAACAGTTGCCTTCTGTCTTTTGCACACTTTCGTCCTTCCCCTTGCCTTTCTTAGCCTCAATTCATTTCTCAACAAAAGTGATCCGTTTTCATCTAGAGTGAAAAAAGGCAATTAGCAGTCTTTTATCACTTCTCATTATTTCGCCACCGCATTGTTTTATTACTTAGCTGGCAGTGGCTGATGCTAACGCACCTGAGCAGGAGATAAACAATGGTGCAAAAAGAGCAGACCCTATACACTGAAGCTGACAGAATATTGAGTTAGTGCCCCGCAGGAGGAGAAATGACGACATGCGGCGTCAAAAAAATTAAAATATACTAAGGTAATTCATCAGTGGCATTAGTAGGTTTGAAATAAAAAGACAGCCTTATTTAAATTGAGACGAGGCCAGAAAGGAAACACAGGCATAAAATTTTCATGGCGGAGGAGGGAAAACAATTATGAGACATGTGCATGCATATATCAGACATTTCCTCAAACAATTACTCTGGCTTGGATGGGGCTCGTTTGTCATCTCTCGCTTCTACCTGTCAAAAGGCAGTCTGTTCATCTGAGTGGGGCACCTGAGGCAACGGCTGTTTTTACGTCGCTGTTAACTCATCAGGAGCATTGGTGACAATGAATGAGCAGCAGCAGAAGCTTCAGGCGGCAAATCTAATGGCAAATTTCCGACTTCGAGACCCAAAAAGGAGAGGCTATAAAATAGATGTCATACAGGGCTAACTTTCTAATTAACTTTAGCTTGTTGGTTTGTCTCTGTCAAAACGTAATGTTCCTTTGAACGAAACACCAAGTATTTATTTTTGATTTTTTGAAATGTCTATGCCTTAAAACAGTAGTTCCCATTTTTTTTCCTGTAAGAGCCACATAACTTTCTGTTCTCTGATGAGGGGCCGGGGTGAGTTTGTAACATAAAAATTGCAGAATTTTCTAACCTTAAAAAAATTGTTTTCCAGGAAAGCCACTATTGAATAACCCTTTTAGATTCTTTTCAGAACAAAAGTCAGAAAATAAATAATAACCAAACAATACTCTGTGGGCTCTTCACACGCACCAGTCTCAACAGGTCCAAGCTCAGCTTAGTTGTCTTGCAAAAAGGCAGAGGATTTTATCTCATTGGCATCGGACCGGAGACAAACGTTAATTTCATTGTCTGCTTCAGATGATACAATAAAAATTATTTTCTATTCTGTTTTAGGCATTGTAAGTATTGTAAAATAAAAACCAAAGCATTGTTGGCAAATTTATTGTCATGGTAACACAAAGAAATTAGCATTCGCCTCTGGTACCGTGACCAAAGACAGTGCCTACTAAAATTTAGACTAATCACTGTGTTATATTTGGCCACTAGATGTCTTTGTATTCTGTAGTGCTGGGGTCACCAAACTTATTGAAGCTGAGAGAATTTTTTTGTTACTGATTGGCGTGAAGGGATGCCATTTAGATATGCATTTCTAAAATAACTTGTGTTACTATGTTATTAATTGGTTATAATTATTACAAATTAAGTCAAAGACTAAAACATAATATCTGCTACATACACATATTTAAACAAATACCATTGACCCATCACTTGTGAGCTAGTTTCAGAACCTGTTGGCGGGCTACTCAGGTGTTCTTAGGGGGCTACTTGGTGCCCACGGGTACCACACTGCTGTTGTGCCACTGAATACAAGTGCTACAGAGGACAATGAAGAATACAAAATACTGTAACACAAAGTGATCAAACCGCACCATTTTTCTTCTGAATTATAATGTCGTCTCATACAATTCAAGTTCTTTCAAGTTGTGCGACAATAATGCAAGAATCATACCGCATTGTACTGTAGCTTCTGCAAATATTTAGGGTCTTTTGGTACCTGTAGCAGGAAGATCGCGGACAATCATGTCATCTCCTTTTTGATGATGCTCATTTAAATACATACGCATTTCCAAACCAATGACTATTTGACAAATGCAAAATGCAAGATATGATGGTTCATGCATTTCCACTTAATATTCAAGTCATTGTTTTTTTTTGTTTTTTTTTTCAATAATTTAGGTTTTCTTTTACCCATAAGATGCACTAAATAATACAGAATGTCTCATTTGAAGCATTTATTCATTTCAGGCAATCATATTATTTGTGTGCACATGTAAATATAACCTAAATCATAATAGAATACCTGAAAGGAAGTGAGACAAAGAAAACTTATATAACAAATAATAGAAATGTCGAATGTTTTGTGGTGCTTCCCCCCCAAAAAATTATATAATTTATTTTTAATTTATACTACAATAGGTCTGGACAATTGTAATTTTTTTAGAATTTTGCCAGATTGTTACACTGCAAGACTACTAAACCTGATAGTGCCATCTAGATTATATGCAACATTAAATTACTTTTTAGCTTATATTAGCCCTTTATTTTTTACAAAACGTTTAATAATATGCACACTAGAACATTGGTTAACCACAAACTGAGCAATATTCCTGAATTCTGGATGATATTTGCAGTTTCAAAATGTATCTAAATGTTGACCAAGTGAACAGCTAATGATGAAGCAGAACGACGCAGCAAGCCGTTAGCAAACGGCAAGGGCTGCCGCAAAGAGTCTGCAGAGGTGAAGAAGAGAGGCGAGACGGTGAGTGCGCTCTCAATTTAGCAGTCCATTTACGTCTCAGCCTTCACCTGTGGTCATGGGCTTTGAGTAGGGCCCAGACCAATGAGATCACAGATGCAAGAAAGCGGTTGACTGAGCTTAGCCTCGGGAGCTCACAAATCACACAGCAGCACCAGAGGAAAAAGAAAACAAACATTTAGTCATCTCTTGACCGTAGAGTGTAAAAAAAAAATGAATTAGACTAATTTGAGAAATGTTTTAAGATTGCAGGCACATGCGGGATGAAGTCCTCACTTTCTTAGAGGCTAATACAAAAGTAGAGATGCTAATTCCAAAATATATACGATTTTTATTAAATGCACTTAAAACATTTACTGTAATTTATTCGTGTATGGGCAGCACGGCGGCGCAGTGGTTAGCGCGTGTGCGGCACAGTCCTGAGGTCATGGGTTGTATGTTCTCCCCGTGCTTGCGTGGGTTTCCTCCGGGCACTCCGGTTTCCTTCCACATTCCAAAAACATGCATTTCAGGTGAATTGGCCGGTCCAGATTGTCCCTAGGAGTGAATGAGCGAGTGTGTTGTCTGTCTCTGTGTGCCCTGTGATTGGCTGGCAACCGGTTCATGGTCTCTTCTGCCCACTGCCCGGAGATAGCTGGGATGCACCCTCGCGACCCTACTGAGGATAAGCGGTACAGATAATGGATGGATGGATGGATGGATTATTCGTGTATAACAAACACTTGTGTATTTAACTAATCACATTTCAACACTAAATCTTGCTAGGCTCAGAAATCTATCAGGAGGCCTTCACAAAAAATTCTGAAACCCCTCTCTCATAATATCAGTCTTTGAGAAAGCTGTTGCTTTAGCCAATCAGATTCAAAGTTGGGGCCTGATAGCCTGCTAGAAGACCTTGATAAACGTCACCAGTTTCACAATCAATGCTTAGCTAGAATAGGCAGTAAACCCCCAAAGCAGTCACGCCAATAGCCGTTTAACTTTAAGAAACAGTGCTGCACAAGGAAATGTATCGTTGGTTGGACAACTCCGACAAGTCTTTCGCAAGCGGGAAAATATTTTGTCCCCCACCTTCAGCCCAGAGGTAATAACCTAGGCCGTACCCTAATTTCGGACTGGGTCAGCCCTAAAATGTCAATAATTATGAAAATAAAAATTAGCCCTGCCAGTATTTTGTCACAAGCATAATTTAAAACTAGTGGTGGAACCAAAAACATTTGAGTTTTATGTTTCCAAATAATATTAATATATAAATATTAAACAAATACTCTTCACCTGGTGATAACAGGTACACTTTAGATTTTGTTTGTGAAACACAAACTTTGAGTAGTTTTTTAAATGAAGAGGTTCTGTTTTTTTTCTGGCCCGATATGAAGAAAAGGGCAATTGTCTAACCTGCAGCAAAAACACTGCAGATTCTACTGACATTTGGCGGTTATGTTAGATCCAAATGATTAATTTGAAAATCCACACCCAACACTATTCCTGTCAGCTATTAGAGATAAATAGCCCTTCCAATCCTCTTTTTTTTCGTTTTAAGTGGCCACACAATTTCCTATTCATAGGTGGTAAAACACGAGTACCTGTCAAGATAAAAGGCACGGCATGTACTTTATGATACTGCGAATAAAATTCACTAGCAAATTCGGCAAAAATTGGTGCATGCAGGCAAAAATAACGCTGGTTCCCTCCGCAATGTTTTAAGCGTGATATTTTTAAGTCAATGTCGGCACTAGTAAATGAAAGCAAGCGTGCATGTGAGCTCGAGTTTAGAGAGAGAGACGGCGGGGGGATTTTCATCAGTGGCAGGAAATGTTTTTTTTTTAATTAGAATTATTGTATTGGGTTTTTTATCACTAAAACATTAGAATATAAAGAGAGTTGCTTTAATTTTTGCCCGCACAATTATACTACGTAGCTTTGTGACCTTTCTTACCTATGTGACTAAGTCAATGTTGCCGTGCAAGTTTCCATCTTTTTTAGACAAGTGGCTCTTTTGGTTGTCTCACTAAAATGAACTGGCTCTTTCGGCACCCAAACGGATTTTCAGATTGCTTTTGTAGCTTTCATCCATATAGTACCATTATTATGTGATATTATGCACAAAATTACTTAAAAAAAGATGTCAGAATAAACCTAAAAAGGGCAAAAAAAAAAAGAAAAATGAGAGAAAAAAAACGGCAGATGACAAAAACAGGAATGTAGAAGAAAGAATTTAAAAGCAAAAAAATAAAAAGCTAGGAAAGAGGAGAAATGGAAACAAGAAATGAAGGGAAAAAGGAAACCAGAAAACAAAAAAACAAGTAAAAAACAATGAAAAAAGAAACAAAAGAAAAAGCAGGAATATATGTTTTTGAGGTTTCTTTGATCGCTCGTGTAACATTAAATTTATTTGCAAATTATTTGAATATAACAGTTTATTTTTTTGCCAAAATTGTACTTCCACTAAAAAGTGTAATTAAACACAGTTCTGTATCATGCAATCAACTTCATAAATCCATTAGCTCAGGGGGTAGAGCGCTCATCTTGGGATCAAGAGATCGCAGGTTCGATTCCCGGCTCCTCCATGTTATATGTCGAAGGGTCTTTGGGCAAGACACTGAATCCCTAATGCCCCCAATAAGCAGGTCGCAGCTTGCACGGCTGCGTGGCCGCTATTGGCGGGTGAGTGTGTGTGTGTGAATGGGTAAGTGTGAAGCACATTGTAAAGCGCTTTGGGAGGTCTTCATTGAATTGAAAAGCGCTATATAAATGCAGACCATTTACCATCCACAAAATGTTAGTATTATGTAACAAAATATACTTTCCTTAAAAACAGAAGTCTCATGTAATAGTTGTTGTAAAAACTACTGACGTGTACGTCTGGGCCGTGCTACCTTTCCAATATTATAAGCCAATTCATTAAAATTTGAAGAACTAACTAGTGTTGCCTGAAAGCCAGCAGAATGTAACCTGTTTTGAGCTCAGGTTTAGGACATATTTCATAATGATTTAGTTGCCCCACGCAGGGTTGATGTTGCTCACTGTTATTCCAAGAGATGCTCAGAGACTGTGTGTGACTGCTCAGAACCGTGGAAGCTTAAAAGGAACATTGGTCATCAGAAGGAGTATCTCTTAAAATGAATTAAATTTTTTGTCGTCAGCCCCTTGGCTGGATTTATTTATAAAAGTGTTTCTAAAGTGCAGTGGTTAGCACATTCACCGAACATGCGAAAGGTCCCCGGTTCGAGACCGGGCTGAAATATTTGTTGACCTGGGCGCCACCAGGGTGTACTTGTCAAAGACACACCACAGGAAATGGTGCCCCAACGGCCTATCGGTTCAGGGAACCTAGCATACCCTACACAGATGTATATTTTGAGTGAGGGATATTACTGGACGATACAAATTGCATTAGGACACATGAACACCTAAAGTTTGGTCTACTGCAGAAGCTCAAATTAAAACATTAAGGAAAATTTGACGTATTTCTTTCAAGATTTGTTTTAATAAAATGAGGAAAAAATACTAAAATAAGCAAGATCAAATCATATTGTGTATCAAGTACTTTTCATATTATAAAAACAAGTAACAAATAAACCAGAATAAACCTCTATAAATGTTACTTTATTATTAATGTATATGCAATATGTTTTTTAGTTATTTTCATTATTTTAACAGACAATTTTGTACGATAGTAAAATAAGAAAAAAACAAGTCACGACCAAAATCATTTGAACATAAATTTAGCATCAGGTGAAATCTCTCACATACAAGTCAAATTTTAAAGGCGACAATAATCTCAAATGGCTTTTTATTGGTCTCACTTGCAGCTAGAACAAGGCTGTGCAGGTCACCAATAATAATGCCAATTAGCCTTTCTATTCATGAAAAATGGATAGTGTCTAATAATACATGGTACAGTAGTGTGCTTCTAATAACACACAGTACTTGGCAATCCAATGTAGAATAAGAAAAATAAAAACAAAGGTTTTGGTCTCAATGCATCCCAACAAATGCCCAATGTTCCGCTCAAATGTAGAGCCTTTTCTGGACTAGTTAGCCAGCCACAGGGCGAATGAAAGACACTAAAAACCATTGACACACTCATTCACACCTTTCCTGAATTGGGATTAAACCCATGCTAATCAAGTAATGTATTCCTCAGCTAATTACATTATTTAAAAGAAATTATGGCATAATTTGTCTTGATAAGATTCCTCTAGAATGTAATGTAATTGTCAAATTCTGTCAGTTTCATGCTGTCAACGAATAGTCTGCATCAAGGACTCTGTCCACTGTTATACTTTGATTATGTGGAGAAGTGATTTTGCCGGTGTCCCCCAACAGTGCTGTGTCGATCATTATTCTGTCCTCCACATGTGCCCGCTTTTCTTTTTCAGAAAAGATCATTATTACCTAATCCAGTAGAAAATGTTGAAATGTCTTAAAAGGAACACGCAAAATGGCGGCACACATTAAGCACTTTCGCCTACTCCGCAAAAGGCCCACAGTCCCAGGATGGAAACATATTTTGGCCTAGAGAGGCATGGACGCCACCAGGTTGTACTTGCCCAAGACACACCACAGGGAATGGTCCCCTAACAACCCTAGTGGTTAAGGGATCCAACCAACCAACATAGGCGTTAAACAAGTGGGCATTGACTACCAGCAAAAAATAGTCTTTCATTATCGATACGACATCCACAATGGATTAGCGAGATCACTAGGTGCTCAGTGGATTGTTATCCGGAAGTGGAAGCAAAAGCGGGGCCGGGCTACGTAACAACTCACACAATCAAACCTTGTCGAGTTTGTATTTCACCTTTTTTACACCAGATCCATTACCCATGAAACAGTGACAATAAGAATGACAATAAGGACCATTTGTTAATTTTATCCAGAGATTAACCATCGTCTGGCAAAACTTTAGCTCACAAAATTTTTTTGTCTCCATATAGGCAACAATCCTGATATATATGTGAATGCAATGCCGGAGTGAATAATCCAGGAGATTCCCTGAAGGGCCGGCTCATGTCAAGGTGGAGTTTGGGCTGGCTGGATTAAAAACAATTATCTTAACATGTATCCGTCACCTGCACTATCTGCCCTAACTTGGGCATTCTCCTGTCAGCCATTTGGCCACATTCAGCGCAACCCCAACATTGTAGCAGACATCATCTGGGGGAATTTTTCATCCCAAATTTTAAGTTGGTTTGGCCCACCACCATTTTTCTTTTCTGTAGCAGTAAAATTAAAACATAACAACACGAATGATGTGAGTCAGGTACGATGGAGGGCTGGAAAGTGCTAGGTTGAGCCGAAAAAGCCAGGAAAAGAAAAGAAACGCGTTAATAGAAAGACTTTTATCAATTATTTCACTCATCTTGCACTTTTTGCCTGTCATCAGTGTGTCGTCGGTTGTGCTGTACTACACGTTTGGAGAATTTAGCAGTTAACTGTTTTTACCAGGTATTTTCTTTACTCAAATATGCTCATAGTTAGTTAGTTAGTTAGTTAGGGGAATTGGTCAGAACATCTCCGATGTCATCAACCTCAGCACGGGCTCCCCCCAAGGCTGTGTCCTGAGCCCCTTGCTGTTCACCCTGATGACACACGACTGCGTCCCTAGGTCCGCCACAAACCACATCGTGAAGTTTGCGGACGACACAACAGTGGTGGGCCTCATCAGGGACGACAACGACCTGGCCTACAGAGAGGAGGTGGAGCAGTTGGTGGGCTGGTGCAGGGACAACAGCCTGGTCCTGAATGTTGACAAAACTAAAGAGATCATTGTCGACTTCAGGAAAAACCAGCCCAACCATGCCCCACTTTTCATCAACAACAAGGCTGTGGAGGTTGTCAGCAGCATCAAGTTCCTAGGGGTGCACATCACAAACAAACTCACCTGGTCCGTGAACACTGCATCACGGGTTAAGAGGGCACAGCAGCGCCTGTACTTCCTGCGGAGGATGAGGAGAGCCCGCCTGCCCCCACCCTCCCTCATCACATTCTACAGGGGCACCATAGAGAGTATCCTGACCAGCTGTATCTCTGTGTGGTGTGGAGGCTGCAGCGCTACCGACTGGGGTAGTGTGAGGAGAGTGACGAGGACAGCAGAGAAAATCATCGGGACTTCTCTTCCCTCCATTCAGGACATTGGCCAGAAGCGCTGCCTATCCCAAGCTAAGAACATTATCAAGGACCCCTCTCACCCCCATCATGGACTGTTCACTCTGCTAGCCTCTGGGAAGAGGTACTGCAGTGTGCGGTGCAGGACCACCAGGTTCCACAATAGTCTTGTCCCCCTGGCCATTAGACTGTTAAATGGTCACTCAAACACATAGTAAATCTAAACTGCTGCTAATCTGTACATCTGTGGGTTCTGTTTGACTTTTTGCACTACTGGCAGTTCTGTATAGCTAGCCACTCCTTGCACATCTGTTTCTCTGCAATATCGTACTTACAGTGTTATTGTTCTGTTTACCTGACTTGTTTACCTGATTGCCCATCTTGCACATCTGGTTGGCTACTCCTCTTGCACTATTTGCGCTACTGTAAAATACTATACATAGCCATAATTATTTAGTATATTATTAGCACTCAATACTACAACTCAATACAACATTTTATTTATATCTGTACATTAAAGGAAACTGTGCGGGTCAGATGTATCGACATTTCGTTCTGTATACACGTGTACTAGAATGACAATAAAGTAGATCTGAATCTGAATCTGAATCTGAATTCCGTCTTTTTTCGAGAAGCGGCTCTTTTGGCTCGACTCACTAAAAAGTCGGATCCCAAAAGCCTCTTCGGATTGTTTTTGTTACTTTTATACATGTATTAAAATTATTATGAGCCACAGTATATCGAAAATATGATGAGGCAAAGAGCCGCATTCTTATTGGCCAAGAGCCGTATAGACAATTGCATTGGCATCAATAAAGTTTCAGGGACCAGTGCTTTGCTTAGGAGGATTTTGATGTTTTAAGTAGCCTACTAAAAATGTGTGTGGTGATGCTACTCTATAAGAGTTATAAGAGTAAAGTGTAAAGCCTAACACTTTGTTGGGAAGGCAAATGCTATTTTATTTCAAATGACTGATACTGTACCTAGGTAAATATGTTTTCATCTATTTCAGAATCTTTATATAATTTTATACCTGAATCTATTCACAATAAAAATACATCATAAGAGTTTGCTACTGTTCCATTCATTGAAATTCCTCCTCCATAGCTAAGTGGGCTTTGGATAGAAAAACTCCAGGGCTAAAAAAAAAAAAAAAAAAAAAGGGGGGGGGCCCACTCCAACCCTGTGTGAATGGTTATATTGATAGCTGGACAGAACTGTAATACCTTTTTGCATCATACTACCAAAAAATATTATGCAATATCCTTAAGCTATGTAAGTATTATTTTATGTTTTATATTAGAGTGGTTGCTCTCCGCACGAAGTAAAGTAGGATCCAAACTGATTTTTTTAAAAGGGGATGCTCAACCTGACCATTTTTCCTTCTCACTGTATTCCTTTTTAGCCCAGAATTGATGAGCTTGACTGGCATTTAGAACTGCTCCAAAACCACTCGAGGTTGACAAAGGTTAAAGTTCTAGGTTAAGAACAAGAGCCCGGAGGAATATTGTAGCAGTTTCAAGCATGGCCAAAAGTAGTTTCTCTTGGGAATTACAGGTGCTATGATTGAGCCTAAATTTGATCACACCATTTCACAAGAAGTGTCCATTTGGCAAATTTGGTTTGTGTGTTCTAAAATGATTTAGCTTTTCTATCATACTCTATGGCACATAAGGCATCAAAAAGACAGAATGTATGTCTGAGCACCAGTTCTTCTCTCTGCATAGGATTGTTGGCTTCATGGCTGCCATCCTAACCATTTTTGTTTATAATCTATCACTTTTGAAGAGACTTTGACTTATTGGCAAGGTGATCCCTATAAAATTGGATGTGGACACTTTAACAACTGCAGTGTCTCAACCCTCTTGAAAAATGTTGTGTTTTGAAGAGGTCACTGATCAAAATACTGTAAAAAAAAATCTCAATTATTTCATATTACAGAAGTGATTAAAAAGTAGTGGGTTGTCTTCTATAAAATTATCCACTGTACTTCAAATTTTGGACCACAAATACCCACTCTAAATATAAAAGCAACACTAATCTCCTTGCCCTGAGCATCTATATCAAATTGGTATATAAATTAGGAGCACACCAGCAATACACGAAGGATCTTCTTAAAATCCATTACAATGGCCGGGGATTTTAAAAATTTGGATTTGAATGGAAATTTTCTGCATAGACCTTTGATGAGTAGCTAGCAAAAAAAAATATCATTGAGACAGCCAATGAAACTATAGTTTTGGTTGAGTAGAACAGAAAATAATCCTTTGATTTTATGAGACAACACAAGTCTCATAGTCACCAAGTAACCTTGTCGGATATTCTCCGAGCAACAAGGAAAAAAATTGCATGTTTGCAACTATGCAAAGGTAGATGTTCAGCCAGATGAGTTAGTTCATTAGTAGATTCTATATTGTTCTGAAATACTCATACAAATGTCTCATCAAACAAGATACTATAAAGAGTTCTTATAAAGATTTGTACAAGTGTTTTTTGTGCATGCAGTAATGCACAGACTGAAATTGGACCGTTTGGCAGCAACCTAAAATGAATCGTGTACTGCTCTATTTCTAACTGTGTGGGCTCATGCGCATATCAGGTGAAGTACAATTCTACTTATTGATCTTTCCAAATGTTGTCTTGGACTAGCTCAACCACGATACATTCAAACGGGTCTTTTGTTTTAACAACCTCTTCTGTAAGCAAATTGATTGTTACTACCTAATAAGCAAACACCAAATGTTAATTTGTCAAAAGTTAAGTCTATCCTGCAATTTCACATGAAATGTCAGTGACCTGCGGTGGTGGTGGTGATTGTAGGTTTTATCAGGCTTTGCCTAATCAAATAGATCCAACAACATGAAGAATGTCAGGTAATACCATGCCTTATTGAGAGGTATCAGTTCAAGTTGTACTATTTGGGTAACATTTGGCGCACTCAACGCTGTCTACTGCTTTGCTCAAAATGTAAAAAAAGACAGATATGCTATTGGCATTTGCAAATGCTTTATTCTTAAAGGAGATCAGAGCTCTAAATGAATACAGATTTCTAATGGAAAAACATGTCTGGCAACAATACTCGACGATTAAACTTATGTTCCATATCTATTATCGATTTTTGTCGACAACGTCGACTAATTGTTGCAACCCTAGTGAGTATATACAGTAATTTGTAATTAGTTACTTTCAGAGTAACATGCTACTTCTTAGTGTCAGGAATCGGGGGGGTAATGTATTTACTTTTAAATAAAGTAACTAGTAACTGTAACTAATTACTTGGGGGTTTTTTTTCAGTACTGTGGTCACCACTGGTGTT
This sequence comes from Urocampus carinirostris, assembly GCF_059441175.1. NCBI lineage: Eukaryota > Metazoa > Chordata > Actinopteri > Syngnathiformes > Syngnathidae > Urocampus > Urocampus carinirostris. The sequence goes on along the minus strand of NC_142353.1, from coordinate 18,875,035 downwards.
TGCGTGGAAGTGGTGATGTCTTTGTGTATTGTCTATGGAGCAGATATTCCATAGAGCAGATCAAAAAGCCAGCAGCATGTTGCAGCTGATACCCAGGACAATCGAAGAGACTGGCATATACGTGTGTGGTTGTTTGGTTTGTGTGGCGTGTGTCGTTGAAGCGCTCTCTTTGCCTCCAGCAAATCAATGCCCTCCTCAAGGGAGGATGGAACCTGCGAGATGAGGAAGAAAGCCAGTGAGGCAAACTCAACCCCAGGCAAACATTTTTTTTTGTGCCCTCTTTACACTCAGTGTGTCTCAGTCACCCCGCCACAGTAGGCAATTCACACCTGCCGGTGGTTTTATGTTGATCGGGGAAATGAACTCAGACCTGCCTCCATTATGTGGTCTGTCACTGTCAAAAGCTTTAAATTCAAATAACACTTGTCTGACATAACAGCTCCATGTTTGAGACTGCAGTTCAATAGCTGGTAAGAATTCTTCATGGGTTTTAAGGTTAAAATGAAGCATGCTTCTTTTCACACCCACTTCAAAGTGATACAATGTGTTAGCGCTGGCTGCAGCACAGAGAAATTTGTATAAAACTGCAGCATCTTGACCTACACTATCGTAAAGACTCTAGGAAGCGGGGTACATTGCCTTGGAATACAGCACAGTTGTACCTCTTTATGCAAGCACCTCTAAACACGAGATTTTCTGTATACAAGTTTTATTTGCAACAAAAATCACGCTTGCTATACAAAGGCAAATCAAGGAGCAGTCCCAGACGCTACCACTAAAGACCGCTACAGATCGCTCACTGCTTGACCGTTTATCGCCAGCATCAGCTCGTCCAGTTTTCGCACGTAAAATGCTACATGCAAAAAAAAAAATGTGTGTACGTTAATTTAAGTTAGAGTAACATTAATTTTACCTGTACAGTAAGTGCTTATGTATAATTAGACGTCTCTCGATCGCACAATGGTCAACCACCGCCAATTGCTAACCTTATTAATTATGGTAAATCCTCTTTATAAAGGGATAATTAACCTTAAAAACACAACGCGGCGCTTACAGCAAGACAGACCGTGTAGAATACCGTGACAATATTAGAAATCTGCGACGACGTAGTTGTTTCATACCAGAGACCGAGAAGATCAGGATTAGAGCCAAAATGGGCAAACGAGATAGTTTTTTCCCCCACTCGAATAAAAATTGTTATACAGCGTACAAAATTTGAAACGGTCAAAGTAAAGAACTTTTCTAAAAGGAAAACTGAAAGTTGACAGGTATGCGATCTCCATGACTACTCGTCCTTGAATGTTGGGACGCAACCCAATAGAGAAGCACTTATAGTCATATTAGTCTGGTGGTATGTCAAGACACAACAAGCCACTATGCCACTGCTAATAAAACCCATTTATCGGCAACCCAAAAAAAGCTTATGCGTAGGGCAGTGCTGGAGAGCACCCAAGAAGACAAAAATGGATGTACATCAGGTGTGAAATAAGCATTCTGTTTCGGCTGTTGGCCAAAGGAAGATGTGAAGGGTAGAACATACGTATAAATATAGCTTGCATTTTTCTTGTCAAATATAATGTTTGAATATATTCAATTAATGGCAGATTGTGCTAAAGTCTCGTTTCGAATATATTTAATTATTTGGCAGACTGTGCTTAAGTCTCGTTTCATCACTTCTACTGTCTGTGTGGACCTGAACCATGCCCATCAATTCACAAGAAGAGTCAGGATCGTTTTCATCTAAACTTTTCCAACCACAAACTCACACAACGAAAGACCAGCAATTCGTTCACCAGACATTTCCTTTTTCCTAAAGAGCACACAAGCGCACGCACACCAGTGCCCCTTAATTCACAAGTGACCAGACTTTCCAACTGTATAATAACATTTTTAACCCCCTGACTGTTCATTTGAAATCAAATGTGTGTCATGTTTCAAGCAAGAAATTTATTTAATTGCATGTCAGATAAATTTTGCCTATTACCAACCAAACAACCAATTGGAGTACTTTATTTTGAAAAGCATCAGCAGAAAATCCAACCAATCACAGGACACAGCTCCAGTGACTGATGACATCAGCAGCATTTGAAAAGCTGGGCACGAATGCCTCACTTCCTCTTTTCTTCATGCTCGCTCCCAGGACAGTGGCTCAAAGAAGGGGCCTGTGTGGCATTTGCCCCCTTTGAACATGGGGACATGCATACAAACTACGAGGCCTAGAGTGCCCATGGATCGGTCCCTCCCAGTATGTCAGGTGATAAGTCCGCAAGATCAGTCTCCAAAAGGGTAGAAAGATCCAGCTTTCTCCATGGACCCTAAGGCCGTCCCTGGCCCCACATGATGCTTTGTCTGGCCCAAAGGTAACGCAACAAACCATTCTTGGCGCTGGCCATGAATATTTTTTTCTGACACAATATGACATAACTCCTATACCTGTAAATAAGTTGATGATCTTAAAATCTGACTTATAGATAAGTACTTCCAATCACTACAGACTTTCTCCCCCTCCATCCCCTATTTTCCCCACACGGTTCCTCTCCTTTAGGACCTATAAATGCAAATTTCTCCTGCCACAAATGTTTACTTTGTCATTGATTGATTCGATTTTACTTTCCTTGTAAATAAATTATAGTTTCATTAAAGTCAAACCACGTTGCATTATTCATTTGTGTGTCTATATATTTTGGGGGGACTGATCAATCTTCAATATCAATATCAATTAATCGATCATTCAATGCAAAAATATATGTTAGGAGGATTGCTTCCTTCATGATAAATACAGACGCTCCCCTACTTACGACCATTGGATTTACCAAAAAGGGTACATTTGGAACATTTTTTTCGGGATGTCCAAAAATTTTGGGATATTGCTGTAACTTAGAGTTTGTATAGTGTGCACCTTTTTCCAAGTACAGGACAGCACGGTAGTGCTTTTTTCCACCGCTATCGTTGCGTGGCGGTGTGAGGGGTCACCCAGCCTCCAACCCGAAGAAGAAAACTGCTTCCTCTTCCTAGTTTGTGTGTAAACATTCTATACTGTATCTCCAGCGCGCTAAGAACTTTGACATTTTTATTGATTAATATCTCATACATCAATTCAATATAATAGATGTTAAGTGTAAAGAAGAGGCGAGCCGTTTCATTTGAAATGAAAGTGAAAGATGGAATCTTGTTGCTGTTGAGAAAATGGTTGGATCACTTGTTTTCGGCCACTTTTTACCACGTAGGAGGAAGCCACTTAACTTTTGAAGTTCATCTTCCAAAAGTAAGTTAAACTTGTTTTATGAAATGTTTATTTTTAAGGACCTTGTTATTTGTGTTTTAACATCAGAATTTAAAATTATTGGCAACACGTGTTGGGGAAAATACCAAGGTTGCAACAAAAACCGGAACAGCTAAAGTATTTGGTGTAAATTGGGACTTCGACTTGTGTGCATTTGCTTTAGCAAAAGTAAGGTGTGATAGCGCAGTGCCCAACACTTTATTGGATCCTAATGAAATGACAGACCACCTACTATTTGGTTTCACGTTAAATTTTCTTCCCACGGAAAAAAACTATCAAGAAAAACACTTAAGAAACGGTACACACGTTTACCACTACAAACATGCCATACCAAAAACGTAATAAAACACCAGGTGTTCTGTTTAACACAGAATCGAGGACAGAATAACAACCACCTATAAGTGCTTTCTTAGTATTGATTTTATGTATCCAGACTGCAAGTCTCAATGCCATTTGTTTGCACGCCAACAGCTTCTTGCATTGATTTTGTACGCCTTTCTAAGGTAAAGCTATGTGTTGTTTTAAATACTCAACAAAATATTTTTGTTTACGTTTACAATTATGAACAGCTGCTCTACAACCATAATCATGAATACAATAACTGATTTTCTTTTCATTTTGTCATGGGTTACCTGTGGCAGACCGGAATGCGATCTCCTGATGGGTCAATTGGTAGATGAAGCAGGTTAAGACATGATGCGAGAGACTGGCTGGAGTCTTGTCGGGAAACTGTGCACACACAACATATCAAAGCTGTGTTGATGTTGTAGGGAAATACATGTAACACAATTGATTTTTTTCTGGATAAAATAGTTGCCATCATGGAACCCAACAGGTAATGTTTTAATTAAAATGCAAGCATTGCAATACTTTAAGATTCTGCAAAAATCCTAAAATCACTAAAGCTCTCTAAAATGCTAAGGTACTCTTAAAATAATAAGTGAGTCATTGAAAAATTGAGGAACTGATTGACAATTTATTGTACAAAGAGATGGTTGGACAAAACCGATTAAATGAAAATTGTACTAGGCAGTGAAAACAATTCAAACAGTCGGCAGGTAGCTTACTGGAGGCTAACACTGAAGCAATTGACAATACATCTTTGACATCAGGCTTTGTGCATTTCTGCCACCCACGCTGATAGTCTTTCAAAGCTTCCCATGGGGAATGTTACACTTTGCCCTAGTAGATGAGAATATACTTGGTCGAATACATTTGTGCATGAGTGAGATTCAAATTGTCTTTCAATTGACTCTATATTGCTTTTAAACCAATGAACAGGTAAATTGAAGCTTCAACTTTTCCACTTTGCCTGGACAAACAGTAGCTTGAGTGACATTGCCAAAATTAACAGGTTGAGGATTTGTGCAACTATCTACAAGTGGTGTCTCATTTTTAAACAAAAAATGATGGGCGGTCAAGCATTTTTGGCATTGATCGTTAACATTTGCTCGCTAGCTTCTTCTTGCTGCGACCTGCCCCAGCCTCTAACTCGCTCATCTGATCATGAATATGTTTACCCCGACAGGGTCAAAGTTGACTCACCTGAGCTTTAATCACAAAAAATGTAAATTGCTCTAACACCCGAAGAATTCCTTTGTTGCAGTCAGTTCCATTTCCTGGTCTTATATTTATTACAACATACTGTACAGTGATACTATACATCCAAATTTGCACAGTCGAGTCACAAACATACTGTACATATGCCAACAGACCAACACATTCGCTTACAAATTGCAATGAAAATCCTTGCTCTTCGAACTTGCTGCGAGGTTAAAAAATATATCATGGATGCGTGATGAGTCTTGGCGCTCTGTGTGGACAGGTGTGCGTGTGTGAATCTGTAAAAAGTTTGTGGCAATAATTCAAACGCTTAATTTTGTACTCGTCTGCACACCATTAAGGCCGATGACTGAGCGTTTGCTCTCACTTACGTGTGTGCGCGTTAATGCACTGATGGTGACTTCTTCGGCTATATATCAGCAAATGTGTCCTCTGAGATCTTATGTTTGTGTAAGCGGAAACAAAAAATGTGCTCGTTTTCCTCCCTAGCTCTCTAAAAAATCTTCTGTCCAAACGCAAACTTAGGCCTCTTCATTTTCATTGGTCTTAAAAAGGCAGCTAGTGTGTCATGCTACCAAATACATCCACATCTATCTACCAGCAAAAGGCTTGTTTTGTTCAGTTTTTTTGCTTGGTAGGTTTTGTTTTTAAGGCTATTTAGGGTTGTATTTTTAACTTTTCACCTCCTTAATTTTGTTTTTAATTCGCATTAAATTCAAATCCTGGGAAAAATTATGTATGCAGGTTTTGCACGATCATTTTCAGGCCAAATATAATGTCACTTATCAACCCCATTGCAGACGCCCAGCCTGGGCCTGTGCGACAGCTCTTCACCCTTTGATATGGGTTTTTTGCATGCCAGGTGCTTTCACTAAACCAGCATCTACCAAAATTCAGGAGTACTAAGTGGGAAACCGGAGTTAGACCCCATGCATGCCAAACCCTTCAAATCAGCCACCCAAATTCATTGGTGCCTTTTTATCTTTTTTTGTGCCTTTTTCAGAACACTGTCTTGACTGGGATAGAGTCTTGGAGTATCAAACTGCTACATCTGGCTTTCACCTATATAATATACATAGACTAAAGAGAAAGAATGGGCACATACACACACAAAACAGGAGCAATGATTCTATGAGAAATTATCACAGATCAGAAATACAGAGCTCCTACAGGAAAAAAGATATTTATTCACCTGTAGTCATTCTATGTTCCTCATTATAATATATTATAGAAGTAGTAGCAGAACTGCGTCTCCTCTCTACCTCGCCATAATGTGCAGAGGCACCAGAAATCGCATGGCTCAGGATGTGTAAGCACAAGGCACTCCTGTGATTGTACGGGCTTCTGAATTTTAGTAAATACAGTGGGCTTTGTACTGTTAATAGAGCTTTTATTTTTTTCCCGTCGCAATCCTGAGTGTGTTTGTGCGTGAAAATTGACAATTTGACTAGGCTCATTGTTAAAGATTGACAGCTGCCTGAAAAAAAAATTGCAAATAATTGTTTTAATTACGACAAAATGCATTATTTTTTTGAATAAGTGTAGTGTACGTATGGTAATGTTTCATACTTTTTTTGCAAGTCATCACTGCCATAGATATGCTTAACGAGCGCTGCTATGATGGCCTAACATTATGTTTGCTCAATGTAGTTTCCCCCTAAGCATCAACATTTGTATATTTTAATCTATAATGGCTCAAGTGTACAGTTCAGACTTCTCACTTGATAAGAATGAGTGATATGTTTTTCATAGCCAGAGCATCAGCGCTATTAAATATTGGAACACTTGTATAATATTTAGAAGTGACTTCTTTTCACGTAATGAACAAACCCATAATAATATGCCAACAAACTTTCTTCAATAACTATCTCAGATTTATGCAGCTCATAACAATAACTTGTTATTATAGCCATTGCAGTTATTACTGATAGATTAAGTTTTTATTGATTGATAATTTCAAGCTCTCCAAAAGCAAAGCTGAATAATATTGTAATTGTGAATGAAAATAAAGACACACATAAAAATAATTACATTTTGTGCAAGTTTTTTTTTTTTTAAAGCATTCAGTTTAAAAAAAGTTATATTGGTATCAGTCCCCACATGGAAAATGTTATCGGTTATCACCATCAGTAGGAAAAACAGTTATTGAACCTCACTGAAATTTTTTTTTTTTTAAATTAGGGGGGTGTTTAAGTGGTGGAAATAATCACTATAAATCCAAGTCAATGGACCACAGTGTTATCGTTTTCTCATCACATAAATAAAGCAAAGCATAGTTTTGCCAGTTGACAAGAACGGTGATAAATGATATGCACCATCTGTGTGTGTGTGCTTATTAATGGAGTAAATGGTTCCAGTGTACAGTACTCAGCAAATATTGCCTATTAAACTGCTTGAATAGCGTGGACTATTTGCCACTACGGTAAGTTGGTGGCACATACGCACAGCATAACAAGTGTCTGAGAAAATTAGAAGGATTTAAAATTAAATAATCGAGCACCAGTTAACACACTCAGGTGTGGTGCGTTCACAGGCACATCTTATTTACAATCATAATTTCACACTTCCCATCAAAAAAGAAATAGAGGCAAAGTCGTTTGGCACGCTTTCTGAAATATTACATTATGCAGTATTCCAGCCAGGCAACAGGAGTATCTTGGTATTACCTTCTCAAGCATAAGAAGCTTTGCAAATGAGGCAACTACTCTATATTAGAAATGCATGCCATACGTTGCAAATTGAGAAAAACAGTTTAAGAGGAGGAAACAAAAATGATGTAAAGTTGAAAAAAATGAGAAAGCACCAAGGAAGCTTGAGTGATGTGTGTGGTCAAAACATAATTCTTCAGTTCAAACTCTTCTAAGATTTATATCCAGTAGGGAAGTACAGTGATAATACCAAAGGTTTCAAAAATACATGTTAACCATTAAAATGTGTTAACCTCTGAGATTGAAATATTGAGTTTGATTTTTTTTTTTTTTCCAGAAACAACAAGCCATGGACACTTTATGAAGGAGAACGGGTAGGTGAACTGACAGATCATAACACACACCCTGTTACCTTTATGCTGAATAAAATGGAGAATAAAAACGAGAGATAGGAAATGTGAAAAGCCTTAACTATCACCCAAGTGTTACATTGATTAATGATCAATCGTACCCCAAAATTAGATAAAAAATGGTGCCATTTTGCTACTAAAACTAATCTGCCTTTATTAGTAGTAGTAGTAAAGTTTTTATGAGGGCGACATATTTTAGCCTAAAAACTTGTCAATATTTTGAATAGAAATTTCATGAAAGCATTTACCTTGACGATGGCGTTGATCATCAGACAGGTCCAAGTCCAACATGAGGTCATCTTCATCTAGCTCTGAAGAGCCCAAATTATTTAGGAAATCCTACAGACACATACAAAATAAAAATAAAAATAATATAAAGAAGACCTAAATTATAAATCCAACAATATTGGTAAGAATAAGGAGACAGTTGATGAAGATAGGTTGGACTGCAAAGGCTACAATTTGATAATTCATTTTGGTCATTGGTAGAAAACGAATAAATTATTTTTGAAGTTAGGGAATAATAGAGGAACTTTCTTGCCTTTGAGATGGATAGATCAATCAACTGCGCATGGCTCCAGACTGTTGACAACATTCAAATGATGCACTCTGAAAATCTATTGACATGCCCACATCTGTATGCCTCAACAATTTATAAATTTGCACCGATCAACCATTTAAAAGTCTTCAAAAAAGCTAGGATGTATGTTGGGTAGGTGGGATAGAAGGCTGTCATGCAAAAGGAATTCAAATTCCAAACCTCTTAAAATGCAAAACTTTTTTAGCACAAAGTGACCAGCTTAATAACAAGGTATCCAACAATGTATCTAACATGGCTTTTCTAGGTTTGTAAACTTCCTAGTTTGTCATTAAATTTAAATAAAATTGAAAATAAAATAGACAAATCTATTTAACATGCTAAGTTCTGTTTTTACTGCCCTATCTTCAGACACTCTGGGCGCATTCTATTAGGGCATACTGCCTGCTTCAAAGACAACCAAAGAACTATGTTAATACCCATTCTGTCTGCATATAAGGCTTACGTAAGCCAATGCTGCCATCTCTAGGATCTAAAAAGAATGACTACAACTTTCAGGAATGATCTGCTTTAGATCTATGAATATTATTAAGCAAAAGCAAAATATAAATTCAAAAGCTAACTTTTGTAAATAACTAAAACACTTTATACAGTGATTGTGAAAAACTGCTTGGTTCACAAAGCCTCTATAATTTAACGTTAGTTCAGGGTAGAGAATAAATAGATTGCCCATTTGTGTTTCTTTTCAAACCCTCTAGGGACCACACATCATCTTAACAACAAGGAATTGGTTGATGGTGACAAGATGTGCACAGAAAATCTCAGACTTACAGGATCAATATATTCCAAATGCATAGAGAAACCCACTCAGAACATGCAGGTGATTTACTCATCTACCAAAGGAATGATTTATGTTTTGTCAAAATGTGTTTTCTAATCAGCTGGAAACAAGATCAGGGTGAACTCAACCTTTTCTCATTTGAAGTCAGCTGGGACAAGTTCAGACGAGGACAAACTCTATGGAAAAGAAACTGTTGCCTCCTATCCAACAAATGCATAATACTGGTTGAAAGAACACTATAAAACCCTTTCTCTAGAGAAAAACTAAATCTATGCGACTCGGGAAGGACTCAGAAAATCCAATAAGTGACTTTGTTCAGCTCTCATCACTGCTGTTTGGACTAAAACAATGCAACAGCCTCATTCTGTATTGATCCGCGACTCCAAATCATCAGAACTGAGGGGGGAAAAGCACTTTCAAGTATAACTAAAAAGGTTGTGTGCCTTAATAGAAGCAGCTGCTGTCCATAAATTATAAACTGAATATTTTTGGTTCTTTCACAGTAAAATCCGCAAGACAGAAAAGTATGCACTGAAGCTAATAGCTGTGCACACTGTATTGCACCACAAAAAAAAGCAACTTTTACAGATGCATAATGCTTTTCCAAAGCAAATGTTTTACTTTTTCCCCTCCATTTTGCCATTTGAGCACTTAGCATTGTGCTACTAATGAATATATGAGACTGGCGGTCTCATTAGAGGCTGGATCTCCCCTGATGTGCCAAATGGATGACAGCAACATTTTGAGAAGCCAGACATGACATTTACAGTACATTCAACACTTCGTGTCACAATTGTGTTTCACAAAGAAAGATTTAAAGGCAGATATGAGAGATCAAACTCCTGTTTTCTATAATGTGTCTGGAGTGGAGATAAGGAGGACCAGAGGTCTTGACAAATGTAAAATCCATCTCCTGAAAGTGGATTCATAATAAGGAACACTTTCAGTCTAAGGGTCCCTTTTCTCAACCTATTGACCACGTTTACAGCCTTTATCAGGTTGTTATCAATTGGCGTGTTTGTACACGTTTCACAGAGCGGGTTTGGTTTTCGAGCATTCTAGCAATCACAAGTGGCTATTATTTTCTCACACGCATCTGGACATAGTAGGAAAAATTTAAACTGCATATGGAAAAAGGTCGTCGGGTTAGCTATAATAATAAGTGAATTGAATAAAATCCTTTGACCTCAAATACTGTCCCAGATTTAAAAATGTCACTGCTAAAAATAGATATGTTAGAACTAAAAGAAATAGTGATTTAACCACTAACTTTAACATCCTGAGTCAGATTAAGAGATCTGACATCCCTAGTTTTAATAATCAATATCGGCATACAATAATAGTGAAGAAGAAAAAATAGCATGCTTTGTTATGATATGTTGCAATTAATATATCTCTTTCCCCATATGTGAAAACACAATGGACATGTTACAGAGTTATCATTACAAGAAAAGTGCTGTATATTTTTCCAGGGAGGCAGTTTTCCACGGTGAAAACAGAAACATGAACGCCTTTCTGGAGAATAAAAAAATAAATAAACTACAGCATTTGGCTTGGGTCAAACAAAAATGTATGTTTTGCCTTTTTTATAAAACGGGAAGCTGGCTTGCATGATTGAGTTGGTGTTTCCCTTAAGTAAATGCTACTCCCCAATTCCAGTTGCACTCATGCAGCTCCAAACCATAACATTCCAAACACCATGCTTGACTTTAGTTTGGACACCCTTGCACTAGACCACAGGTGTCAAACCGGCGGCCCGCGGGCCAGATCAGGCCCGCTAAGGGATTGAATCCGGCCCGCGAGACACTACTCAGAAAAGCGCAAGAAGAAAACAAGCTGCAGGTTCAAATATGTCAACTTGATGTTGCCAAAGCCAGGTGCCTCTCACATAGACACTCACTGTACTTGTATTTATTTCTCTCTCTCTCTCACTCTCTCTTTCTTTTCCACCCCTTTTCTCCCACTCTGTCTCTTTCTCTTTCACTCTCTGTGTCTCTATTTTTCTCTTCCTTTTTTGCTCTTTTTCCCTTTCTCTCTCTCTGTGTCTTTTAACCTCTTTTGCTCTAACTTCATTTTTTCCTTTTCTCTTTTCTTTTTCTCTCTTCCTACCCTTCGCACTTTCTTTTCTCTTTTCTCGCCTTCTGTCTTTCTATTTCTCTTTGGATTTCTTTCTTCCGGTCTCTTACTTTCCCCCTCTCTCACAACTTTTTTTTTATCTCTTTTGTTTCTCATGCTCTCTCCCACTCGCTCTTTCTTTGTCCCACCCTCTCTCCTTTTCCCTCCCTCTTTCTCTTATTTCTTTATCTCTCTTTTTCTTTCTCTTTAATCTACTAGTCCGGCCCCCGACAGAATCTTTGTTCTATCGTGTGGCCCCCGAGTTAAAATCAGTTTGACACCCTTGCACTAGACCATTGGTGATACAAACAACATGGAAAAAGGCATTTACATTTTTATCACAGTCACACTATTTTTACTCACAGTGTCAGAAACAAAAAAAAAACGAGAAAACTGAAAGTCGGCCTAAAGATACAAATAAACGCAGTAAAAAGCACCACAAGGGAAACAACTCTTTGGCGTATCCGATGATTAAGCGGACTTTGCGTTTTTTATATCTTTCAGAAACCATTTCTGTTTTCTCCATTCTCAAACATTTGTTTCTGGCACCGTGAGTAAAAATAGTTGGATTAAGAGTTAAAATCCAATGCCTTTTCATATTTTATCTGCATCACCGGTGGTCTAGAGGTTAAGAGTTGGCGCCGCAACCCATGTTGGATTCCTGTTGCATACAATATTTTGTGATACTGGTCGTCGAAGTTGGCAACAATAAAAAGGGTTAAAAAAATGTAATGAAGGTTTTACGATATTACCAGTTGGGCTTCTGGAACAATTCCGAAATATTTGATTTAATATTCAAATGATCCTGTTATCGCCATAAGGCTGTCACGTCAGGTCAAAAAAACTTACCAGACTTCCCAGTTTGGAGGATGAAGAGTTGTTCCTTTGTTTCAGCAGGCCACAGCCCTCCACACCGGGGATGTCTCTGTGATTACCGTGGATACGAGGACCACCAGCCCCTTCGGAAGAAGACCGCAAGCGCCGCTCCAGTCGGATCACCTCATGGTAGGGGCTGACACTGCTGGCCAGAGAGGCTGCAGAGAGGAACAAGACAATTTGATGCAAATAAAAGAGATTAGTAGAATGTATTGTTTAAAATATAAATTTAGAAAATAGTTTTTCCGGAATTTAAAGTGCAACCAAAAACCTCTAATTGACCAGAAATTTGAACACAATAATCCAGTGCAATTGTGAAATTATAGATCAGTCAATACATTTTATCATGACCACAATTGCATAACAATGTTGCAAACGTGGATCAAAACTGATGGTAAGAGCACCATTTCTAACCAACAGGTTGCCAGAGACATGGATGGTTGTTTCACAATTACCTCACATTAAATGCAATGAGAATCGTACCCGGATCACAGCGGGGAGACCGCCGGATCCTATCCACTAGTGGTTAAGTGAATTGAACCACAGACCGGTTTAATGCCTGACAATAATGTCGTCGTCCACAACATCAACAACTTGGTACCGTGACTAAACCAAGTGTGATGATAAGATCATCAGGATGCCATTTCCATTTCATGTGTCGTCTGTGTTCTCAGTGGTCTACTGGATAAGAACCAGCGCACTCCATGCCGCAATCTAGGTTCAATTCTGATTGCATTTAATGTTATGCAAGTGTATGCAATTGTGATCAGTGATATATTCTGATTGATCAATTAATGCCCAAATATGGCACTTTATTATTTTTTTTGTGGAACCCTAGCCCCAATTGTAGTTTTAATTCAATGCGCCTGACAGTCTGGTGAATCTGGTATGAAAAGAATATTACAAGGCTGCTTTTGTTGACCCCTTGTGCGCCTAATATAGGGGAAAACGTGGTAAGTCAACACAATTATATTGATTAGGGTTTTACGGTTCAGTTGAATAAATGTCAGCAGGAATGTGAAAGAAACAGTTTAAATGAGGTGAATGGAGCCCTCCTGACAACAAATTGGCTTAGTGAACAGTGATACAAAGCGTGTGTGTAGTCTCTCTTTATTTTCAAGCATTAAAACATGTGTGGGAGTAATTGCTTTGTTTTTGTTTTGTCCTTTGGAATTTTGAAAGCACTCGGAAAATGCAAATTGCCTAAGACTGTTTTACACTAGAGCAAAGAAATAAAGCACAAACAATTATTGGGATTTATGTGTGTGTGTATGTGTGTGAGAGAGAGAGAGAGAAATTGGGATTTGCTAGGTTAAGTGTTTTGTGTTTCAAGTTATGACATTTCTTTAACTCACACCTCACAGTAGTAAGAATCTGAGTTGAGTTTTAATCCAAGCTTTGGCACTCCTGAAAAATGATCCCATCAGCAAAAACAAAACAAAAAACCTTAAGTTAAATCTTTACCAGCCGGGGTGAGAATTGCCTCTGATACTACTTGGAAAAAAGCAAAGATTGCAGTACTTTGCAAGCTGTATAAAAGGAGCAACAATCTCAAAATGACAAAACTTGCTGCATTGACGTTGTGCTTCTATTCTAAGTCAGTCAGCGCAACACAAATACATTTTAAATGGAAAATGACATATTTTACTGACAATGTAAAAAGCCTTAGCCTTTACTTCAAAAAATGGGAAATCGTACTCTTTTACAGGCCCAGTAAAACAGGCTAAAATACCGTAAATTTCGGACTATAAGCAGCTACTATTTTTCCAAAATATTCAACCCTGCGGCTTATTCAGACATGCGGCCAATTTATGTAATTTTTTTAACGGCCGCCGGCAGCGCTCGAGTATAGAAGGTATAAAAGGTAAGATTTAGACCGGTGGAATAAATGCGCCGAGGAAAATCACAATTTCTGATCGTAAACCTACCCTTCTTCGTGGAAATTGCGCAGAATAAGGCTCATGACGCAGCTTCCAGCTTAAGAGCATATTACTGGGATCTATTGAAGTAAGGGAGCGTGGGACATCGTCATCATGATTAAGTTTCTTTCCGATATTGAAAATGACAGCTTAGATGACCTGAACAAGGAGGAAGAAGCAGGTGGTCTGCCGTGAAGGGGGGATTTTGTAAGGTTTATTGTTCTATATTCTTTATCAATTATCCATTATCCGTTATCGGTCAAATCATAATACGCTACAAAGCCAAGGGGCCGAGACACTTGCTCTCAGCCAAGAGGCTGAGTCAAGGTCCTAGCCACAGAGCCAGGCAGCGATCAGTGCGAATGCACTGTTCCCGGAGGTACTGCAATACCGGGCCGAAGCGTGGAGTGGACAGAGCAAGCTCTTATTCCATCTCCTGTGATTTTTTTTTTTGGGGTTTGAACAAATTTATTGACACTAATAACAGAAAACAATCTATACAATCTCAACAGCAATCAAGCACATTCACAATATTATATTTCTATATGAGGGATTTTTAAGGGTTATTGTTCTATCTTCGTTATTCATTATCCGTTATCGGTCAGTTCATAAAACGCAACAAAGCCTAGGAGCCAGGACACTTACTCTCAGCCAAATGGCCAAGCTAAGGTCCTAGCCCTAAAGCCTTGCTGCGATCATTGCTAATGCACCATTCCCGGAAGTACTGCAATACTGGGCCGATGCGTTGTTCAAGTACTCAGATCAACAACCACGTTTAACAGCAAACACAATGTTTGTTTCCTTAACCGACTAATTTGCAGATTTGCGAGCGTGTTCTTAGTAGGTTAAGGCTACCTCCCAAAGGCACGGTTTAGGATGAAAGTTATATTATTATTATTAAAGCTTTGAAAACTCTCTGATGTACAGTCTTTCTTTGTAAAGATGTGTAATATGTATTTGCAACTGTATATTTTTGTAATGTATTTATTTGTATTTATTTGAGACACTTATTCTGCACGAGCAAATTTAAAAAAGAGGGGCGGAGCAAACGCGGCCTGATGGGAAAGTGGGGACCGGTAAAGGTGAGTTTTTGTGGACACGGCGGTCAATAATGGATATATATTTTTCCCACCCTTACCTTTGGAAATATACACTTTTTTTCCTTGGATTACTATCAACGGGCACCAAGAATCTGCAGGTCTGCAACAAATTTTAAGTACCCATATCATTTTACGTTCATTTTGGCGGCTGTGATTATTGGACTGTGTGCTTCAATGAAAGACATTTAGTTTCAATCCCGGCACTTGAAGTTTGGTTTGGATTATCTCATCTCATCTCATTAGCTGCACCGCTTATCCTCAGTAGGGTCGCAGGGGTGCTGGAGCCCATCCCAGCAATCATCGGGCAGTGGACACCCTGAACTGGTTGCCAGCCAATCGCAGGGCACACAGGGACAGACAACTCACTCGCTCATTCACACCTAGGGACAATTTGGACCGGCCAATTCACCTGAAATGCATGTTTTTGGAATGTGAGAGAAAACCGGAGTGTCCGGAGGAAACCCACGCAAGCACGGGGAGAACATACAAACTCCGCACAGGAAGTCTGGAGCTGGATTTGAACCCACG
Organism: Urocampus carinirostris; assembly: GCF_059441175.1. Classification (NCBI taxonomy): domain Eukaryota; kingdom Metazoa; phylum Chordata; class Actinopteri; order Syngnathiformes; family Syngnathidae; genus Urocampus; species Urocampus carinirostris. The sequence continues at coordinate 18,859,214 of NC_142353.1, read as the reverse complement.
ACAGGTTCCCATGACATGAACTGTGCCGCACAAGCTAACCACTGCGCCGCCGTGCTGCGGTTACAGTAGCTCAGGTGGTAGAGCGCTCGTTTTGGAATCAAGGGATCCCAGTTCGAATCCCGTCCGTGTTACATGTCGAAGTGTCCTTGGGTAAGACACTGAACCCTTAATACCTCCAATAAGCAGGTTAGCGCCTTACATGGCTGCAAGGCCGCTATTGGGAAATGTGGAGCACATTGTAAAGCGCTTTGGGAAGTCATTGACTTGAAAAGCGCTATATAAATGCAGATCATTTCATCATATTTCATTTCATTTCATTTTTCAGAATATTGATCGTTTATTAAAAATGTTTTAAAAAGATGGCAAACTTTTTCTTTTACAGACAGTCTATTGAAAGGGGTTTCTAATATTACCTTGAAAACCAGAACTTGTCATGCCTCATATATCATGTAATTGCAATGAAAAATCAAAATACCGCAAATACACCTTCTTAAGGTAGAAGATATCTTCATAACAAGTAATGGACTGTGTTGAGAGTAATGCGTTACAAATTAAGGCGTTCCTGAAACGTAAATAGTTTTGTCGGTAATGAGAACTGTGCCGCGTTATTGATAACATCTGTAACTCAATTGTCGATACAAATGGTGTGTTAATCCTCTACTTTTTAAAAAGACACGATGGACAACAACATATACTGCCTAATATCAGCAGTTTCTCCTTAGTTTTGAAATTAACACCCAACGTTCATTCCACCAGAAACATAATGCTGAACAAATGATGAAAGCAGGGCTGGGATGTTTATATTTACCTACTAAATACAACCAAATACAGTTCCATTGACGCCGTCTCAAGCGCAGAGTAAGATGACGCGCAATTTCTCACTATTGATGTTCTGAATTCTTCCTACCTTGTGTACTCGCATCTAAGCCATGTTAACTACTACAAAACATAATACTGAAATCAGGAAGTCAGTTTATATGTGCATAATTCTTGGTTCTGTGTCACCAGTAGCGAATGGTAGGTAGCGTTTGGGAAGAGGGCGTCGCCTAGAGAGGAACAACAAAATCCATGGGGCAAACGTGAGCACAGAATTTATAGTAAGAGAGTGGTGAATTTTGTTCTTGGTTTCTGCAATACAACATGCCTGGAGGAAAAAGAAAACGTTTTGGACAATACCCAGAAATGGAAAAAGGAATTTTCGAGTCTTTTGAATCCGATAGACAAAATTAATATAGAGTGTTTGTTTGCGAGATCTCAAGATTGCACAAGCCAAGAAATATGCTTCCAAAGGTTGGTGTATACTGTACATTTTTTTCAATTTCTTTAGTCATGTGGCTATTTCTCAGCTATTTCAGGTTTTCGGGTACAATGAGAGTATATACAGTAAATTGTTACTTTCAGAGTGCTGTGCTACTTTTAGGTGTCAGTAATCTGGGGGATAACAAAATTCATTTTATATGAAGAAATCCGCTAACTATAACTACCGGTAATGACTTTTTTTTTTTTTTTTTTCAGTAAATCGTCCACACTGGTAATGGATGCAGTTTATACTGACGTGGGGATATGTTTTCCTTTCAGAATAAAATGTCATGTTCTACCTTACCTGTGTGTGGTTTCCTTAAATGACAGGATCTCGGTTCACGACAGCCACAAAACGTCCCTCTCTCGTGCACAGACAGAGTGTGTCTCACTCTCCTCCCTGTCTGTTCAGGGTAAGAGTGGCAGCTTTCACTTTGTGGTGCAATAGCCTCAGTCTCACTGGTGGTGTCAGTGTTGACTGGCTCATTCCTCGGCGTCCAAGTTCTGGCTTCCGCTAGCTCCTCCTCACGTTCCTTTCTAGTGTTTGGAGACTCTTCTTGCGGGGTTGGGCAAGGGACGGCATCCTCCGGTTCAGAGAGAGAGATGGCAGTTTCGTAGTCAGTGTTGTTGGTCGTACTGGTGTCTTGGAGTGAAGGTTTCTCAGCAATAGATGGAGCCGGACAGAAAAAAACCTTGAAAGATGACATTGAACTTTATCACACTTAGGGTCATGCTTAATATTGTCACTTAAATTGTTGCCGTTTTTTCTATCAGAAGAACCAAACGAAGAACGATTAAATGATGCTGAACAGATGTAGAATGTGAAGGGCAGGAATTTTACAATCGTATACTTCATTAAAAAAAATCAACTGGTGCTGAGAATTACATCAAATTCAATTTCACGGATTAATATATTCTCTTAATATATTCTCTTATATATATTATATTTATTGTTCTTTAGATCCAAACTATGGTTTTCTACTAAGTTCCCAGAATATTTTAAAGAACAGTGGAACCTGAGAATACAGCATTTTGGAATAAATATTAATATTAATATATCAAAATGTGGGCAGCACGGCGGGGCAGTGGTTAGCGCGTGTGCGGCACAGTTCTAAGGTCTTGGGAACCTCCTGTGTGGGTTCAAACCAGCTACTTCCTGTGCGGAGTTTGTATGTTCTCCCTGTGCTTGCGTGGGTTTCCTCCGGGTACTCCGGTTTCCTCCCACATTCCAAAGACATGCATTTCAGGTGGATTGGTCCAAATTGTCCCTAGGTGTGAAAGAGCGAGCTGTCTGTCCCTGTGTGCCCTGCGATTGGCTGGCAACCAGTTCAGGTCCCCTGCCTACTGCCAGGAGATGGCTGGGATGGGCTCCAGCACCCCCGCGACCCTACTAAGGATAAGAGATGCAGCTAATGAGATGAGATGAGATTAGATGAGATATCAAAATGTCTCCTGTTGAGGGGATAATATCTTGGGCAAGTCAATCCCCAGAAGCCTGTTAGCTGGAACATCTTTTAACCGGGCCTTTTGTCAATGGAAATATACGATACATTCTATTAATAGAAGACTTTAGCTGTTTATATACACTAGATATAAAACCTATTTTATTCCCACATCATCAACTGTGATTCAGTTTAAGAGAGTGTTTGACAATATATTACATAAGGGAACGAACGGATCGTTGACTTTATATTGAAGACAATAAAGAAAAAAGTCAAATTGATCTACATACCTTTGAGGGGGGTATGGTCATGTTGATTGCTACTGGAATTGATGGACCCTCAGCTGGAGCAGTATCAGTGGTCGGTGCAGACAGTTCGGGGGGTCCAGGACTGGGGGCTAACTGAGCTTCGGCCTCAGAGACAGAGTCTTCTGTAATGGGGATGAACTCAGATGGGGTGATGGCCATGGTGCGGTCTTCTGATACCATAGGAGATTGGAGGGAGCTTTCCAAGCCACCATCACTCAGACAAGAACCTGGAGTAAGGCCTTCAGGGATGAGGACACACTCCCGATTGTTGCCTGAGGGTCTGTGGTGAGAGAAACGGTGGTGAGCTGAGAGGGACTTGGGCAGCAAATGCTTCTTGTTCCGTGAAGATCTCCTGCTGCCGTTGCTGTAATCTTCGATAAAGCCAGAGTCGTCGCCATCGTTAACCGCAGATCCGCTAAGGCAGTTGATAAAGACGTTCCGATTGGATGTGGAAGAGGACCCTGATGCCTTCTCAAAGTCATCCGTTTGGGAGCGTGTGATTTTTTTCTGCCGATGGCTTCCAAAGCCAAAGGAATGTCGTGGTTTAGGATGGGCATCGCTTGAACTCACCGACTGTGATGTAGTAATCTGCAGCCGGTTGTTTCCGTTGGCGTCGGTGGTCTGAGCTAGTGAGGGGCCGGCCGCAAGGTTCAAGTTGACGGGCTGAACGCGAGGCTGACTGTTTCGCTTGGCTGAGAAGCCTAGCGAGGGTGTACGGAAGAGGCTCCTCCTTTTTCCGGTGCTGCCTGAGCTAGAATTTGTGCTGGAAGGAGATGAGGTGTGCACACAGTTGCCACCTGAGGACGGGGATGAAGGAAGTGAGTCCTGACGCTTACTGGTGCTCCGGCGGAAGATAGGCAGGCGGGAGACCAGCGTGGAGCGACGTGAGCCGGATTCACCCATCGATAGGCTGAAGCGGCGGTGGGGTAGTCTGTGTCACAAATAACAATTTGAAATAAAGAATCAACAATACAGTGATACCTCTTTGTACAAGCAACTCTAAACACGAGAATTTCTGTATAGTTTTTTTTTTTTAACGATTTTTGGGTACTTGTCCGAATCATCATCAGGTACACCAAAAGGTTGTTTACCTTGTGCTCTTTTGCGTTTATCTTTCAGGGCGACTTTCTGTTTTTGCCATGAAATAAGCTTCAACTCTGGTACTGTCAATATAAATAGTCATACGTCAGCTCGAACAATGGTGGTCTAGTGGTTAAGATTTGGTGCTCTCACCGCCGTGACCCAGGTTCGATCCCTGTTTCATCCAATGATTTGTGTTTGTCTTCAGCGATATTTTTCGACTAATCAATCATTGCACAAATACAGTGATATACTACCATGAAACTTTATATACAACCCAAACTTTGAGTTATTTTTAGCTTAAAAAAATGTGCGTTCTACAAAAATAAATAAGGTACTTTTTTCTGTTCGCATTGTCATAGTGTCTTCTTTATACTTTTCAATTTAGCAATTGCAGATTCACTATGGAGGAGATTTTCATCTCGTAACAATTTATAACCTTTGTCATCTACAGTCAACCATTTTAGGTTGAAAAAAATTGCAAGGTGTCATAGTGTCTCCTTTATACTTTTCAATTTAGCAATTGCAGATTCACAATCGAGGAGATTTTCATCTCGTAACAATTTAGTCAATGGCAAATTGACTGCATCTCGTAACAATTTATAACCTTTGGCATCTACAGTCAACCATTTTAGGTTTAAAAAAATTGCAAGATGAGCAAGTGAAGCCTTCTATTGAATTGGTGGTTTTGGTACTTTTTTTTATTGTAGACAAACTCCTATAGCACATTATAGGACAAAGGACATTAGGTTTTTTTAATTTTTCCTTGCCCTCATATAGGTTTTAGATCAGGTGGTGTAATAATAGTCCGTAGTATGCAATAGTCTGTGCAGTCCTTTGAGACTCCTTGTGATTAAGGGTTATACAAAAAAACATTACTTGCCTTGACTATTCCAAAACTATTTGGAGATTGAATGTATCCACCAGCATAAAGCTGCACATAAAGTTGCAATCAAATTGAAAATGTTCAAAAAAAACTTAAACATTGCAGACTTCAAATTGCACTTTTCAGATGCTTTACTCCTGGTTAAGTCATTTAAGAAAAGATGTAAAATGGCAGAAAACAGATTTTTTTTTAGCATATGGTTATAGTTCATAATACTTGGTAGGGTATACAGTTAAGTATGCAGTACTCCTAATGAAGCTTTCTCCAAACTGAGATCTAATATATAAAATTGAGAAAGCCCAAAACAGAGTGGGAAATAATCGGCAGTGTAAATCCAGGCTATCATTCTGCTACACAATCAGAAAAGTTTGTTTCAAGCTTCCAAATGGTCACTAAAATTTGAATTTACTTGGCTATGCCTCACACTCCTTCAGACAGACGTGGCCATGTGGTTTTTGCAGTAATCTCATTAACAGACAGACAAACATGTCGCAGCAAACATTAACTTGCTTCTTACCTACTGCACATGCCACATCAACATTCAGCTATTAAGGCTTAAGAAACTTCACAAAACACTATGTTTAACCTGGGTTTACAAATGGTAATCGTCAAATATTTAGAGTTGAATTACTTACATTTTCATTCTTTTTTTTGCTTTCCATCTGCAAAATCTTATTGAAGAAACAAGGAAACGACCCATGGGTTTTGGTTTGAGCTTGCTGTAATAAGCTTACTTTAACTCCCTGCGCTGAGGTGCCTGGGTGAGTGAGTCACTTCCTCCAAAAGCATATTTGATCAGGCTACCAACCAGACGTTATTGCAGTCAAATCAAGCCATTTCAGGGGGCTATTATGCCCAACATTGAAGGTCATTCAAATGTCAAGTCGTATAGTCACTCCCAAGTCTTGGATGGATTTCAGAAAATATCATCCATCCATTTCATATATTCAAAGGCTGGCACAACTAACTTGGAAATAATTCAGCCTGAACTGGTGACCAGTCAATCATTGATTGTTTAGCAAACTGGTCCAAAAAGTCTTCAAACAATCAATATATTTTTATGATTGTTTTGCCGTTCAAACAGCTGACCTAGACAATGCCTTCTGACCGAATAGTAGCAAACTGGTCCAAAAAGTCTTCAAACAATCAATATATTTTTATGATTGTTTTGCCGTTCAAACAGCTGACCTAGACAATGCCTTCTGACCGAATACCTTGAGACAAGAGAGCTCCTCAATCTGATTAAACACAGATTAAATACAGATTGAGAGTGCAGGTTGGGACTGGTACACAGCCACTACTTGTAAAGCTTCTGACAAAGTCTGAAAATAAATTTTAAAAAGTGAAAGATTTAAGGTGATGACTATATTTTAGCAGTATATATTTGTTTTTGATCTTTTTTAAAAAGGAAGAATTGTAAGGTAAGGCTTTATTTATTTGCCTTAAATCAATTTAGCAGTGTAAAATTTAAAATAAGATCAACATCAAACAATGAAAAAAAATACAAGCGCAACAGTCTAACTGTACCTGCCTCCCTTAATTAGATGACAGTTGGCATTGCCTTTTCATGTTTCTTGAATCTATTAAAGGTCTAAAACAAATATGTACTAGGACAATATTTTTGATTTCCATTGCATCTTTGTTTCAAATGCATGTTTTTTTCTTGGATTAGTGACTGCAAGTTTTGCAATGTATAATGCAGTATTCTTTTTTTTTTGAGCCAAGGCACATATTTTTCATGAAAAAATCTCTAGGCACACAGTCTGTGGAAAACATTTAACACTTGAATTATGGCACGATTTTTTTTAATTTATTACATTACCTCTATTAACATTTTACTGTTTTAGCTGTGATTTTTGGTCACCATGGCTCACGATGTAATACAGGTTATTTATTTTGGTTCATAATTTTACTGTAATTTTGTTTTTTCACATTTCACGGATCCCTTAGAAGAACGGTATATCCTAAATGGACAAACATGTGATCTTTTATAAAGTCATACCTAAGCATATGCTTTGGAATGTGGGAGGAGTACCTGGTGACAAAACCTCCAAATGTGTTTATAACCTTGATTTTCAGACTTCAAGGCAGATGTGCGAACCAACATTTTTGCGAATTGTGCATTACAGGTTATCAGATTAAAATAAATACATATTTAAAAAAAAACACTGATATGGTTTACAGTCAGGATGTTGGTTCAACAGCTGCAGTGTCTATGGCAGCACCGTCATGTTACTAATGACACCATATGCTAACAGATTAGCTGAGACTCTACCCGCGCACATTTAGCATGCACACCCTAAACACAAGTCAATAAATCACAGATTGACTTCCACCTAGCAGAATATCAACCATAAATAAATTTTAGCAACGTCAACACGTGTATGCGTGTGCAGCGCTATGACTCTAAACTCCCTTAACAGGTTTCTGACTGTGTCTCTCTGAAGGCAGAATGTAAACGTATACTTATATCTGATAGAAATTAATATAAAACCACAGGTAAGAGGAAAACTGCTTAACCCTTTAAACCACGTGGAACAGGGGATTTAGAGGGTATGAAATGGTTTCTGAAGGCCAATGCTGCCACCTCGTGGTCTTTAAGCGGTTTTAGTGGGATTAACACAGTAGCATAAAATGAGACAGTTTTGCATCATTACTGCCTAACACAAAATAGATGAAGTGGGAAATTATGTGAGGATACTAAAGAGTGATTTTAATGTCAGCCAGAAAGTTAAAAACCGGGTGCCAATGTTTTGGTCATGTTTAACCTCTTAACGTTCCGATGGATGGCCTGCCGGTGGGCCTTCAGACTGTTGAGAAGCAAAGACGTGTCTTCACGATGTCCCCAGTCACGTAAATACGACACACATCATTGGAAAACTCTGGGGATTTAAGATATGATGACCATTTCAAAATGTACTCACCACAGAAACATCACGATTAATTAAACGCGCGGAATGCAACTCGGGATCCATTTTTATGCGCGATTATTACACACAAGTGTACATAATTATTGACTGACTTCTGAAAAGAGAAGTCAAACATTGAAAACTCTTTCACAATGTCTAAAAATTTGCCCAAGTAAAATACAAGGTTGAAAATGTTTTGGAGCTGTAAACTGGTTGTCTCCAAATTGCCACTTTTGGAAACACCAAGACAAGGATGCAATGTTTGCAATCATTTTGATTTTTTGTTTTTTGTTTTCAGAAATTTAATTTGGAAATGCATAAAATTTTCTTGCGACGAAAAAAAAAATTGTAACAACTCTAAGACTAACACCACCATCTAAAGAAATATCAAGGCCAAGTGTTTATATTGTTTATATTATATTTATATTTATTTAGATAAGTTAAATTCTGCATCTAGTTAACAATGACACTAAAATAATGCATTCAAAAATGATTTCAGAGAATCCAATGTTTCTAAGCGCACTCACATCAATAAGTGAGGCCCACTAAGTTTCTGCAAAAACCTGGACAATAATGTTCGCTAGTCATTAACCCTTGGGGTTTGAAATATTTTTTTCTCTACATTTGAGTTATTTTGACGATTATATATCTATGCATTTGCTCCGTTACAACTTTCTCACTTAAAATGTTCAGGGGGGGGGCTTAGCTACGCGTACATATATTCCTCTTTTGATGCCCTCTGTTGAGTGGGTTTTTTTTCCAATGCTTTTTCATTGATGAGAACTCATCAAAATGGTTTAAGACAATATGTAAAAATACTTCTCAGAGGGGGCAGCACGGCGGCGCAGTGGTTAGCGCTTGTGCGGCACAGTTCATGTCATGGGAACCTGTCGTGGGTTCAAATCCAGCTCCAGACTTCCTGTGCGGAGTTTGTATGTTCTCCCCGTGCTTGCGTGGGTTTCCTCCGGGCACTCCGGTTTCCTCCCACGTTCCAAAAACATGCATTTCAGGTGAATTGGCCGGTCCAAAATTGTCCCTAGGTGTGAATGAGCGAATGAGTTGTCTGTCCCTGTGTGCCCTGCGATTGGCTGGCAACCAGTTCAGGGTGTCCCTTGCCCACTGCCCGGAGATGGCTGGGATGGGCTCCAGCCCCCCCGCGACCCTAATGAGGATAAGCGGTACGGCTAATGAGATGAGATGAGACTTCTCAGAGGTCTCAAACTTCTAGAAAGTAAAACCCCTCGGGAACTTTTAAACCACATATCCTTTCATCCATTAGTAGCAGAAAAAAAACCCGCATTTTGTTTCTACAATTGAAATCGTTTACCGGGACAAGGAATTGTGACGAATTATGGAAAATTGCCTTTGTGAATGCTTGAAACAAATAGAATGATGGATGAATGAAACAAAAAGCTTGCCATTTAAGTGTAAATTAGGCAACAAAGAGAAACTGTAATATCCCCATTTCTGAAAATGAATCAGTCGAGAGCAATTTTACATTTCAGAGAATTTCAAAGTCCAACGTTAGCAAATTTACCAAATAACTACGACAAAATAACTACCTTTTAAATCGATGGATTTTTATCTCGATCTAATCTATACATATTTATGAATCTGTCAGAACGTTAAGGGGTTCAACCCATCTGGAGGGATAAGCACATCGCAGCGAAAAAAAAAAAAAAAAATCAGACTTATGCAAGTGCTGGTTATTTCCAATTTCATCTACACTTGCGAGGCATGGACTCTTATAAAAAAAAGCTGGGAAGGAAAATCCAGGCCATGGAGATGCAATGTGAGAGGAAACTTCTAGGAATCAGCGACATAGCCCATTTGACAAATGACACTGCGCACAACATCATCAGATATGGACATTGGACCCAACAAGTACTGTTGTCGACTGTGTGCAGACGAAAGCTGCAGTGGTATTGTCATGTCACAGAATCATTGGAACTGGCAATGATTATTCTCCAGGGAACACTCCAAAGGGGCAGGAGGAGAGAAGGACTGACAAAGAAATGGGCCAACCTAAAAACGACCTGGAAACAGGCCAGTAACCGTCGGCAGTGGAGAAAGTTGTCCAGAATTGCCTCAACAGTGGTGCCCCAGGGGGTTAAGGGATCCGTGAATCTGAAGGGTAACTGAAATACTCTTTAAATGAAGTCACTAGTAACTGTAACTCATTCCTGTCTTTCAGTAACAATCCTAACACCGCATAAAAGCATATTCACAACACCTTTACATACCTGTCAACCAGTACAGTTTTGCCGTACAAAGTACGTTTATTATGCATTTTAATACGTGTACGACGTACGAGAAAATCTGTACGGAAAAAGGCAAATTAGTCAATTATGGGTACCATCCGGTATACACCGACTATTACGAAACGGCAAATCAATCAAGTCAAACAAGTTCGCCGCGGAAGCCTCTATCTCGGTATCTTTTTTTTTTCCGTTGCAAACGAAGCGAGCGGTTTGATGCTGTGAAAGGAAGTCCGTTTCTTTTTAGAGAGCTTTTTTCGGCTCAACTCATTAACTAGAGCCGGCTCTCAAACGTCTCACTTACTTTGTTGCATTATATTAAGAATTATTATGTTGTATAAAGAAGTTAAGTAAAAAGGAAGTATAAAATGAGAAAATGAAAAAAGACAGGTTTGTGGTTATCCCTTTACAGTAATCAGTATATTACCAACAATAATTTAATGTCGAAAATGAATTCATAATTTGAATAAGAAAATGTATTATTCTACTTAATTATATTTGCATGTATTTTTTCCCTTCTACAGTGAACGTCCAAGCTACCTAATTTTTGAACTTTTGCATTTATAATAAACCTCATTCATGTCGAAGAACTCAAGATCTCACAACAAAATGTTAATCAACAATATAGATGATATAACGAAACACATGTACAATATAACATGTTAAACTCATACCTGTCAACCTGTACGGTTTTGCCGTACAAAGTACGTTTTTTTAATGCATTTTAAGACGAGTACGACGTACAAGGAAATCTGTACGGAAAAACGCAAATTTGTCAATCGCATGCGTCTGCTGCCTGGGGATTTTACATCATGCATCATTCTGAAAGAAAAAAAATATGGTGTACGATTATTTTGTAAGGGAAAATAAGACAGTTTGTACGGGCATGGAACCGTGGAGGTTGACAGGTACCGTATTTTCCGCACTATAAGGCGCACCTAAAAGTCTTAATTTTTTTCAAAAGCTGACCATGCGCCTTATAACACAGTGCGCCTTATACATGGCTCAATATTAAATTTGCATGGTCTCGCAACTTACTCAACAGCCGCCGACTCGATTTTACCCCGAACGTGGAGTAGTCCGCGGTGTATGCTGGGATTTATATACCGGCGTTTCATTGGCTAACCAATGTGTCAATCATCATTTGAATCGATCACTATTGGCTGAAGTTATTCGGAGCCTCGGATTGGCTAGATGGCCAAAACAAACCCTGCAATCGGCCGAGTTTAGCAATGGCGTAGGAAGTCCGCGGTGTATGCTGGGATTTATATACCGGCGTTTCATTGGCTAACCATTGTGTCAAACATCATTTGAATCGATCACTATTGGCTGAAGTTATTCGGAGCCTCGGATTGGCTAGATGGCCAAAACAAACCCTGCAATCGGCCGAGTTTAGCAATGGCGTAGGAAGTCCGCGGTGTATGCTGGGATTTATATACCGACGTTTCATTGGCTAACCAATGTGTCAATCATCATTTGAATCGATCACTATTGGCTGAAGTTATTCGGAGCCTCGGATTGGCTAGATGGCCAAAACAAACCCTGCAATTGGCCGAGTTTAGCAATGGCGTAGCAAGCTTGCTAAAGTACACCATAAAGAAACATGTTTTATTAGTCTGTATTTGTAAATATTCTACTCTCCTGGATTTACTTCACTCACGGTTGTAAGAAGACCATGATTGCGTATCATTATTGAACGTGAGAACTTAGGTGAGTTATGCGGCTTTATATTTTCCCGATATCTTGTTTTAGAACGATCTTGATGTTGCTGTGATGAGTTGAGTGAATTAAACTCAATTCCAAGTGTTTATTGTCATATGCACAGTAAAGTTGTGAGCGAAAAAGAAAATAGAAACATAAAAATGTTTGGCATTTCTTGAATCCCAAGACTTCAACCTTCCGAATGATATTTGAAATGACGCATTTAAGTGACATTGTACGGACACCGCATCCGCACGTGTCTACGACACGTATTTGCTTCTTTGCAAGCTTTGGGAATGTTAAGGGGGTAATCAGTTTGACTGAATCATCTGACTGTTTTGTTGACGTTCCCATTGTAGCGCCTTATAATCCGGTGCGCCTTATCTATGGAAGATATAGGACCAAAATCAATTTTTTGGGGGGGTGCCCTATAACCCGGTGCGCCCTAAAGTGCGGAAAATACGGTAACTACATAAGTAAACACGTTTGGAAAAAAAATGTGGTGTAAGATTATTTTGTATTTTGTAGGGGAAAATACGACAGTTTGTAAGGGCATGGAACCGTGGAGGTTGACAGGTAAGCGTTTATGACATTGGCAGTTGACTTTTTGAGTTGTTTTCTACTTCACCGCTGCGTTGGCCCGTGACCCGCGAATAACGAGGGTCGACTACAATGGCATTATCGAGGCCTCACGAAAGGGGTATAAACCTCAGCCCACAGCCCGCCTCCCTGCGCACCTGCCCGGAGTGCCCGCCTTCGACGACCCCCATGCAGGCTGCCTCCGCAACGTCACTTCATGAAACCACCAACAAATCCCGTTTTGCTCGACCGACAGCGAACACGCAAGGGGGCGACCTTCGTGAATACGAAGGTGTCGACACTAGACGCGTGTCAGGGACTGAAAAGATAACGCGACCTTATGGGCAAAAATAAATGTCACTAGTTTTCTCAGGGCAAGAAATTGGCACAACCGGTAACACTGTCATTTTAGCTAGCTGTCCGCTAGCCGCACGTACCTCTGAACGGATTCCCAAGCGCCTCTCCCGCTCCGCTCATAAGGTCTAGTTAGGAGCCTCGAGGCAGCTTCGTGAACTTGGGAAGCTGGAGGATATTTCCGGGGAATTATCAACCCAAAATCAGGTCGTTTTTCCCACTTAACTGACGTGGAGCGAGTCCTTCCCTCCTGCTTCTCGGTCGTCTTCCGCGTTGAGGTGACAACGCCATGACGTCACTACTCAATCCCGCCCCCACTGTTTCGCTCAACCCTTGTTCAGGTATATATTGTGTTTGACAGGTGAGACTGCCTTAACGATATACGTCATTTTTTCACCCCAAGACGTCATTAATACGTTTAATTTTCAAGGATTTGTATTCGATAATGTATGCCAAGGGTGGGAAAACTTGGCTACAAGGGGAAAAAAATGATTGATTAATTGGCTCTTTTGTATTGGCCGATACAGAGCCTTAAATCCAATACCTTAGAAATGCATAAGGAAATGATTATGAAGGCTTTTATGCATGCAGACAGTTAAATTTACAGATCATGTTTGATGTTCTATTTATTTAAAAATAGATATTTTCCTCAAATTGGTTATGAAATAATAAGGATTAAAGTAAAGTATTAAAAGTCCCTAGTTCAAGCACTAAACTTTCATTGAAACCCCAATGTGCAATAGGGCTAGCTCAGTCCTCAGGAAGGGAACCCGGAGACAAAAGTGTCAAAATATCTTTATGTACATGTACTGTGTATATACTGGAGCCATATCTCTCGAGTGGAGGTCAAAAATACACTCCCATTTTTGACTCTTTCTAGCCGATACATTGCGATACTTGTCGTTGGGAGTAACTGGGTAACCAAACCCAATTCCAAACCCTAATGCCGAGAGCCAAGCAGGGAGACAATGGGTACCAATGTTATAAGGAAGACTTGGCCGATGTCTAAACCAGCGACCTCTTGGTCTCGGGACGGGCGCCCTACCCTCAAGGCCACGATCTGGATAAGATTGAAGTAAAGTAATATAAGTCCCTTTTTCAAGCACTCGATTTTCATTGGAAACCCATATGCAAAAGGGGTAGCTCAGTCCACAGGAAGAGATACCAGGGACAAATGTTACCACTTCACCATTATATATATATATATGTAACGGGTGTAATAATAACTTTTGTTTTATTGAAATTCCTGCTGAAATATGTGTATAGTTTTTGGTAAATGTCCTGCAATGCTGAGTCCAACAGTGCCATCTGCTGGTATGGGGTGGGGTCTGGTTTTGGCTTCTAACATGTGACCAGGAGGCGGGGTTTTGTCAGTTTTACCAGAGTACTACAAAGGTAAGACATATCTTTTGGTGCTCCACAAAAGAAGTTAATTTTAAACATTATAACCCCAGCTGACAAATCTCTCACCATGCATAGGAATGTGATTGATATTGTCAAGCTGTTTAGGTTTATTTTCGTTTTGTTTCTGTTTTTCTAAATATTAATTCCCCTTGTAGAGATCAAAGAGATCAGACCCAGCAGAAAAAGCTAATGTTGTGACTCATCCATTTGCAGGTAAATTGTACCCATTTTTATACTCATTATTGTTTTTATTCCTATTTTCTCATATACATTAAAAAAGGATGATGTTGGTTAAAATTCAGACTAAAGAAAAACATGTTGAATTCATTGTAAACGTTAAAAATCCACTATACGATCTCTTGTTAAAAGTATCTTGTTAAAATGTAAAGATGTAAAAATGTATTGTGATATTCTAAAATGTATTTTCTGTAAAGTGAAAAGAAAGCTCTTTGATATGCTTTGTTGTTAGTCTTACCAGAGAGAACTACAAAGAGATCAGACCCAGCAGAAAAAGCTAATGTTGTGACTCATCCATTTGCAGAAACTGTAATAATAAAAACCTCATCATCCAGTCCAGCGTGAATGTGGATCTTTGGTGGGACACGTACACCGCGGTTTCACCATTATATATATATACATACAGTACATATAAGTCCCATTTATCACCAATTTTGTTTAGCTGTGCAGGTTAAAAAGCCGGAGGGTCCAGTTTGTGCACCCCTGATGCATGCAGTGTACTCATTTGAATATTAAACTATTCTATTCTATAATTGAATTATTACTAAAACATTCAGGCGATATTCAAGTAAATATCTATGACTCGATATTATAGGGGTGTCAAACTCATTTTAACTCTGGGGCCACACGATAGAACAAACATTCTGTCGGGGGCCGGACTAGTAAATTAAAGAGAAACAAAAAGAGATAAAAAAATAAGAGAAAGAAGGAGGGAAAAGAAGAGAGAGGGCGGGACAAAGAAAGAGAGAGAGGAGAGAGTGTGAGAAACAAAAGAGATAAAAAAAGAGGTCATGAGAGAGGGAAAGAAATGGAGAGGAGGAAAGAAATCCAAAGAGAAATAGAAAGACAGAAGGAGAGAAAAGAAAGCGCGAAAGTTAGGAAGAGAGAAAGGGAAAAGAGAGAAAAGGAAAAAATGAAATTAGAGCAAAAGAAGTTAAAAAAGACAGAGAGAGAGAGAGAGAGGCAGAGTGGGAGAAAAGGGGTGGAAAAGAAGGAGAGAGAGAGAGAGAGACAGAGTGGGAGAAAAGGGGTGGAAAAGAAAGAGAGAGAGAGAGAGAGAGAGACTTTGTGAGAGGCACCTGGCTTTGACATCAAGTTGACATATTTCAACCTGCAGCTTGTTTTTCTCTTGCGCTTCTCTGAGTGTTGTCTCGCGGGCCGGATTCAATCCCTTGGCGGGCCGCCTGTTTGACACCTGTGCTCTATAACATATGTACGGTATCTAAAATATATCAGTTACTAATAAATGTACCCAGACATGGGTATAATTTTTGCAAATCGTTTAAATACAATGCGGAATAATAATAGCATAGATGAATGTAAAAAAATGCTGATTATTATTGAAGATAAATGTGATCATTATATTAAATATGTACGAATACATTTAGTTGTAGACACTAATATGTCGACATTATTTTTCCAACAGGACATGTTATTTTGCAATAAAATAAAATAAAATAAAATAAAAAGGGACATTGAGTATTATTAAATGCCTCCTGGAAGTAAAGAAATCATTGAAAAAAATATTGAGTCAAATAATAAGCGGAAGTACATGAAGTATCGTGATTTTTTTTTTTTTTTAAATACTCAAGAAATTTGTATTTATTTTAAGGAACATGAGGCTCACCTGGAGGGAACTTACATGATTGTCTGCCATCTTGCTGCAAAGGGTATATCCAAAAATCAAAAACCTTGTGAAAAACTGGGCAAAGTTATGAGAAAGATACATTGTACAGTTTGGTCAAAACCGTGTCTCTGTAGTTTTTTTTCTTCCTTGTGCTTTGTAGCACTCGTCTTCTATGATTTCAATTCTAGCTGCGTTTACTATTTCATAATCTTGTTCAAGTAGCCGGTCGTTACCGACCCTAACAACACAAAAGAAACAATTTAGAGCATTTTAAAATGTTGCCTTGATCCAGTAACATGCATTTAAAACCCAAAATGGGCCAGTGATGACCTTAACACAAGAGGGTTACATTATTTTTATTGTAAACCTAAAGGTGCTAGATTCTAATAACGAATACCAATTATTGACATCGTTATGTTTCTAATGTGTCATGTGACTGGATTTTTATTTAATATCTAGAAATCTATGATACTATTCAGTGTACCTGTGATAAAGAATTACAAATGTGTGACGACATTAGGAACTTGGTGGAACTTTGTCATAGGGACGTGTTCTGAAATGTAAAAATAAAAACTGTATACTTTAATATCATGAAGTTGATAGCAGGGATATACAATAAATCTGATGAGGCCTTTGCAGCCTACTTATTTCAAATGTAAAATCATTCACATCGGATCCAATCTCCTTGCTTGAAATAAACGAACATGCAAACAAATTGTCACCCTGGTTGATTTTTAATGGTCACATTTTCTCACAAGTAAACTTAAATACCCGTCTTTTAAATTCAGTGAATTAATTTATATATAATATTATATTATTATATATATTATTATATTATATTAATTTGACTTGGAAGCTGTTAAATATTTATCTGCTTGCTTATTTCAAATTAATCAAAGGCCAAATTGCAATCCGAAGTATGAGTGCATGTCCTTTAGAACCATTGAAATAAATGGGATTTAATCCATCCATTTGCTTGACCCAATTTTAATTTTTGTATTCATTTTGGGTGTTTATCTTTGTAATTATGTGCCACTCCTGCATCTATAGGTTGAATTAGAATTGAATGTATGAATAGCTTACTTATGTTATGAACGCCTACAGAATTTTCAGAAGTCACCCTAGTTTGCAAATGCCATTTCATGTCATGTTTGACTACATTTTAGATTTTTAAGGAAAACAGACAGTATTATTTCAACGACAGTTTAATAGATGACAACCTCAGAATAATCCTATTCACATTTACATCGAACAGACATACACGACTGTTGTAAAGGGCTTAATACATAAGGTACATTCACATACCCACGACCTCCAGCATCTTCTCAGAAAACTGTATACAATTATTTAGATTACTATTGCAGTATTTAAGTCCTAGCTTTAAGCAGTCAAAATTAGTGTAAATCTAAGCACAGTTAGCCAATTTGCAAGTATTGTTGCACTTGATTAGGATACATACAGTTATAAGTGACAAGCAGCATACTTTGCATTAAAGCTTCTCTGCACTTTCAATTCCAATTTAGATCATTTTAAATCTAAAAATACATCGGGTAGAGACGAATATTTGGGTGGGTTACATTCAAACAGTGAAAACTGCCCTGACATGTCTTGTAATGCATAGATGTTTTCCAAGGGGTCTCAATAGTTTAAGTGGAAAATGTTAGCAATTATGACTGGAGAGTTTCAAAGTAAGAAATGTGATTCTATTTATTTCTCATAAAACAAAAATACACACATTCACATGAATTAAGAATAAAGTAACATTAATAAACCAGGAATAGAATTTCAGACAGCCAGTAAGTTTACAACTCACAGATAATAACCCTGTTTCCAGTGTACAGCTCAAATATATAGAATATGAACCATGTCGAAAAAGAAGGCATGTTGAGGGTGAACACATTGAAAGTGACAAAACGGTGACTGTAAAAAGAAAATATAATTCAGGCTTGACAGCAAGGAGGTAGGTCATATTTTTATGCAAAGCACCAGTAGTACCATTACACCCTCCCAAAAAAAAAACCTAAAAAAAAAAACAAAAAACAAAACCATGTACCTTGTTGCTACCAAACAATTTCACAAACATTAACAACAAACCCTTCTGAACGTGCGTGCCAACTGTAGGAAGCCAACTGCGTGTTTAAAAAGGCAACTTGGCTGCACTGAAGGCGGAAACTGGCTGGGTGTGCAAAGTTTCACATTCAGACACATAAGTGACAGATACTAAGTTAAGGACACAAAACGTGCTCGGTGTGATGTAAAAAAACGGGGCAAGTGCAAAAAGTAGTGTATTCGGTGGTGTGTGTGTGTGTGTGGGGGGGGGGGGGTAAAAGACTTGCCAAATGGCCCCTTGTGCACGTGACAGATAGTGTTTTAAAACAATCGTGCAACCACGTCAAGGGTGATTGTAGAGCAAACTGAAAAGAACCGAAAGGCACAGAGGCGTGAGCATTAAGGATTTCCTACGAAGGCTTTCTCTCATCAGGTCCACTAAGAAAAACAAAGCAAAACTACACAACACAGGCAATCACGTGATCAATTACACGTCAAGAGCCTCCATTAAAAATATACTTAATATAAATTACCCCTAAACAACGCAACGGATACATTTATTGACAAGCTTAAATTTGGAAAACCCTGCCCTAAAGCTAATTAGGTTTAGTGTAAAATGTTAAATAAAATTTCACTTAAAACATTGCTGATTGAATTCAACGTCACTCAAAACCCAGACTTTGGTACGAGATTCATCCTTTCATTGCCTCCGATGCAGACACAGGACGTGTCATACCAGAGATTCTCGTCTCTAAACAAAATACATCTGTAGCCACAATTTTAAGTGTCATTTTGGTTTGTCAGAACATACCAGTAAAGGTTTCACATTTTGAAAAAAAAAAAAAAAAAAAAAAAAAAAAAAAGACCTGCCGGCCGCATGTCATATACCATGTTCCAATCCAATTACGGGCTAGATCGGACTGGTCTAGTTAATTAAGCCAACTCTATTTGAAATCCATTCCAGTCATCTTTGTTTTGGTTAAAAACAAAATTTTACAACTGCGATCAAAAGACCTGCTGGATAAAATTTGCCTCAACAGGCTGTTTTAAAAGAATGGCGGTAAAAAAAGCGCTAAGCATGTAGTAAACTCAAAGCTTCATAGTTGTGTAGTTAGCATGTTAGCTTTGGTGTCAAAATTCACACACACACAAAAAACCCAATTATTGCCGCTACGGTAACATGTTTGCAGTACTCCATTGAATGGTAAGCCATATTTCATTGAAAGATGTAAAATATCAAATCCATGTTGAACATGAAATCATTTAGGCCACAGACCCTGATCGAATTTCCTTCAAATGGGCCTAAAGGACTTAAAAGAAACCCTCCTCCCACACAATGCTAAAAGGTGCAAATGATGCGCTGAGCGGGACTAGCCGCCCTTAGAAGGCGAGCCTTTTGGCGGTGACAAACTCTTCCAGCTCCACTTTGCCGCCGCCCATCAGCCCGAAAGCCGGATACATGATTCCCGAGCAGTCCACCTGCCTCTCATACAGGCAGCGCATGTTGTCGGCGTCGTAGAAGTAAACGCGCCCGGCATCGTGATCCAAGCAAATGCCAAGGCGATGCGGCATTGGCAGCGTACGGTTGCCGGGGTCTCCGGCGATGGAGGACGGGGGCATCGCTTTGGGAATGAAGAGCTTGCCCATGCCAACTGTGAGCAGCGTGAATGGTTGGGAGACTTCATAGCTTGCGTCTTCGCTGCCGCTGTCATGGCCACTGTCGTGGTCGTACCTGAGGGAGGAAAAGGTTGAAGGACACTTTTGACGATGAATGGATGAATCTGTTTGCAACAGTGCCATCTATGACAACAGACATCTTATTTAAGGCTGGCAGTGAATAAGTAGTATTGGGGATTTTATTTTTGGGCCTACTCTTTTTAAGGTGTGCAGGGTTCCTACAACTGAGAGAAAGATAAATTCAAGGCTTTTTAAGACTTCTTTAAGGCCTTTTGGAATCAAATTCAAGACACAGTCGACAAAAAAATAAACAAAAATCACCCCATGAGTTCGAGGCAATTTTCAACAAATGATTATTTTAGTTTTTTTAATCACATTTCGGTCATTTAGAAAACGTTCTCTCTGAAAAACATAGCTCTCTCCAAAGTTTAAGACATGGAAAACAATAAATAAAAAGGATGTTAACAGTGCATCATGGATCCTCAGTAAAAACTGGCACATAACTACTAATTCCAGACAACCCTGTATTTTTTGGCACAACACAGCAAGGATGAAATGATCAACAAGGGATTAAAGCGCCCTCTTGCGGTTTAGTGTGAAAATAACAAGTGAAATGATGTACCGGTAATATAAATGCAAAACTCAATGATATAATAACGTGCCAATTTCATATATGAGTTGCACAAGAGTATAAATCCCCCCCCCGGCCAAAACATGAACCAAAGTGCAACTTCTACTCTGAAAAATACAATACGTTTTATGACTAGTTTGTTTTAATTTCATATTTACTGTGATTAAATAATCATAAGAACTTAACTTATTTCACTAGAACATACTTAGTGTGTAATATTTTGCACCTCCTAATGGTACAAAAAAACCATTTCCTTTAGTAAAAAAAAAAGAAAAAAAATAGATTGGAATACTAGGAAAAAATACATGAACTATTATACCAATGTTGTTAATCCCTACTTAGGTCGGCAACATGTTTGTCTGCTGTGTTGTTGCTTGCTGTGGCACTGGTTTTCAATCACATTACACAACAGTGCCATCTAGTGGTCAAATGTTACACACTAAAGCTTTAAATAAATAACGGATTATTTTTATATTTTTACTTCATTTTCTACTGTTTTTATGAAACACTGCTCTTGTGGAATACGATCATAAAATTGAAACCCACACAGGGTATTACACGATCTGAAAAAGGGACTTCTGTCTGAGATTATGAGCTCTTTACAACTTAGTGGAGTTTCTTACATCACAAGCTTATTCAGGAGCTCAACTCGTAAGATTGTGTTGTGCCACTGGGAAGGTTGCAAAATTGTGTATCGTGTAGCATGACAGGAATGTACCTGGGACTGCTCGTGTCTCTTGGGTTGTGAAACCACTCCAACAGTTTTGTGTCCGAGGCCACGCCCACCTTAACCAGGTACGAGTGTGGCTCTACCTTGAAGGCCCAGTAGTGTCTGTAAAACATGGAAAATGAAGCTCACCTCAGGACAAACCCAATGGTTTAACAAGCCTTTTTACATCAACAGTTTGCAATTTACTTCCTCAAAAACTACACATTTTCCATTAAATGGCTCAGAGTTCTGTGGATTTAAAACTTGCAAGGCAGCAAATCCTCATACAAGAAATTGCAACCGGTTCTAGAGACCCAACCCTGAGCCATTTATTTTTATAAAATCACCCAAGTTACATAAACAGAACCGCCCTAAAGAGTGCGGGAATCCAAGTACAGTACAGCAACATGATTGGCCAATAGTGATAATGAAGTAAACGGCGCATAGTAGTCAAAACAATTGACAACAATACACAGTAATAACGAACTGCTATCCTATGCAATCACTTTTTGCAGGTGTCCAATATTAAAAACGGAAATAAATTATCACCTTTTGATGCTTTCTCGTGGCAGTTTTACAAACCGAAGCTAGAAATAAAATTGAAGATAGTCTTTAATCTTACACAATGTTGTGCTGAAGTGTTGTGTTTTTTGAAAAAGAATGCATTCTTTTTCAAAATAAATCTAAAGGTTACTAATAATGTATTACAAACTACCCTAATAGGTATTATAACTTGATTGAAATGTTATTTTAATCAGTTTAGCTAGCTTAATTTTGGATGAGAATATTAATGAAAGGCACCCAATTCGTAAAGTGAATGAAAAGCAAAGCTGGCTGTAGTTTACGTTTCATAAGATAATAAATCAATTCATCAATTGAACACCAAGCCTTGTGGCGGCTGTTCCCTCCTTGGTCGAAAGAGGGCGGTATGAGACAAATCACTACAGTTCATATACCTGCTCATTAGGATTCCTACATTTCGGGACAAGACAAAGCCGGAAAATAATACTGATGATGTGTTCGTCCAAAAATTTAAGTGAAATTCATAATGTCTCCTTTTATCTGTCGGGCAAAAAATTATGATGTGAATCATCCGAAGTTATTTTGGGGACAAGTCTCTTATAAGCCTATGATTTCAAACATTCATCCCCTTTAGATCTTCAGGGGAAGAGAAAGAGAAAGAGAGGGAAAGAGAAAGAAAGAGAAAGAGGGAGAAAGAGAAAGAAAGAGAAAGAGAGAAAGAAAGAGAGAAAGAAAGAGAGAAAGAAAGAAAGAGAGAGAGAAAGAGAAAGAGAGAAAGAGAACGAGAAAGAGAGAAACAAGAAAGCTTGATGCGGTTGAGAAAATGGTCACTTTTTCACCATGGAGGATGACCTCTTGAAGCGCATCTTCCAAAAGTAAGTTAAACTCAACTTTATGGAGCATATCATTTCATTAAATGTTTACTTTCTCAGTACAGAAAATAAATGTTACTTTAAAAAGCCTTAAACATACTTATACAAACCTTAAACATACAAAATATAAAACTAAAGCAACTTGTGAACTAATTCAACTTACGAACGATCTCGTTCGTAAGTAGGGCAGCGTCTGTACTGCATTTGGAAAATATTCTGCCTTCAAGAAACAGATTTG
Source organism: Urocampus carinirostris (assembly GCF_059441175.1). Classification (NCBI taxonomy): domain Eukaryota; kingdom Metazoa; phylum Chordata; class Actinopteri; order Syngnathiformes; family Syngnathidae; genus Urocampus; species Urocampus carinirostris. The sequence goes on along the minus strand of NC_142353.1, from coordinate 18,836,432 downwards.
ACTTTGAGAGTCCTCTTGTGGTTAGTATCTTAACTCTTTGGTGCTAAGAGAAAACAAAACAGAAGCGCAGAACTTCGACACCAGATCAAACGGAAAATTTAGAGCGCTTATTGCAAATACTCTTTTGTTGTTGCTTTGGAAAATAATTGTCCGAGTATAAAACATATTGTAATTACTTGAAGATTTTTTCTTATGGTAATGTTTAGTACAAAATGACATACTCTTGTTAAAATTGTTGTTAAATGATACTGCATACCCACGCTGTCCTGCCTTCGAAATACAAGAGTGGTCTTTGAGGGCCCTCTTTTGATTAACGCATCGATCCTTTGTTGCTAAAATTAAAGTGATAAAACCAGATGTCATGTTAATTGACGTTTTGTTAAATAAATCATTTTGATTTAAATGTATTTATTATTTACGCAACCGTGGCTCTTTCTGTAGTTTTAATTTAATGCCCCTTATACAGTATATGAACATTATATCACAGAAGAATTATGTGCATGCGTACCTTCCCTGAGAGATTCCAGTGTCGCCTATGATGTAGTCCAGGCTGATGTAGCTACCAGTCTGCACTCGATCCGCGGCAAGCAGGAAGGCCAAACCGGCCACGCTCTCTACGGCGTCACGGCGCTTACTGAGCGCCAGGCGCTCCGTGCTGAAGCCACACTTGTCATTGAACAGAAAGTCGAAAACTGCGAGGAGAAAGTCACAAAAATGCGATGGTCGGTGATGGTTGAGTAATATTCAAGGGTTCTCTTTTGATTGTCCCTTAAAATATTGAAATATAGATATGATTAAACCTTCTAGGCATTTGATAAGCTAACACTTTGCAATTGTTTAAGTACGCATGCCTGTTTATTTTAAAATTCCCAACTGATGACTTCACACTAGATTGTGCAAGTGTTAAAAGTAGCCATATGAGGGTGCTATAACACAAAATAGCAACAAAGATTGGTTCCTTTTCCCTCAGGTCATGAAATCAAAGCACCATGTTCAGCTTTTCTTCTCGTTTGAATGGAATTAATTGCCTTCTATAAATAGTTAGTAGGCCATCATGACATCCTTGCACTCTGTTCACTGAAGCTATTGCATGAAAGACCAATGTGGGAAAACTCCAGAGGATGCACTCATTTACATGCCTGGAAAATCCTTATCACAACTGGGGCATAATAATTCTAACGTCTGACTACACTCCACAGGAAACCGACGTGCTTAATGACATGAATTTAAGTTGTCCTCTCCGTGAAAACAGAAAATGAACAAGAAGTAACTGATACAAAAATAAAGAGTATTTTCCGATATTAGGTTTTTTTTAGAACAGCCTGTGGTATTCCTAATAAATCGAAACCTTCTTTGGCTGACAAAGAAACAACGAGGATGGTGAGTTTTCAGGGAATAATTGGTAAATGGACTGGATTTATATAGCGCTTTACCAGTCACTGAAGACCTCCGAAGCGCTTTACAATACATTTCACACAATCATACACCGATAGAGAGCCATGCAGGGCACAGGCATTAGGGGTTCTGTGTCTGGCCCAAGGACACTTTGACATTTAACTGAGGAGCCAGGAACCTGCAACCTCTTTGGTGCCAAGACGACCACTCTACCTCCTAAACTACTGCCGCCTCTATATAGATGAACATATCAGGAGTCAAACCTTTTTGACACAAAGAGCCATGAATGCAAAATGTATATTTTTTCCAAAAAGAGCCACTTCATCATTTTACAACAAAATTCTAAAAGCTCATCTCCAGACAAATGCCATATCTTCAGTGCATTTTATGTCTCTGTGTGATTTTTAGTAATTTCATGAAATATATGAAATCATAATAATGTCGAACTTGTGTCCAAGACCAACACATATCCTAGTTAAAATTTGTCTCCCTCCCACAGTTCCTTGAAGACATTGAAGTTCATTTTGACAATTTTGTTATGAATTCTAGTTTCAAAACAAGGTGCGATCAGAGTTATCACATTTCTTAAATTGGGAATTGAGTGGTAATCATTTGTCTTCCTTTTGCTTTGCAGATGTGCATCTTTGACATATTTGAAATGTACAAAAACCTGTCTTAAAAGTTCCACAAAAGCACATTGTTGATTACTTTCAAATTACAGGTTTGACAAAATATCCAGGAAATGGTAAAAAGCAGATGAAACCCCCGTATGTGTGTTCTGATGCATCTCATTGGCTAAAAACTCAGAAAACATCCTGATGACTTTTCTTCTTATCAGCCTTAAAGGTAGTCAAGTACAACAACGTTCCTGAGGCTAGTGGTAGAAATGTGTTATGGCACTCGTCAAGGCATTAAAATAATGAATTTTATCTGCGAGACAAAAGATAGGTTAGATTACAAAATGTGAATGGGTGATTTTTTGTTATTGTGATCACAAATAAGACACTGATCTACATTCCTCACCCATTTAAAGACCATGTAAACAAATCTCACATTTATGTCAATCATCATGTGCATTAAAAGACATCAGGCCAAACAGTTCACACAGTCAGCTGTTATATTTATTGTATTTTTTTCGACATGGCAGTTGCTCGTCCAATGCCACAGTTGATTGCACCAGTTACAAGTGAAAATTTCAAATAATAAATCACAATGTTCACAGTTTTTAGATGTTAGTTACAACTTATACCGGTCAAATTTTCTAACCTTTTTATCCAAGGTCAATCTTTTGTCTAGTTTGTCCTTGAATGGCCTTTTTGCAAACCCTCTAAAACGAACACGTTTCATCAGGGAATCTTCTATAAACGAAGACCCATATAGTTAACTTGCAGCTTTTGGTAGCATCAGAATCCCTACCTTTCTCATATAAAAGAATTAGATACAAAATCCGACATTGTTTTTGTCTGTGGCTAAAGATGGCTACATGAGTTCTGCATATTTTGGGGTTCACCCAGACTTCAAATTCTTCATTACTAATGCTCGGTGAGCCCTCATGTAGCCCTGGAATGTGAACACAGTGATGTGTCCGAAGCAATTTCAACATCCTTATTTGTATTAATAGAAGTTCCTTCTGTCAGAGCCTGCCTGAAGATATACTAATTAGCATTTCATGCTAGCTTTCAATTGTCCTAAAACTCTCCTAAACAATTTACCCATGGTTTGAGTCATGTGGAGGGGGAAAAAACTACCATGGTGATATGTCAAAACATCATTGTGCTTCATTGACTCTATTGTGTCCTTTGGAATTGAACACGTAAACAGCAAAGCATCTGTCATCTTTTAATCCTACGCTGAACAAAAAAAGGGAGATTATCCATTATTGTAGTCTGTTTGGCCAAAACAAAAAGACCCAATTGTGTCTTTATCCTGTGAACAATCGCATTTGGGGACCCCAAAGATTAACCCCTATAAATTAGCCGGTTTTCAGAACAACCAGAATAAATCACAAACATCATCTGGAACATCTGTGTTTTCCAGACTATAATAGTCCAATTGGCCAGAAATGTGAACGTGCGTTTTATAATTGGGTGTGCTTCACGTATGAAAAAGATTTAGATCTCACCCCGGTGTATTATCTTACTTGTGACATTATTGATAAATTGGTATTTATCGCTGACCACAATTGCATAACAACGGACATTAAACCTGGACAACAGTGGGAGGAGGGCCGAATCCTAAACACCAGGCCAATAGGGACATTGATGATTGTGAAAAAGGCAATCGGGTCTATCTGTATCTCATTATCACATTATTTAAAATCATGGTACCCGATATAACTATAAGAGAAATGACAAAAAGTGATTAAAAATCAGTGAAAACATTGGTTTTACTTTTCTTGGCTACGCCTAAGTTTTGTAGTGACGAACGTTGAATATTTGTAGCCATGCATCTATTTCTGTAAATTTTAGGACGACCGAATTACGACCCAATGTCTGACAATATTCTCACTCCCCATCCCAAGAATAACGTCAACAATGTGGTAAAACAATGCCTTTTCATGTGTTGACTGAATCCCTAGTAAACTAGTATATAGGATCAAGGTGCTCTGCCCGCCGCGATCCGTGTTCGATACCAGTTGCATCCGATTTTTGCTATTGCCGCCAGTAATAAATATCGACTGATCAATCAGTGGACAGATATGGATACTTATTTTTAGTGTAACGCTATCCCCCACTGTAGTTTTAATTCTATTCGCATTATCGTCTGATGCAACATTTGTATGACAAAATTATCACTCATTTTTGGGGGTGCACCTTATTAATTAAATCTATTTAGTCCCCTTACAGAAATTATTTTTCACCAACTGACTACGGGAACGGGGAAGGGTTTTACAGTCAGTGCTGTCGCAGCAGAGCGTGCGCCTAATTACCAATTTACAGCACAGTGAATTCCCTGGCGGCCTCCCATCAGAGTACTAACCAGGCCAGACCATCCTTAGCTTTCAGAGATTGGGCGTTCTCAGGGTGCTATAGCTATACATTTATAATCCAGCGCACCCAATAGTGCGGAATGTACAACATATAAGAATACCAACTTTTTTGTCATTACTTTTAGCACATTATTCTCACTGACTGCGCACTAATACCAGCGTTAATCCCTCAATTTACTTACCAGGTGCAGGGGGTGTATGGAAGGTGACCTCAGGGCTGTAAGGGCTGAAAACGGAGTTTCTGCAGGCGCGCACACGGAAGGCATACAAGCTGTCTGTGTCCAGGCCGCATACGGTTGTGCTAGCGCCGTGCATGCGCTCTATTGCTTGCCAAACGCCGTCTTCAACATCCTCGTCTGAGAGGGACCTGCTCGGTCCACCCAGTCTAAACACAAGGGATGCGATTGTCCAGCTAGAAATTCTTCTTTAATGCCAATCAGGTTGATGCATTCATCAAATAGGCGTGCCCACCTGCGGTACTCTAGTTGGTGTTGGTCTGTGGGTTGGTGGTCATCAGGCAGCTTCCAGAAGATTCTGGCCTCATTATAGACACGGCTTTTTGATAGGTCAATCATGGGGGCGTCTGGGACTGAATCAAGGGAAGAGAAGTTCAATTAGTAGAAGCGAATCTTTGAAAGTCACCTAAACAACATTTTTGTTTTTGGGTTGTTTCCTTGAAAAAATGTTGCCTTCACAAGCTTGAAGTGTATACAGATTTTTTGCTTTGCATGTTTGGGCCTCGTATCTCCCATACCAGTTGTCTTCAAACTACAGCCCACCTACACATTGGTCGAGCTCCCTGAACAATACAAGAGAGCATTTTGACGGGCATTTTTTTGGTAACCTAAAATAAAAAAAAATACTCCAAGTCTGGGTGCATGTTTTTGCTGCAAAAGTATTCGAACCCGTGTTGCCGCGGAGAGAGAGCATCCACCAGATTTATTTATTTCTTATAATTTATTTCTTATATATATATGAAAAGACATTGGGTTTTATCTTATTATCACACTATCTTTAGTCACTGCACCAGATAAAAATATTTTGTTGTGCATTTCACATGCTACTATGACACTTATAATGCTTAAAATAAAATAATTCATTGTCATTGTAATTTGTGAAGGACAACGAAGTTAGCAATCGTCTCTGGTGCCTTTTGGCAAGTCATCTATACCACTGGTGGTCCACTGCGCTCACTACTAGGCTGAACTTGGACCTGTTGAGATGTGTGCAGCTCATAGCAGAAGTTTATGTTCATTGTACTTTTTTCTGTAATTCTAGTATTATTCGATTATTTCATTTCATGAGTTATTTTATTATGGCTTTCTTGGAAACAATACATTTTTACATTTAGCTTCCCCCGCAATTGTCAAACATCCCACTCGTCTTCAGAAAAAGGAAACGTTTTGTGGCCCTATTGGAAAACCTTTGGGGACCACTGTCCTATTCACTCCAAAGAGCGGGGTTCTTTTGTATCTGAAACAAGTTTGCAGTGATTGACAAATGTCATGAGGAGCGAAAATCGTTGATTCCCTAAGACGGCTTTATGAAAGCCTTTAATCCTGCTCACCGGTGTACTTTGCTCGATTGCATGAACTCAAGCAAACGTATGCGAATACGAGCAAAGAGGACCATATTGCGTAACGCAGCTCAACAAAATAACCCACTAATACTAACAACCACTACTACTTTTATGGCAGTATCACAAGCACACAACACTATTGCACATGTCTATTGCCAGTTCGCAAAAAAATAGGGCAGTGGGCCATCAAGCGTTTAAAGACTGCAGTGCGCAAAACGTTTTCTAGCGGACTGCACTGCTTGTTTTGCTGGGAGTTCATATTTCCATCTTTCAATTAACTTTTGTTTTTGCGACATGCGCGAAGAAAAACAAAACAACTAATTTTTTACTATTGGGACAGTGCTTCTGTAAATAGGAGTCCATCTGAATGAAAGACACATTGGTGATGAAATTATGAGTGAAATTTCAAAGTTATTCCGCAGAGTTAAGTTACTGACATTTGATAAACAGTGTGTTGCTAAAAAAAAAAAAAGCTGAATCACTGTCGGTTCACAAGCCTACCAAGTTAATTATACTCTTATTTGTCACAAAAAAAATAACACCCACACATATAAAGCACTAAGTAACAGAACCAGCATGGAAGATTGTGCATCGTTAATTGTACCATGGTGTTAGTGCCAAAAAACAGATTTTTAAAAATCGACATTTTTGTTTACTCGATGATGCAAACCAGCCTAATTAATCATTTTCCATCTCACAAATGAACAATTCTAGTTACAAAGCAACCAACAAACCCATTTCTGTTCATACTTAGTACATAGAGTCCTCAACTAAACATACATTATAGTTTGCAAAGTAGCCCAGACTCAAAATTGCTGGCAAAGTTACATAAAAGTGCATCATAAAAACCCACGTTAAGCAGCTACAGTAGGTGGAACTTTATGAGGGGGGGGGGGCAATTTTAAGCACATCCTTCCATTAACATGTGTCCAAAATAATTACATTCCTGTACTTTGTGTTTATTAGCTCACTGTTAACATTTGGCTTGAAAGTAAAAGAGCAACACTCAAAGAGTTACAGGTGATTACCATGTGCTTAATAGCAATACAAAGATATCACTTGAGTGTCAGCCACTAAGCACACATTAGCACTGAATGGTGACGACTGTTCGAAAATTGCTGACATAGCAAACGCAGCTGAGGCCTTGTTGGCACCCTTACAACTTCCATTTGAGTGGACACGAGTCAACAGCTGACAGCTGCTAGTGACCATAAGGAGACTGTCAAGCTGACTTCAGACGTTTTTGGTTGATAGAAAAATTGCAAAAGGAATTGCTTGAATAGAACGTAACGCATTGTTAGGTTAACCCTATAACGTTCCTGTAAAATTTGCCTAGAATCCTCATCCAAGACATACCCAAAGTAAATTGAATGCTATTTTTGAACCATTGAGAGTACAGACCTCATTTTTTGGAAAGGTAAGACTGATGTTTTGGACCATGAAAAATAGTTACGCCTTGGAGTCAGAATTTTACAGTAATCTCTTGATAAGAAATTGATACCAAGTCAAGGATGGGGGGGGGGGGGGGGGGGGGAATTTTTAAGGGTTATTGTTCTATCTTCGTTATTCATTAGCCATTGTCCGTCGTCGGTCAGTTCATAATACGCTACAAAACCTAGGAGCCGGGACACTTACTCTCAGCCAAAAGGCCAAGCTAAGGTCCTAGCCCCAAAGCCTTGCTGCGATCAGTTCATAATTCTAGAGTTACAGTTGGCATAGGAAAACAATTAACACATGTTCACAAAAAAATAAATTGCAAATCTAAGTGAATAAAGCAATGTTATAGGACTGGGACACTAATAATACTCAGGGGATCAAACTTAAGAATGAAGGGGGTTAAATGTAGACATTGGCCCTATTCTAATAAGAGTTTAAAGTATCTTTAGTTCCTCTGCTAAGAGCTGATGGTGCTCTTAGCAGAGGAAACGGGGCTCCCGTGGCAATAATGCATTGCACTTATTTGATCTAATTGAATCTTCTGGCCAAACCTTTCAACCCTAAAAAAAAGCTTTCCCACAAAAATGCAAGTGTGTCATTTTGTGGTTTGTGTAGAATAAATTCTTTACAATCGATATTTTATTCTGGTAACTGATAAACGCAGATTTAGTTTTGTGATGGGAAAAAAATTATAATTTTAACAGAAGAGGCCTCTTGATCATTTTACCCCATCTCTTTATACTCACGACAGTTTAGCCATTCATTATGGCCAGAGTCAAGAAAGTGGCGGTAAAGGGTAATTGTACATACCGTTATATTTGCTTTAAAATGTTTTTTTTTTTCCAGCGTTAACCTGCTTAGTCGTCTTAACTTTGTTGCTGACTGAAAAAGAAGTAATGAAGGACATAAACAATTTTTTTTTTGGATGAAGTATTAATAAATATGTGATAAACAGGGTGGAAACATAGAAAGATGAAGGTAAATGAAGGATGTAAGCCTGTCAAAGAATCAATCAACTAGACTGTCGAATCACAATGATAACGATTGCTCCCCTTGTCAACAAAACAACATTGATTGTAGTTACATAAAACTAATACCATCATCACTACTAGAGGACAGCAAATGCATTGATTAAATTTCCCCAAATCCCTTCAGCCTAAATAGATGAGCTATTATACCAACGGTATCACGATAACACTGTATGCAACATCCCACATGCCGACATTTCTTGTGTAAATACCATGTAAATTATAATTATAGCCTTATCCCTCTTGTTTTATAACCTTATCTTCTGGGCTCATACCTCACTGTGAATGTGTAAAACTGGAGTGTCATGCCCAATTTCGTTGTCACAATATGTTAACCCATTTTGTAACAATGACAATAAAGGTATATTCTATTCTATTATTATATCAGCTACTGTATTTATACAAAGGACATGGTAAAACCATTACGTCCGTCCTTGTGAGCTCATTACTCAATGACGAGGCCTCAAGATTCACCCAGCACTTGTATGGATCTAGGGTATTGTTTCGATATTTGATGCATTCACTTTGTGTGCCATTACCTCCACCGAAGCACAACTCTTTGAGAAGGGTCTCTTCTCTGGATGTGTCCAGCACAAACTCGTCAAAGCAGGGATCGGCTGATGGGTGAAAAGTCCTAAGGGACTCTGTGGCTTTCTGGATTCTGAAAACGGAAGCATTATAGCATTTTGCATCCATGAGTATTTGATGCATTTCTTTTTCATAAAAGAGGATTAAAAATAGCTCTGGAGTGGACAGTATCATGATCAGAGTACAAAGGTTTCGTTCTTATCCAAAGCTGCTAATGGAGCTCAATTAGCCGGCTTGAGTTTGCTTACTGCACAAGGAAACCGGCCTGCACGTGGCTTGGCATGTTTAAGTTCTTTAGTAACAAAAACGAAAATTGCACAAGTTAAAGGGTCTCACAGATATACCTGACATGTAGCTGCTTTGCAGTCTGTACAAAGCAAGATTGGTCAGTCTCTTTAAGCACCTCCTGAGCATAGCCCACCAGACCACTGTTCTCCAGCATGCCCTGGTACTCCTCCATCTGGGAATGTATGTATTACAATTACTGCATGTAAGTAGTCAAAACTGATTTTGTCTTGCAAGTCGCAATTTGTGAAGCAACTGTTTATGAAGCATTCAAATGTATATATAATCAATGTAATGGTATAAAAAAAATACATTGCAAGAGTAAATGAAATGTAAAGTCAGGAATAATTTAATGTTTTGCCATCATGACCAGGCCCCCAATAAATAAAGCAGAAAGGGATCACACTCCACCTGAGATTTGAGCTGACCCATGCGACTGTTACGAGACTGCTCAATGGATGCGAGCATTTCCAACTTTCTCTCCTGCAGGGTCTCGAACAGACGGTCAAAATGCTCAATGGCCTGGCGCTCTGCAAGCTTCCCATTTTCCTATAAGACATAAGTCAATTGTTTTACTCCACCCGGAGTTGATACCTTTCGTCTGCTGCTGTATTTCTACAAAACGCATTCCAACGTGCATCATAAAAATGTAAACAATTGGACCTTACAAAATTGCTGGGTTGAGGATTGTTAAATGACAGTATAGGACACATACACAAACAAATACGAGAACATCCACTCATGCCCCCCCCCCCCCCCTGCTTTGACTATACATGGTTGGCAATGTCAGAGTTCATTCACACGCACTAACTAAATTAATAAAAAGCAACATCAGACACACATCTAGGATGTCAACAGCTTCAAGTTTTTAAGTGACTAGGGGAAGCTCTCAAAGTGTGTGAACATGATATCCTTGGGACTCAGGTAAAAGGAAGGGTAATTTTGAGACTTCCAATGCAGTAATAAACATTGCCTTGCAAGCAAAGCTGTGAAGCAGATATCCTTTGAGATATAATTCATTGCAATAGAACTGTGTTAAGTAAAATATGTATATTGATTATTACAACTACTTCTGATGGTGAGCATTTGTTGAAACAAAAGCTTCTGTTGCTCTTTGAACAACCGTTCTTATTCCTTAAAAACTGCCCAGTGTGTCAAGACAAGAAACACTCAGAAATCACTTCAAACCGTAACGTGGCTCAAAGGAAACCAATTGTCCTTGTTGCTTACCAAATAAACCTGAACATATTTGACACAAACAGATGATTGAACACAATTAAACTCAACAAACAGGTTTTCAAACATATTTGGTGCCGTTTAAAAAAAAAAACTGTGCAAAAATAGTTTGTACTCTATTGCGGTAAGCGCCGTCTGTAAAAAAAAATGACGCTAAAAGGAGGAAAAATCTTATCGGTATGTTAAAAGGCGAAAGATTGGCAAATAACTTTAACCTTGGCCATTATGTCTCAGTGTCATTTACGCAGTGTAACTTTTTATATTCTTGGGCTTTTGCGTGCAGTCTAAAGGTAGCTCTAATAACTACTAGATTGCCCAAAAATTATACAACCGTTTCTTTTTGAGTGCAGTCATCTTCTCATGTTGCTGTTAGGCGCTTGATACTGTACCTCTGTTTGACCAATGAGATGCTCCAGTCCCGTAATTTGAGCTCTGACTTGGTCCTCCTTGCTGATAAGATAATGGATACTTTTAGCCAGCTTCTCCTGTGAAAGATGAAAGCACAGCAGATTTTGTCAATATAATCCATATTGACACGCTGACAATAGTGCAAAAGGACATTATAAGCAGGAGCTGCGTAGTTTTAGTTCAACATGAACCTGAATTTTGCCTTCCAAGGACTGAAATGTAAAATTGTGGAAAAGGTGTAGCTCAAGATTCACAACACAGTGAAAACAACGAGTGACCACTGCCTGCATCCAATATCAACAGGCCTGCATACAGATTACATTTCAGATTGTGCTTGCACAAGTCTAAACTCATCATGTGCTCTCCTGTTGTACATTTCATACTGACATATGATTCATATTTGAGACCTCTACTATATCACTGTTCCTTAATGGGATTTAACAGTATAGATGAAGTCTCTTGAATAAACAACAAGCAGAAAGTGCACTGACACAGGAGCTATACTACACTATACTATATATTCAAATCTATTAACAGCTTATACTTGCAAAAAGTTTTTTTTTTACCCAATTCCTATCAGCTATGAGGGTTTGCGATAGTTAATACCATATTTGGACAAAGGGCTGTACATTCCCACTGTGGTGTTAAACCATTAAACCTGTTCTCCAGGTTCTTGTTGCTAATTAAAGCGACGCGAGCGCCTGAGGAAAGAAAGACATTCATTTGACACGGAGCTTTGTGAAAGTTCTGTACCTTAAGGATCTTATAGGCGTTGCTCATAGATGTGACCTTGTGGTTGGCATGTGTGCCTCCAAGCTTGCAGAGGTGGCATACCGGCCTGCGGCACACCTCGCAGTACATGTTCACCTTTTCCATCTCGTGCTCGGGACACATAAGCACCTGTCACATTAGAAATAATATATATTTTTTTACATTTTACAGTAATGAATCATTACTTCCAGAAAGCAACGAGCAGTGTTTGAATAAACGTGTTACAAGGGAACTCAGACATTATCTTCTTCGCTCCTGAAATAACATACCTTCATTCCACCAACAAAAAGCTGAATACGACATATGTAAAGGGTAGGCATTATTATATCCCCCTGCAAATCACAACTGAATACAGTTAAGGAGGCGCTATCTCAAGCACTGAGAACAGGTCGGCATAATTTCTTCCTAATGATGTTCTGATATCCTTCCTACCGTACACCCTATCTGTATTTACAAGAATACTGAAATTAGGGGTTAAGTTTATGTGTACATATGAATGAAAATTTTATTTCGAACATAAAAATAAAAACAGGACAAAAACAATGAGTCAACAACGAAATAATGTCCCACAAAATGTTCGAAAAGGGGTAGTCAGAAGCAGATGCTTATTTTTCCTACATACTTGGTTGTATGGAACCAGTAGCGAATGGTAGTCTGCGCGTTGGGATGGGGGTGTGCCATCCGAACGCCATTTGAGACTCCTTGTGATTAAAGGCCATATAACTAACATAACTTGACTGAACTTTGGTCTTTTTGTTAAATATTTTTTAGCAATACGCCTTGCCATGAGAATTTAAAAAAAAAAAAAAAAAAAAAAAAAAAAAAAAAAAAAAAAAAAAAGAGATGGAAATATTAGTGATTTGAAGACAAAATGGATACGGAGTGTATCAAAGGGTTCATTTGCAGGCGTTCATGATTGCATAAGCCAAGAAATATTGAAGGGTTCACTGCCTCATAGGTTGGTGTACACATTTTCTTCTATTTTATCATGTGGAAATTTCAAAGCAGTTTAAGGGGGTTGGCTTCAATGAGAGTATATGCGCCCTCTGTTGGCTGCGGCTGCATCGGCTCGCTACAACGGGTCAGGTGTATCGACATTTCGTTCTGTGTACATTGTTACACAGAATGACAATACAAAGGAAATTATTATTATTATTATATGGTAACGGTAAACTAGAAAGGTACTTTCAGGGTAACATGCTACCTGGGTGTCTGATCTGGAATGTTACGCATTTACTTATTAAATGGAGTAACTGTAATTGATTTTTCTTCCCAGTAACATACCCTACACTGGCAATGAGACAAAGAAATACAAAAGTTGGGTTTTTTTGGGATTTTCATTTATCCATCAACTTTCTGTCCTGCCTTTACTTGTTGGTACATGCCTTAGGCCTAAAGTTGGTGGTGGGTCCCACATACTCGTGCTGGGCCTTGGGTGTGCCCCAAGGGTGGTGCATCTTGAAGCACTCATTGCAGTAGCTGGCCTTGCAGTCCATGCAGCTCTTGGTAGCTTCCTGCAGCTGCGGCGGCTTGCAAATGTTGCACATGATGGCCACAGCGGCTCGGGCTGCCTGCCGATAGCGCTCTACGATGCTCTCCAGAGTGAAATTGCGGAAGAGCATGCTGATACCACGCTCGCCCAGGTCGATGTCATGCTGGCAGCCCGGGCATGGGATGGTGGTAACACGCGGTGTCACCGAGCCTCTCCGCCATCCTGGAGAGGAGATGGAGCCTGGCAAGGATGACTTGTGATTAGCAGATATCATGTTTAGTTTATCCTTTTTCAGTCTTCAGTACTCTGCTTGGGATTTTGTCCGAGGCTCTACTTGTGAATACGGTTTTCACATGTTAAATTGATCAATTACATTTTGCACTTTTGAATTGGACTACTGAAAATCAAATTCACAAAGTTGGATGTGTATATAAAGCAGTGACGTGCAGTTGGGGGAGAAATTGCCTGTTATCATGGAAACCTTAGAATCATATTACTGACAACCTTAATACAGAATAAATGTTCTTTTAACTACACAATTTTTGGATTTTCCATTTTAAAAACAATGAATTTTCACATTATGAATATCAATACAATTAGTATGCAACATATTACTGTTCATAGTTTCTGAAGATGAAGAGTGAGAATTCTATTTCCTCATGTCAGAGGGTGAAATTTGGTTCTATTGGTTGGTGTAGCATTGAAATGGTCCAAGTCAGAGGAGGCGAGCTTCAATTACAGAAAGATGCAAAAAGTAGTTTATTTAAGGGTGTCTAAAAGATGCACGTACTTGCATCAGGAACGAGCTGACAGAGGCTCCAATCATGTCACAAGCCAAAGGTGGCAGGCATGAGTAAATACGTTCTAAATTCCATGCAGCTCCTCTAAAAGGTACGATAATAGGGTTTTCTATGATACTTTTCAAACATTGCTTTCTTGTTCAGACAATTCAATAACAATGTGGGATAATTCATTTGTGAATTAGACTGCCTTACACCGACCTCACCACACGTCACTGACAAAACAGACCATACATTAATAGCACAATTGCAGTAATTAGGTTAACATCTGTAGCGAAAAATTAAAACGAACTTCAAATTAACATTGATAGCATTACTATTTCCATTAGAATGATTTACACATGAATGCAGTCGGTCAATCTCATTACTACAATAATCACAAATAGGACCTCAGCATGGTCCCCTCACATTATGCTTTCATACCCACAACGACTATTTACTGCTTCTTACATGTGTGGATGCATGTAACAGAAGCATAACACAATGCATCATAACAAGCAGCTGTCACTCATGGGTCCAGAAGGCAGCCCCATTTTGGGACCACCAGGGATCATTATGATGATAAGCATTCATGTTTAGGATACAAAAACATGGCATATTTTTTAACATACAAAACATTCACAACAATGATAGACAGAACGTGCTTATGTTGAGCTGGAGCAAGGGGGATTCAATGTTCAAATGACATTTAAAGTAGCAGAAGTGCAGACACTGGAAAAACACAGGAGTTAACCAAATCCACATAAGAATTCCAGTTTGTTAGCTTCTTAAAAACTAGACCAATAACTTTTGCACTGACTTTTTGTCTTTTTTTTGTAATGCAATCAAGGACTGATAGACTTAGGTAAAATACGTTTAATGATTACACGTCCCTTAAAACACATTGACATCTCTCAGTCATTTGGATTTCATTACTTCATGCAACTTTTGGTATAACGGAAAAAACATTAGGGCAAAAAATTCTAACTCCTTTAGTGGCTGTATTGAAAGTTGTTTTGATAAATATTCACGCTTGCTGCATTTCATACAAAGAAAATCAAAGCAAGACGTTGGGCCAAAGGATTGTCTTCTACTGTATTGAGTTATTTCTCCAGTTACACATAAACACTTACTGTACTTTTCACATGGACAACAACTTCTCCTAAAGCAACTGTGCTTTTAAGACTTATGTGTTTGCCTTCTACAAGACTCTGCTGGTTATTGATGCAGCAGCATTCTAACATGTGAGGTACAGACACCACAAACACAAAAGCAGTGAGCTTGGACAAGAAAAAAAAAAAAAAACTGAACGCACTCAAAGCCAGCAAACAGACAACTCTGCAAACAAACCAATAAAAATAAAAACACATCGACAAGAATATTGCTTCACGTTTTTGAGGAGAAGTGAGGAGTGCTGGATTTATCTCAGTATTTCCGCTTCGTTTCCGAGGACCTGAAAATCCAATCAAACACTCCTCAAATGAGGAAAAACACTGGGGAAAGGGGTAAACAGGGAGGTAGTGGTAAAGCGACAAACGTGTGAACTTGTATGCATCTGAGCGGCGTGCAAGTGAGCGATGTGACCAAGCGTGATAGTTTGAGACTTCCAGGCTAACGCAGCTTCGGAGTGTAATGATTAATTCTATGGGATGATGAACATGGCGCGGCCTCTGCAGTAAAATCAGACGGATGATAGTGATGTTTTTAACAATATGTCAGACATCTCCAAAAGGCAAGAAGTTTTGCATAACATAGCTGCTAATGGTCAAAAAAATGATTTGAATTATGATGGTTGATGTGTTGCCTCCTGTTTTGTTTAGTTTGCAAAAGGCAATTCTTCCTCAGCGGATGCTAAACAATCAGCCTGTCTCGTGTAAATAATGGCGCTAGACGAGCTAATGATAAGTAGAAGCGCCCCGAAGGCAAGAATCTGGGCAAGTCTAAAGGGTGTTGATGGGATAAGAATTTAAGCTTCTCTGGTTCAATACAAACCTGATACTATTCTCCAAGTGGAACTTTTTACGTCATTCCTTTTGACAAAGTGAACACGGTAGAGAGATTTGTAATCAAGATTGAAATTGATCTCCAAATATTTATTAAACAAATGCCTTTTTCTCCTTCACTTACTTGACCAGTTGTCAGCAAATTTGTAACGTAATACCGCTAGCTAGGTAATTGCAGGGGAAAACAAGCAACCGTGACCAAGAACTTTAAACTTGAAGGTTGGAATTTTTCACAGAATCATTTAAGTTGTATTTTTTGTGCCATATAGATTTGTTATTTTTCCAATAGTCACAAAAATGTTGGAAGGTCTTAGTCTACCGTTTTTTTCTTGATGGTAAATAGGTTTGCCTCCCTTGAATTTAAAGCCGTTTGCTAGTAACAACAAGGCTAAAGATAGAAAAACAAAGGGGGAAGGACTAGCGGAGAGGTAGCACTCAAGCTAGGATTTCACAAAAGGGTCCAATGGCGACACTGTACTCACTACTACAGTAACTCAACAGTCTGAGGCCATGGCTACCTCGACTTCCGAGCGACCTTCGCACTGAGGCTGTAAGCAATCAACAAAGAGGTGACAATAAAATATGAAAACAACACAAAGAGTTTATGTGATCAAAACATCATGAAAACATTTGTGATGCCAAGTGGTTAAATCAGAACATGTAATGAAGCCGAGTGTGAAACACATTTTTGAACAAAGTTGGCTAGACGTGGAAACGGTGCATCGAGAAAAAATTCACACCACTTATTCTATGCACATTTGATAAAAGTTGTATTGAAAAAGGACCAATCAATTTGAAAATAGCAGTTCTCCAAATCTCTTAATCCAATCGAGCTTCACTGGTATTGCCAACAGGAATGGCCAAACAAACCCAAATATTTTGTGCCAGGCTTGTGACATTATATTGAAAAACAACGTTAGGTCAATATCAATGCTGCCGAAATGAGCAAATAATTTAGCAAATTTTGTTTATAGTGGTTTTAGTGCAAGAGTATAAAGACGTCATTACATAACGCAGCTGATGTAAAAGATGGCTTAAATGCTGTGAATACACTATATGCACACAATAGTCATCGTCCATTTCAATAGGAACACATAGAAAATCTAAACGTTTATGTAAAGGTCTTACAGCAATGACGTTAAAAAGGTGTACCTAATGAAATGTCCAGTGAAAGCAATTTCAATACAAATCATGCACAACAACGAATAACCAACTACAAAATGCATTGTTTCAATTATGTTATAAAATTTTGTTTTCTCTAGCTTCAGTTAGACATACATGGGTGCAATGGACTGTTTCACCTTGTTTTACAAAAAAGAAAACATTTTTAGGAACATAATTAGTTATGAGTGCTAATGCATCACAACTTAGATTTTTTGGTTTATGTTTTTGAGTGCAGTTGGTTGGACATCTATTACAGTATTTGTTTTGGGCTTTCAGGCCAAATTTGAGCATTTGCCCGGGTTAGCTATCAAAAACATTTGGTCCAAATGTCAAATTAAATCTATTTGTAGAGCAATTTACAGACAAATTGCCGCTGTATAAAAGCATTCATTGTACAAAAATACAGTAAAATCCTCTCCCCCTCCCCTCCAACAACCCGAAACACCTCATTGAGTGGTTAAAATATAATAAAAACAAAATAGAAAAATAATAAAATGTGTTCATGGCAAGGCACAGAACAACAATTAGAGGAAGATGCTCTAAATATTATCCTGTCTAATCATTTTACTAGTCTGCCTTTTATCTCCCTTTGAAACGTGTTCAGTATTTACAACGGCTAAACTTGCAAAAGGAATTTTTCCTGGCCTTGTACACTGGTCAGAAAAAATAGCGATAGCACAGCATTGCCTGTCCCACTTGCGCACTGATAATAAACAAGCAGCAGTTCCCCTTCTATTCTTCGCCTGGCACTAATCTCTTTCACTCCACACTGGGGCTGCCTGCATTACCATAGCAACCAACCATCCAAACGGCATTGGCCACTTGCTCTTTTGGAGAGGTGACAAGCATGCAAGTTGTAACCCTTAAGACGCACGGTGCACATTTGCATCCTGATTTAAAAAAAAAAAAAAAAAATTAGAGAAAGTAGTATTTCTAATGCCTGCAAGAATGTTTTTGATACTGTAGCTGAATGTGGCTTGTTCATAGTTTACATATGGGGAGGTGACCTAGCATATAGAGGGTCTTTCAGCCTCACAACAGATTTGCTTATTCAAAAGTGGAGGTGTGGGTTTCCTGTGTCAGCGTAACACAAGTGGGATACAAGAAACTCATTCAACTCTAGTTGGGTGAGAAACGTCGCATAGAGGGTTTTTCTTCTCTACGATTTTTGGCACTCGTTTCTGCCATCCCATTGCCATGACAACCACTTGTAATTTGGTCTAGTAGCATAATAATGTTGCCACTGGCGCAAATTAGGGAACTTCTGAGCAGTTATAGTTTCAAGCTTTATCCCAAAAAAATGGTTTAGAAAAGTTGGATTTAAATAATGCATGGTAATATTTATACTTAGGTTTTTAATGTTCATGGGTCGACGTTCATTTTGTCAATTTTTAAAGTGCATCTTTGACAAGCGTATGGTATGGAACATGTTTCATTCTATAAATTACAACAAAAAAAGCTGTAAAAGTGATAAAGATGCAATCTAAACTGCAATTTATTTAGGTAGATTCTGCAGTTGCATATCCTCAGATTTTACAATGACTAGTTTTACCGTGAGATTATGAATGCAGACTACAAATATGAAATATTCTCACATTGAGGATCACGCCTGAAAATAACAAATTTAAGCAGTGTTTGTTGAAACTACAAAATGGTACAGGTAACCTCCAACTGACGGCCTGCTCGACTTGTGTCCACGGCCAAAGAATGCTCCTTTTTTTCCAGCTAATAATGAAGTCAATGTCTAGCACCGCATAGCAACCAGGAAATGAGTAGCAGCCCAGCCACATGTACAATAATTTTGGCAGCCAGCCGGCACACCATTCTTCTCTTACACTTAGTAACTAGATAGAGTCTCAGCAGAAGATGGTGCCATTGTAATGGATTTACAACCGGTTGGTACGGACCAATCCTAGTTGTAAAATGGATGTTACCAGTAACTTTGAAGAATATTTGATAGGAGATACCTTGGTATTTAAACGTGAATAATAAAATGGTCAATTGGCCTGGTAAAGCCAAAAGGAACCAAAAACTACAGTGACAAGTTCATATGCTTTGTCTCACACCATGGTTTTGTGATCATGCAGTTATTTGACACATTCTCTCTAGGTTGTACAAATTCAGGCTTGAGGTTGTCAAAATTAGTCAGTCATAACTAATAAGGTGACTTGAATCTGAGAGATAAGACAAGATTAAGGCCTGTGTGCCATTTGTCCTTAACTTATTTGTGTTCATTAAAGTAGGACAAGGGGGAGGAGGGATGCACAATGCGTGGCCCACTTTAAGCTTGGTCTTTTGTCTTGGATCTTTGTGCACAGAGACCTTTCAAGTCCGACACTTTAGAAGTTGCCCCGCTTTTGCAGAAAAAGTGTGTCTCCAAAGACTACAAAACCTAATGACCATACATTTGGTCAGCATTCTAATAATCAGATTTTCCATCTCACGTTATATGACACTATGTGGAAAAGATTGGGCCTGACTGTCCAAGGGGAAGATGAAAGCAAGAACAAGCACATAAAAGAGGAAGTCACATGACAGGCACCAGCATTTGGTCATCGTTTGATTCCTTATTTTGGGATTGCTTAGCAGGCATTAAGATTATAATACTTTACCTTACGATTATTTCTGGTTTCTGTTCTCACAGTTTATATTACTTGAAAGTACTTTATATTGCGCTAATGTAACTGTTATTAAGCTCATTACCTATATGGAAGTTACAATCATTTTGTTACTAAATGTATCATTCCATTGCAAAAGTGACACATACAAAAAATGTTATTTAAACTTGCAATTATTTGACCACTAAAATCCGCTGTATTATGTAGTGCAACTGAAAACAAGTTTTAAAAAACGTAAGGAAGAATACTAACAAAGACTCAAAGTAACCGAAAAAGACAATTTATTCTTGTCATTCTTGTGCCCAGAGAAGTTTTGGGTTTCGGGGTACCCATATGTTCGGTTATGTTATGTAAAATGAATGCAAATTTCGTGACCTAAGAGTATTTTTTCTTGAATATAATGTAATTTAATGTACTTTTGCTTATCATTTAAGTTTTTTACATAATATTGTTACATTACATTTGAATACTTTGGGTTACTTCGCATCAATTCATAGTGATCCATAATACCCAATAAAGCTACTTCACAGATTTTTATTATGAGTTGAGTTCTGCAATCTGATTGGCTAAACGGCCACCCTGCCCCTTTTCTGTTAGTCTGTGTGTCAATAGCATTGTGGTCCAAGTTGTAAACATACATGCAATAAAAT
Source organism: Urocampus carinirostris (assembly GCF_059441175.1). Lineage (NCBI taxonomy): Eukaryota > Metazoa > Chordata > Actinopteri > Syngnathiformes > Syngnathidae > Urocampus > Urocampus carinirostris. Next base: position 18,816,010 of record NC_142353.1, on the reverse strand, counting down.
GAAAAATTGTAATGAAGTACACTACTTGTATTTGTTGTTTGGACGGTTATTTTCATGCCACTTTTTTGTTTTCCCAATAACGTCCACATAATGGTAAAACAAAATTTTAAATGAAGTTGAGTGTGTCCTGAATATTACAATACAGCGCCAACATTTTTGATGATGTTTGACATTGTAGATTGCATTTGTTCTCAATGTATAAAACAGTATTTAATAAATAAAGGCTACTTCACGGATTTAGACTATCGCAGGACCTTTTCTGAACTCAAGCCTTGCAAAAAATGAGGGATTACTTTATATCAGTTACTATGTGTACATCTATGACTTGCAAAGTTCCACAGTCTCTCACACTGACCTGATCGTACCAGCTTGTCCAGCCTCTCCATGGAGGGGGAGGGCACGCGAGATCTGGGGCTGCCCGGCAACGAGCACTCGGAGCTTCCATCCAAAGAGTCGTCATAGTTTAGCATGAGCAGCTCTCGGACACATTTATGGCACACGCTGTGCTGGCAAGGCAGGATGAGCGGGTGCGTGAAAAGCTCCTTGCAGATGGGGCAAATCAGCTCTCGCTCGATGTTCTTGATAGGAACCTGCAGACAAAAATCACCAAGCGTTATAGATTACACCAAATAGCAAAGACCTAACATACACGATTGGCATTAAATATAAAAACGACCAGTCAATATGTTTCCCAATGAGCTCATTTTTCCTTTATATAATACACAAATACATAGCCCTTTTCTATATGATCTTTTTTTATACAAGTCTCTTCAGGAAATCACCTGTCAGATTGCTATCAACAAAGATGCAGCTTTGCATTTTTCCCATTGTTGAATGCAATATCACAGCAACAATATAGTTACTCAGGTTTTTGCAGGGGTGTAACAGAAACTCTTTAAAACAAGTAAAATTGGTCCCTATTGGGATTCATTTCAACAGAGGGACTGCAGGCATATTTTTGGCAGTCCTGTTCAAAATAATAGCAGTGCAATGTGACTAACCACAATATCTCAGGTTTTGGTATATTCTATATTGTTACATGCCAAACAAGTTATCAGTAGATGCAGTACATTCTCAGAAAAACATAAGACCCAGCATTTATAATAGGGGGCAGCAGGACGGCGCAGTGGTTAGCGCGTGTGCGGCACAGTTCTAAGGTCTTGGGAACCTAGTGTGTGGGTTCAAATCCAGCTACCGGCCTTACTGTGCGGAGTTTGTATGTTCTCCCCGTGCTTGCGTGGGTTTCCTCCGGGCACTCCGGTTTCCTCCCACATTCCAAAGACATGCATTTCAGGTGGATTGGCCGGTCCAAATTGTCCATAGGTGTGAATGGGCGAGCGAGTTGTCTGTCCCTGTGTGCCCTGCGATTGGCTGGCAACCAGTTCAGGGTGTCCCCTGCCCAATGCCCAATGATTGCTGGGATGGGCTCCAGCACCCCCGCGTCCCCATATGAAGATAAGCGGTGCAGCGAATGAGATGAGATTTATAATAGGCACAAGCCAAAGGCTGTGAAATTGGGCAAATAGTTCAAAAGTGTGCGTTAAAAAAAATAGCAGTGTCTGCTGTAGACTGTACAAATCCACAACTATTTTGCATTTCCAAAAAAGGTAGTATTTAGCAATGCTAATATTTAGTGGCAAGACCGCAGTTATTTATAGCTGCTTCAAATCTGAGTGGCATAGAGTCAACCAACTTGTGGCACATTTCAGTTGTTATTTCACTCCACGATTGCTTAACAACATTCCACAATTTATTTACATTTCTTGGTTTTGCTTCACAAACAGCCTTTTTTCATACCACCCGAAAAGTTCTCGATTGGACTGAGCTCTGGGGATTGGGCTGCCCACTCCAAAACATTAATTTTATTGGTTTGAAACCATTTGGAGTCATTGGCATGTCAAAACACCCATTTGAAGGGTGTGTCTTCTTCAGCATAAGGCAAAGTAACATCCTTAAGTATCTTTGTATACACAAACTGATCCATAATCCCTGGTATGCAACAAATGGGCCCGACACCAGAGTAGGGGAAACATGCGCAGACCATGATACTTGCACCACCATGCTTCACCGTCTTCAATGTGTACGGAGGTTTGAATTTAGAGTTGGTGTGTCATCTTACACAGTCTGTGGCCCATGGACCCCAAAAATGGCAATTAGTCCACAAAATATTAAATTTTTCTTTAGACCAGTTAATGTGTTTTTCGGCAAATTGTAACCTCTTCTGAACATGCCGTTTTTTAACAGAGGGACTTTGCGCGAGATTCTTGAAAATATTTTTGCTTCACACAGGCATCTTATAACTATCACAGCACTTACAGGTAACTACAGACTGTATTTGATTGTCCTGGAGCTCATCAATTGGCTGAGCCTTTGCCATTCTGGTTATTCTCCTGTCCATTTTAATAGTTTTCTTCCTTTTTCTTCCACGAGTCTCTGATTTTTCCAACCCATTTTAAGGCATTAGAGATCATTTTATCTAAATGTTTTGCACCTCTTTATATGTTCTTACCTCCCCAAGTAACTTTTTAATCAAAGAACACGGTTATTCAGAGCAGTGTTTTAAACGACTCACTTTCCTCAATTGCATGTTTATTCTGTACTGGCTTTAGATAGATAGAGATTGATACTTTATTCATCCCCGCAGGGAAATTCACATTTCCAGTAGCATCCCTGAGCTGAGAACAATACAATAATAAAGCAAAAAGAATACAATATACAAATATCCAATGTGACTTGCAAAAGCCCACTGTAGCGTGTTGTATAGAATATCATCCTTAAATAGGCCCCACCCGATACACACCCATTTTTGTTTTGTAACCCAAAATTGATTAATTCAGACATTGGTTGCTACACTGCTATTTTTGGAACACACCCTTTTGAACTGTTTGCCCAATTGCACAGCCTTCGGGTCACGCCTATTATGAATGCTGGGTCTTATTTGTTTGAGAATCTACTGCAACTGTTAACTTGTCTGGCATGCAACAATTAAAAATATACTAAAAACCAGGGATATTCTGGTTAGTCACATTGCACTGATATTATTTTGAACAGCACTGTACATATACAAGATAGATGTAGTTAGTACATGTTTATCCACATCTCTGTAGACAAATAATATTTTCCCCCCACAGTCCTTCAAATACCGGACCCAGGGCCCAGCTCTAAACACCCGTAGTTTTTTTTTTTAAACCAGATTAGATCACAGGTCCTTGACGAGCTGATCATTTGAGTCTGCTGTGGAAGAATTAAAACAGCAATTTAATTCACAAGTAGAAATGTGTTACTTTTCTTAACACAGCCTTTATATTTAGTTTTAATGAACAGAGTTCTGCTTTTTTCAGCTATCTCCCTTAACATTTGAAGACATTTCCCCTCTTGGCATCAACTTTTTAACCTAATTTTGCTCCATATTAGGGATGATTTAAACCACATTTCCTTGGACCAAAAATCATATATTCCATTTTTTTGCAAATAAATATACAATGTACTTTGTAAGAGTGTTATTCATGGAGTGCGCCATGAGATCTTGTCTAGTGTTCTGCAGGAACTCTTGAGTTTCCAAAAACGCATACCATAATTCAGTATCTCTGCTTCCTTTCAACGAATTGAGAAACCCAGCTCTAGAAGAAATATTTTCAAATGCCTACCTAATTATTTTCTTAAAAGGGAGATTGTTTATTATCTAGAATCTCCTATTGGTAAAAAACAATTAAAAAACAACCACTATTGATTTCAAACACAAGCAAAACTACTATTATTTTACCGTGCATATTTTTAAATACATTATTTTAAAAAAGCCCATTTTTTGAAATGGGTCAAGAAATTTATTTTCATTTAACACAACATGAGGCTCACCTTGAGAGAGATTACACGACCACCGGCCATCTTTTTACAACGGGTACCCCCAAATAACAAAAAAACCTTGTGGGAGGCTGGGCAAAAAAAAAAAAATGGTGCAGTTTAGTCACTTTGAGTCTAAGTGGTTTTATTATTCCTTGTGCTTTGTAGGACTACATATTACAGCAACATTTAGTAGTTGAACATTACACAGTGTTCCTTTAATTTTGTACATTGACAGTTAAAATACCAGAAGGCAGGTGATACTGGTATCGGCTAACACTGTGAAAATCGCTATCTCAAAAAAAGGCTGGTCTCGTCACCTCTAAATTTTAATCTATTCTTTTTGTGATTGGTTTGGGGTTTTCGGTTTTTGTTTTGGGGGGGGGGCAGCTTTCCCCCACCTGGCATATGTAGCCATTCAAGTCCAAGGATGTTAAATGGATCAGCAAGTGCAATGTATATGTGCTTGCTTTTTGTCCTCATTTAAAAATAATTTAGATGTTTGAAGGAAGGATGTGTGCTTTCGATCCCGCAGGCGTGACATTATTGGCAAGAACGACTTTACTCGTTGGGCCAGTGTGACAATTACCGGTACTTTCTAGTCTAGTGTGTCTTTAGCGTGATTCTCACACATTACATAAGGAAGGATTAGGACGACCAGCTAAATATAGATTTAAACTAGTGTGTGGTGCTCACGTTTACTGCATAAGCATTTTAAACAATGCCACCCTCAACAAATGTAAGAAATGAGGCCACGGACAAAACCCCACCTCACCCCAAAGATGTTTGAAATAAAGGTTTAGAAGAAAATGCTGCTCGAAAACTAGTATATTATTTGAAATAAAAAATATGATCATAAAACCGTCAAGTGTAGCAAACTTTTCCCCAACTGACTTACCGCGTGTGTGCTATTTCGCCGCATCTCCGCAGCCATGTCGAAAACTTTTAGATTTGTTCAAATAAAATAACGATTTTCTCGAGTGTCCCAACACAAGCGGCGTTTGCAAAAAGCATCTAATGAAAGGTACGGCGAAAATAAACAGCCTTTTAAACTTTTCGTGACACAGCTGAAAGAGCAGAGCCGGTGATTCAGCAGCAGAAGAAGTAACCGACGCTAAGTGCGGCTGTGAAGGCAACACAGGAGGGGAGGGGGGAAGGAGGGGGAAACGTGAGCAGCATCAGAGGAGGAAGGGCGGGTGGGTTTCCATGGGAGCCAACGTTGCTTTCAAGAACCCCTCGTAAACTTAATCACTAGTCGATACAACTCTTGTATTGTTTCACCGTCAAAAGAACAACGTTTGGTCTGTTAAATCGACTCAGTCTACACTAAACTGGATGAGTAAGATGACAAAATTATTAACACCACAGATGAAATGGAGTGCTTGCGAGTTGTATTCGACTTTTTTCGATTTTTCTTTTTTTTAGCCAAGTAACTAGCACAAAAAATTTGAGATTGATTACTAATAAATACTCAAACAAATACATGATTATTTATATATATATATATATATATATATATATATATATATATATATATATATATATATATATATATATATATATATATATATATATATATCGTCAAGAGTAGACATATACAATGCATTGATCAATTGTAACTTGTTTTGCACAAAATGACCCATTTTTATTTATTTATCTATTAAGGTGGGCGGGGGTATTTTTTGAGTTGTTTAAATATTGAAATAACTAACAAAATGCTGAAAACACATAACCTATAAGAACAAAAATATCTTAACAAAACAGTGAAAGTAAATATAATAATGACAATTTTAGAATATATTTTGTTTTTGTTTTTCACAATCAAACTCAGCTCAGGGGAGTGGCATTGTGTTTAAATATGTTTAGATAAATACTTATGTTTAAATTTGGTTTAAAATATTATTGCCTGAAGTATCTTCAAGTACCTCCATGTGTATAATGTTGCTTGTTTTCATATAAGAGTCACAGATTGGGTTCTTATCAAGAACTTGAAGAATACAATATAAAAAGCTTTCATAAATAGCTTAGTTCTTAAATTGCTACAAATGCAGATTACTTTTAACGAACAATAGTAGGTCAGGTAAATACAAAGTGAATTTTAGCGCCTTCTACAGAAAAAAAACATATGCATCTATTCAAAAAATATGGATTCCAAAAATAATAAAAATAATATATGAACAATCATATAAAAGTGATTTTTCTGGGGGTCGGAAAATGAACATTTGTTTTACCCGATATGAGCTTCAACTACAGGGAGCTGACATAATCGTCCGGCATCTTGCTGCTAGGGTACCAAAAAACCTCGAAAAAAGGCTGGGCATAGAAATTCAGTGGCTGAGCGGCAGTGGCTCAGGAGGTAGAGCGCTCGTCTTGGGATCAAGAGATCGCAGTTCGAATCCCGACTCCTCTGTGTTACATGTCGAAGTGTCCTTGGGTAAGACACTGAACCCCTAATACCCCCAATAAGCAGGTTAGCGCCTTACATGTCTGCACGGCCGCTATTGGGAAATCTTGACTTGAAAAGCGCTATATAAATGCAGATCAGTTCAGATCATTTCAAATAAATATGGCTCAATTTGGTCACTTTGAGTCTCCATAATTTGGATCCCGCTTGTGATTTTGAGCACTTGTATTCAGTTGCTTTACACAAAACAGTGACATCTAGAGGTGATTTAATACACACCGTCTCTTTAAAAAAGCAACGACACCATTTTGGCGATGAGGCAGTCATTTTGTACAACACAATTCCTATTTTTTGCGGTTCTTATGGACAAACAAGCTAGCATTTTAGGTTTAAGACAAACATTACCCAACTTGTCAGGTTACTACAAAGAAACAGCACACCAAATTGGCTTTAAAACAAATTTAACTAATGTTTTGATATTATTATAAACACTTTTTTTGACAAAGTAACTTAAATAGTGGACAAGATTGGGTAATTTTTGATTCCACTGTTTGAGAGTTTAGCCTCCAACATATTGTTTGTATTTTCTGTACAATCGTAATAATGGAATTGAATCATACAACTAGACCATTACGTGAATCCCGATTTGTGTGTGTGTGTTTGTGTGTGTGTGTGTGCGTTTGCGTCTGTGTGTGTGTTCGTATGTCGCTTATAAACTACTAAAACGGCTAAACAGATTTTTGTGAATATTTCCACAGTATTACTTTATATCTCTGGGAGGATTTTCAGGTATGTTCCATGTCAAGGCACCCGTAATAAATACTTAATTACCAACAAAAGCAATAAAAATCTGATTTTGTGTCCAAGCGGCTTTGAAGCTGCATGCGGTCCTACTGCTGTTTGGCACTCCCTAGTGGTTCTCTGCGGCTTTTTCAACAAACCACAGCCCGACAACATCGGACCCCTGCGTGATTTCTAAGTGGGAGAAATAGCAAAATAGCAGGGTGTTCAAATACTTATTTTCATTACTGTACATACATACATACATACACACACACACACACACACGCACACACACACACACACACACACACACACACACACACACGAATCAATTGCTCATGTTCATCCTCTGTAATAACCAATAAGTATCATATTTTGTACCTATTTTTGAACTGATGGATGTTTTTAATTTTGTCACGGTTGCCATGGCGCCGAATTGGCCCTGCCCGTGTGGCGCCAGCTGCGGCTCTTTGACAGATTGGCTTTCCATCTATTTAAGCTCAGTGCTCTCACTGTTCCTTTGTCAGTCCGTCAACGAATCTCTGCCCTGCAAGACGCGGGTTTTGACTCGGTCCTGTTTCCTCTTGGTATTTCCTGTCCGGTATGGTTCCTGTTTATTTTGTCCTGTTTAATATTGGTTTCCAGTTTCGTTCCTGTCTAGTTTGTCCTGTTTAATTTCGATATCGTGTTTTGATATCTATCCTGTCTGTCCCGTCCTGTCCGTTATCGACCCGATTTGTCCGATATCCGCTCGGGCAATTGGTATCGATCTCGTCGGCTTCTGGCTTCCTATCATTCCACTCCAGACTGTTGCCTAATGTGCATAACTCCCTATTTCCCGTAAAATAAAAGGCTTGTGTGAGAAACGTCCCGCATTTGGGTCCTGATCCTGTTACGGTTCCTGACAAATTTGCTTCAGGTCCTCACATAGATTGTTCCATAGTTTGACACCAATTATAGAAATACAGAAACTTTTCAATGTTGTTCCTGCATTTAAGATTTTGAAGTTATTTCCCCATCTTAACTCATAGCCACCCTCCCGATTTCTAAATATGTTCTTAATATTTTGTACTAATAACCAGTTTTTTGCCTTACAGATGATAATTGCTGTTCGATGTGATACAATGTCAGGAAATTTCAACAGTTTTGATTGAATAAAAAGTGGATTTGTGTGTTCTAAATAGTTGACTTGATGAATAATCATTACAGCTCTTTTTTGCAGTGTGACACGTGGCTTTAATGAAGTTTTATAGTTATTTCTCCAAAGCTCAGCGCAGCTTTAAGATGGATAATTATGTTTAAGTTTGGGTTAAAAAATACACACAACTTTAAGTACCTTCAAGTAACATCCTTTTGAGAACATCTTTTCTCCAGGAGATAGGTAATTCTGGTGGAACTTAAAAAAGTATTTACACCCAGTACACTATGTTTGGTAGCAGAGTCAGACTATTGCACGACTTAATTCCTGAACTGTAGTGAATAAGTAGGAATTTTACCATTTCAAAAGGTATTTCTGGTGTCATGATGACTGATTACATTCACCTGTGCCCGCTCGTTTGGCCCCAGCCACTGCTGGCTTCCTGATTGGTTCCCCGTCATACTTAAGCTCCGTCCTTTCACTCGCCTGTTGTCAGTCTGTAAGAGAACCTCTGTTTCTACAAGGCAAGCATTTTTGACTCTGACTCCCGGCCGTCCCGTTTTGTCACCCGTTTTCCACTCGTCCGATCCTGATTTCCCCGTTTGTCTCCTGCTACGACCAGTTTTTTGACCCCGACCATGTTTTGATCTCCCGTCCCGGCTAACGACATGCTTTTTTTACCCCGACCACGTTCTGATCTCCCGTCCCGGCTAATGACCTGTTTTTCTGTCTAACTACGCTACGATCTCCAGCTCCGAAGAACCACTTCCGCATTCAGAACACGCTCCGTTCCTGTGAGCGGCTTGCTTCCCGCGTCCAGCGAGCACCGGATCGCTGGCGCTGCCTTTCCTCTATATTTCAATAAGCTTGTGAGAAACGTTATGCGAGTGTGTCTACAATTTGTTCTGGTTCTGACATCTGGGACTCTTTTGTTTCCTTGATGTAGCTGTCAAGATAAAAATGTATAATTGCATCACATGAAAAGACCCATGTATCCAATCATTACCCATGATCGTAGCACACCTCAGTAACCGGGTGCTCTGAGTCACGGCACAGCTGCTGCCAAGTATGCCAAATACACGCCACATACACAAGAGGATTGTACACTCTGCCTGCAGCGCTGTGCAACTGCAGACCTCATTACAGCAGTTTTACCTCAAACATCACAAGAACAGCGCAAAGACATGCTTTGTAAATGATCTTTAAATAGACCAGCATAAAACGCTGCATACATAAAAGATACCAGTATTCATTTACTTAGGATGGGCTCGTCTATTTTGGAATTATTCAGTGGGCAGAATGTAATAAGTCACTTTATTTCCAGGAGCAATATCCCATTGTTCTCAAAATGTACCTTTTATTAATACAACAATGCCTTTTGCAAATTTTCACATATGTAAAAAAAGTACTGAATCTATATTGAATACAATGCTGGACTTTAGCATCAAATAAGGTGACCAACATGCATAGATGGCAGAATATTAAGAAAGACATGCTAGGTTTTCTAAGCAGAGAGAACAGACACAAATATAAAGGCACTTTGCAGTTGAATTGCAATAGTTCTATGCATCTTAGGTTTTGTTAAAGAGACAGTGTGTATTATTAAGCATATCTGTGTTAAAAAAATGTCATTAAAAAAAAACAATATTGATTTTGTCAGGACCAGAACGGAAACAGGACCCAATCGCGTAATGTTTTCTCGCAATTTTATTGAAATAAAAATGAAGGGCAGCGCCCGTGAAGCAAGTCGCTCTCGCAATCGGATTGTGATCCGAATACGGATGTGGATCTTCCGTAGCGGGCGATGGCAGTCTCAGGGACGGAAAAATAGGTCGATAGCCGGGACAGGAGAGCAAAAGCAAGGTCGGGGTCAGAAACGGGTGGTAAGCCCGGACGGGAGAACAGACGTGGTCGGGATCAAAAACGGGTCGTAAGTCGGGACGGGAGAGCGGACGTGGTCAGGATTAAAACGGGTCGTGGCCGGAGACAAACGGAAGCAAAAACGGGACAGGAAAGAGTCAGGGTCAAAAAAGGCTTGCCTAGTACACACAGAGGTTCGCAGACGGACAGACAACAGGGAATTGACAGGACAGGGTTTAAGTTGGGACAGGGAGCCAATCAGAGCCCGCAGCGGTTGGCGCCAAATGAGCAGGTACAGGTGATTCCTATCGGTAATCATGACAGATTTAAATAATGGGCAAAAATACATGAACTATCATGTAAACATGTTTTTTTCATAATACTCAAAGGTTGAGATATTTGTATTTACATAAAATCATCCTCACCTAGAAAGAGCTGACATAATTGTTCGACATCTTGCTGTACTTAAAAAACAAAGACTTTGCGAAATGCTGAGGAAAATTATTAAAGGTATGGTCACTTAAAGTCTCCCTAGTCTGTATTCTCCCTTTTTAGCACTCATTTTCAGTTGCGCTACAGAATACAGCGGCATCTAGTGGTTTTAATAATACACACAGTCTCCTTAAATGAAAATGACTGTCAAATAATTAATCAATTTTCAAAGTAAAACAACAGCATAAGTAAATTTTCTGGATCTAGAATAGATTATACTACACGTATAATTTTCAAACATATATGGACCCTTTTGATATATTGGTGCGTAACCCCTCTCCAAGATGAAAGCTTTATTTTCATTATCTGCACAGTTTATCCTCAGTAGGGTCACGGGGGTGCTGGAGCCCATCCCAGTTATCTTCGGGCAGTGGGGAGGGGACACCCCGAACTGGTTGCCAGCCAGTGGCAGGGCACACAGAGACAAACAACGCACTCGCTCATTCGCACCTAGGGACAATTTGGACCGGCCAATTAACCTGACATGCATGTTTTTGGGATGTGGGAGGAAACCGGAGTGCCCGGAGGAAACTCACGCAAGCACGGGGAGTACATGCAAACTCCACACAGGAAGGTTTGACCCCATGACCTCAGAACTGTGCCGCACACACACTAACCACTGCACTGCTGTGCTCCCCAATCTTTATTCCAATTTGCTTTTTTTTGGCATGTTAAAACAGTAAGAATCGATTTAAAGGGACAGACTATTATTTGACAGCAAGTTGTCACTGAATTTAGTAGTGCAACTGAAACCAAATGCTTAAAAGCACAAAGAAGAATACAAACTACAGATTAATTCTGACTGAACTGCACCTGTGTGAAGTTTGCATGTTCTCCCCCGTGCTTGCGTGGGTTTCCACGGGGCACTCCGGTTTCCTCCCACATTCCAAAAACATGCATGTCAGGTTAATTGGCCGGTTCAAATTGTCCCTAGGTGTGAATGAGCTAGTGAATGGTTGTCTGTCTCTGTCTGCCTTGCGACTGCCTGGCAACCAGTTCAGGGTGTCCCCTGCCCACTGCCCGAGGATAGCTGGGATGGGCTCCAGCACCCCCGTGACCCTACTGAGGATAAGCGGTGCAGATAATGGATGGATGGATGGATGGATGAACTGCACTAATTTTTTTACCCAGCCTTTTCTGTTTTAAAAACACACATTTATATGATAGTTAACATAAATTTATGAGTATTTCAATCAATTGTTTTTTATGAATGAAAGTTTTTGTTACCACTAGGATGTGCTCAATATTACACACGGTCCCTTTAATATTTAATTACAATGTAGTGTAGGAGCTCCCAAAAGTTGTTCTTATCCAAGTTGGAATGATTATCTGTGTACACAGTAGTGATTTTGGATTTTCACCCTGATATTGTAACTTTTTCTAGTTTTAGTATAATTTTACTTAAAATCATCCAAAAAAAATTCCAAGGGAACAATATTTTTTCACAACTAAGTCCAAGAGAGTAAAGTGAAACTAAGCTACTCACCTAAATATTTCCCAGTACTACCTCCAGAGCGGATTTAACAAAGTTGTTGTTTTTTTTACCACTAAAAGGTGCTAAGTTACACGCATTGTCCCTTTATAATTCCCTGACCTGCTATTGTGCATAGCACGGAATCCCCATGTGTAGCAATATAGGTCTAGAAATGAAGAACTAAAGTATTTATTAACTCTTTTTCAAATCGCATACTTAATGTAATGGATAACATTGAGATTCCAATCCTTAACTCCTGTATAAGAGAGATTAGAGGTCTCCAAGGTTATGACGTCACGAGGTTATAACAATAGTGGTTGGGGTGGAGAGGCTTTTCCATTAACCACTAGGGTTTTAGGGGCACCGTTTCCTGTGGTGTGTTTTGGGCATGGCACCCATCCCTCTCAGGCCAGCTAGACCTCCTACCCGGTCTTTAACCTGTGTTATGCGAATGTGCTAACCACTGCACTATTTTCAAAATATGAGTGGTTCATTTTCACATTTTCAAATTTTGAACAAATAGGATACTTTAATATTTCAGTATTTTTGTTGCTATCTGGGTTTGATGGGCTGGGCTTTTCGTTCTTTTACTGTAGAAGATAAAATTAATATGATCGGTTGGTATACCTTAACCACTAGGGTCGTAGGAGCACCATTTCCTGTGGTGGGCAAGTACAGCCTGTTGGCGCCCCTCCCTCTCCAGGCCAACTGGACTTCCCACCAGGTCTTGAACCGAGGACCTTTAACATGTTATGCGAATGTGCTATCCACTGAGCTATTTTCAAAACATCTATTTATCTATCTACCCTGGTCATATTCCTCGAGAGGGGTGACCGACAGCAAGACAAACACATAAAAAAAACAAAGAAAATTAAAAAAGGGAAAAAGTAGCAAAAAACACACACAACATTTTTTGGGGACCATGGCCAACCCAAATACCCAAACATCCAAACAAGTTAGGCACCTCGGCACCCAAGTTTGTCATGCTTTTGTCCCTCCAGATAAAACAGGACACAAGAGTCGATCGGGTCAGGGTTACACAACACACTCTTTTGTTCAACAACAGGGCCCGACAGCTTTCACTGGTTTACCCCTGCCGCATCATACAGGTGCCCTGCCCATCCCTTTGAACGCGTCCAACATCCCACTATCCTTTTACAAAATCTCTCCACTCATTCCTATCACCAACAAGAGCTCTAGCTTCCATTATATTTAGACCTCTTTCCTGCAGAGCACTCATAACACTATCCATCCACGTCAATCGCGGCCTTCTTCTTGGTTTCCTTCCATTTACTTCTGCTTTGTAGATCCTCTTCAACATTCGCTCCTCATCCATCCTCTTTCAACTTCTTCCAGCACCTGTCCATGGAACCTTATTTCTAACGCCATGCCCACTCCATCACGTGAACACTTCATCACCTTACTCTTCCCAACATTCTCACATAACTTTCGCCTATCACGCACGCTTCCAAACTCCATTACCAGCCTTCTCAATGTTTCCTCAGAATCAAAATATGAGTGGCTTATTTTTGCAGTTTCGAATCTTGTACAAATAGGATACAGTACTTTAATATGTCAGTAATTTTGATGTCATCTTGGTTTGATGGGCTGGGCTTTTTGTTCTTCTATTGTAGAACATAAAGTTAGGAAGAGCCCTCGATGCAATATGATCAGTTGGTATGATCCTTAAACCACTAGGGTTGTGGGAGCACCATTTCCTGTGGTGTGTCTTGGGCAAGTACAGCCTGACAGCGCCCATCCCTACCCGGTCTCAAACTGGGGACCTTTCGGGTGTTATGCAAATGAGCTAACCATCGTACTATTTTCAAAATATCAGTATTTTATTTTCACGGTTTTATATTTTGTACAAATAGGTTACTTTAATATTTCAGTAATTTTGTTGCTATCTGATTTTGATGGGCTGGGCTTTTTGTTCTTCTACTGTAGAACATAAAATTAGGAACAGCCCTCAATGCGGTATACATGAATCAATTAAAACTTTCACCGATAATTGAAAATCCTTGTAACATTCAATTATACTTACAGGCCTTAACAAGTCGGTAATCGTTTAATACACATGACGAATCAATTTGCATAGAAGTGTGCAGTATGGAGACAGCAGGTTGCACGCCTTTCGATTAACGACACATAACGACAATAAATCATACAAATATGACGTAAACAGAAAAGCGAGGAAACAATTACTCAGGGTATCGTTTTAAAACGCCCTTAAATCTTATGCATGCGTCCAAAAAAGGCGCTAGTAATGACCAAGAGGTAGGCGCCGACACGCCGCAAACTGTGCGCCATACGGCGGCTGCTAGACTCACCTCGCCCCGCTCGATGCGCTCCACGATGCTGGCAAACTCTGTCATGTCCTCGGAGTCCGACATGATTGCAGAAAGAGCAGAACGGGGATGAAGATGAGGATAAGGACAAGGATGAAGAAGATGATGCAAGCGCGGGAGCTGTATTAAATATTACACGCACAAACACTATAAACACACACGCCTAGCAGCTGTGCTGGAGATCAAAATGAGAGCATCCGACGCCCCCCCCTCTCCATTTGCGTGTGTTATAAGTGCACGCGCAGACACAAAACATTTCATACTTCATGTACATTTGATCTATAGACCACCTTTCCAACCTACGTCAATCCATGCGTGCACATTGTTTATCCAAAACAGCATTCGTAGCAATGCAATATTGATTAGAGCGAGAGGAGAATTGCATCTTGAGTTGCGTTTTTAGAGTCGCAATTCACAAAATAACAAGTCCAGGTTATGTAGAATACATACAAATTTCTTGATTTACAAGTACTTCAAAAGGCCCAACTTGATATTTGTATTGCACCATATTCATTGCATCTTTGCACGCCGGGAAGAGGAAGTAGTTTTATCTGTGCTGAATGTTGCGCACATAGCATACAGTATTTGACAATAAAATTGAAGGGTGCACAAAATTTCATGGTGACTGATTTGGGTCACCTGTGCCCGCTCGTTGGGCGCCAGCTGCTGCGGGCTACCTGATTGATTCCCTGTCTTTTTTAAGCCCAGTCCTTTCACTCGCTTGTTGTCAGTCCGTCAGCGAACCTCTGTTTCTACAAGGCAAGCATTTTGACTCTCACTTCCGTCAGTCCCGCTTTTTGGACCCGTCCGTTCCTGATCTCCCTGTTTGTGTCCAACTACGACCTGTTTTTTATCCCGACCACGTTTTTGCTCTCCTGTCCTGGCTATCGACTTGTTTTTTTCCTTCCTTGACACCGCCATCTCCCGCTCTGGAAGATCCACGATCCGACTGTGTGAGCGGCTTGCTTCCCGCGTCCAGCGATCACCAGATCGCGGGCGCTGCCCTTCCTCTTTCCTTTCCTCTATCAATAAACTTGTGGTTAACGCTACGCATTTGGGTCCTGGTCGTGACACAAATGGTAATTTAAAGGAACATAATATATTTCTTGGGCAATTATGAGAGGAAACATACATTTTCAAAAAGCACTATAGGGGCTTGTGGCTTCTAGCTATCAAAAGAACTGACTGGACCGAGGACATAATTGGAAATTTCTGCATTTGCTGTTCATTTCATATCTGGTAAGGTATCGTGACTATGGGTTTTAGATTTACTTAAATGCCAAACGCTTTACTAAGAGCAAGTAGGATAAGAGTAGAGGAACTGGGTTTGCTACCAATACCTACCATACAATATAAGTTTGCTACTACTGATGCTAGCTAGATCTTTTATGATATGAATAATTATTGTCTTTCTAACAATAAAAAAAGGAAAATGAAATCAAAAGGATTCATATTGAAGATGATGAGATCCATTCTTCCAAATCTGAATGAGAAATTCCAAAGCATGTGGATTATGTGAACAAGTATATATATATATATATATATATATATATATATATATATATATATATATATATATATATATATATATATATATATATATATACATACTATGTATACTCTACATAGGCACCACTGATGGCTTCTTGACCAGCTGCATCACCATGTGTGATGGCGTCTTTACCGTGTCCTGCCAAAAGACTCCGCATCATGAGAATAGCAGAAAAGGTCATTGGTGTCCCCCTCACACCTGTCCTGAACATACACAGCCCCCGCCTGACCTGTAAAGCCACCCTGATTGGGAGTGACCCCCATCCACCGATCTCACAGCCTTCTCAACCTGCTGACATCAGGGAAAATACTGCAGTCTCAGAGACAGAACCATAAGGCTCAAGGACAGCTTCTTCCATTGTGCTGTCAGGACTCTGAACTTTCCCCCTGGTCTAGCCCCTCACACCCTTCTGCTTTCTGCCAAATCAATGCTAAACTATTTCAATTTAGGCCATACTTTGCTCAATTTTTATCCAACCGAAATACATATTTTATACTTTTATTGTCAGGGCCAGAAAACAGTAGACCCAAGCGCATAAGGTTTTACACAAAACTTTATTGCGGAAGTGGAGAACTCAGGCGCGGGAAAACCAAATGCCAACGATTCGGCAATCGCTGGGCAGGAGAACCAGGAAGCCCACGAGATCAGAGCGTGGTCGGAGGGCGGAAACGAGTCGAGCAGCTGGGACGGGAGATCGGAGCGTGGTCGGTGGGCAGGTACAAGCATGGTGGGAGTAAGGAATCAAGTCAGGTAGCCGGAGACGATCGGGAAGCCAGGGGCAGAAGGGTAGGATACAGGAAAGTACGGGACAGCCGGGAGCCAGAGTCAAAAAGTGCTTGCCTTGCATGCGCAGAGCTTCGCTGACGAACTGACAAGGAGTGAATGAGAGTGTTGAGTATAAATAGGAGGGGAACCAATCAGGAAACGAGCAGCACCTGGGGGCTAAACAAGTAGGCACATGTGAGGGCAATGGGCAAATCCTGACATTTATATGCAAAGTGTTTTTATTCTTTTTTATGTTATTGCTATTTTCTATTTGCATTCTGCCTTATTTATTGCACGTTGGCACGAGGGGAAGAGGAATTAAGTTCATCTGTGATGTATGTGGTGCATAAAGCATGTTTGACAATAAAGTTAAGTCTAAAATTTGCTTGTGAGTTTGGGAAATACATATGAATAATCATTAGCATTTAAAGGATGTAGTGTTTTTTTTTAAATATCCGTTTTATACAATAATGAGACATAATTGTATCATTAATAATACCGTATTTTCCGCACTATAAGGCGCACCTAAAAGTCTTTTTTTTTTTTTTTTTTTTTCAAAAGCTGACCATGCGCCTTATAATACATTGCGCCTTATATATGGATCAATATTAAGTCGCAAAGTCTAGCAACTAATGCAAGCAGCCGCCGACTAGATTTTCCCCCGAACGCGAAGTAGTCCGCGGTGTATGCTGGGATTTATATACCGGCGTTTCATTGGCTAACCAATGTGTCAATCATCATTTGAATCGATCACTATTGGCTAAAGTTGTTCGGAGGTTAAGGGGGCGGATCCTTTTTAATCATTTACAGGCTTGCATAGGCTAAAGGGACAAAACAAAGCCTGCAATTGGCCGAAAAAGATGAATGTGAATAGCAAGTTCGGTTGTCTCCGGCATAGAGGAAACATGTTTTACCATTCTGTATTTGTAAATATTTTACTCTCCTGGATTTACTACACTCACAGATATAAGAGGACCATGGTTGCACATTATTATTGAACACAACGACTTCGGTGAGCTACTCCGGCTATATGTTTTCCCAGTATCTTGTTTCAGAGTGATATCGATGTTGCTGTGATGGGTCTTTTTTTAAATTAAACTCAATTCCAAGTGTTTATTGTCATATGCACAGTAAAGTTGCGAGCGAAAAAGAAAATAGAATCTAAGGAATGGTTGGCATTTCTTGAATCCCAAGACTTTAACCTTCCGAATGATGGAACGATGCATTTGAGTGACATCGTACGGGCACCGCATCCGCACGTGTCTACGACACGTATTTGCTTCTTTGCAAGCTTTCGGAATGTTAAGGGGGTAATAAGTTTGACTGAACTATCTGACTGATTTGTCCATGTTCCCATTGTAGCGCCTTATAATCCGGTGCGCCTTATGTATGGAAGATATAGGACCAAAAACTATTTTTTTGGGGGTGCGCCCTATAACCCGGTGCGCCCTATAGTGCGGAAAATACGGTAATTAAAATTGTCATTATTATTATTATTATTATTTCTATTATTATTATTATTATTGAACCCACAAACACTATGTACTGTATTTAAAGAGGGTGCAAACCAAGGAAAGTCAATTCTCCTCAAATAACTGTATGTACAAACCAGTCATTTGAGCCACTATTTTTGTCCATTTAACTTTCTGGGATTAAAAAAAAAAGGTGTTTTACTCGTTACTTACTTGATTTAGACCACGTAGTACACAAAGCAAAAAACACACACCAAAGCTCCACAGAGTAGCCCGCACAATCTATGTGCACTTGGCTATGTCCCACCTGTTTTTCAAACATGGAAAACAATGAATATTTCAAGTCAATGCATCTTTACTGCCTCCCCCATGCAGCCCCCCCCCTGATTGGAGATGTCTCCTGTCACACAGAGCTCCTTTGACAGAGCATGAATGAATGGCGTAATTCTTTGACACCTTAACCTCTAAATTATTCATATCTTTGTTTTATTTGAGAGACAGCATGAAAGAACAAAAAGGAGAAATATTCCCTATCTTCTTTTTGGTGATTTAGACTCTGCCAGGAACCGGTACTTGCATAATATGATTAAAATGAAGAAAAAAAAACATTGGGAAATGATGTTTGCCATGTATACTCAATCGATCAATCTACTGTGTGCATCTATATCTATCATTTTCCATACCAATTTACCCGGTGTTTCCGACCCCATATCCTGTAAATAGTGTGATAATGAGATACACTCTAATGCATTTTCTCATTACATTTGTATCACTAGTGGTCAAGTGGAAAAGTGTCAGTGCCCTAACCACTGCTGTCCAGGTTCAACTCCTATTAGAAACAATGGCGTGCCATTTTAATCAGTGGCACACTATTACCGTAAATTCCGGACAATAAGCCACTACTTTTTTCCCAAACTTTCAACCCTGCGGCTCATTCAGTGATGCGGCCAATTTATGTAATCTTTCTAACGGCCGCCAGCGGCGCTCGAGTACAAAAGATCGACAATAGTGGATATATATTTTTCCCACCCTTACCTTTGGAAATAAACACTTTTTTCCTTGGATTATGCCGGTCTGCATCAAACCTTAAATACTGGTATCATTTTCTGTTCATTTTGCCGGCTGTGATTTTTGGACTGTGTACTTTTATGAAGGACATTTAGTTTCAATCGCGGGACTTAAAGTCGGGTTTGGGTTCGCATGCGGCTTATATACAGGTGCGGCTTGTGTAAGTACAAAACCGGTTTTCCTCTTAAAATGTGGTGGGTGCGGCTTATAATCAGGTGCGCTCTATAGTCCGGAATTTAAGGTACTTGCGATAAGTGTTCAGAAAGCTCGACTATTATACCCGTGGCAGACCATGGTTTTCACACCTAGGCCTTCACTGATAGCCTTTAGTGATGTGTCGTTCGTGAACGAACCAGGTCTTGGAAGTGATAGACCACCAATCAGGAGACGGTTCCCTTTTTTTCCTCTACTGATTGTGTGATCCTGTGTTGGTGACTTCAAATTTGTTGAGTATAAAAAATTGTTTTGATTTGATCATTTTTTATAAATCTGTAAATGTTTTAAATTTATGTTCCCCTTGTTTTCAGTGACCATTTGTTTTACATAACAAATGTAAAGTGTATTCTTATAGTTCATAGTTTGCTGTTTTGAAAATAGATATCTTAAATGAACAGTTTTACATTAAAGTTGCTTAGTATAAAAAAGTTCAAATTTTAATTGAGATTAATTTTCGCTGTAGAGTGAAATAAATCAATGCTATTATAATTTAGTAGAATAATAGACTTTAGACTTTGTGATGTTTTCATCAACATCCGAATGATTTTGAAATATGGATAAGAAGACACAATGGCGTGTGTTTTTTGGGATTGTAACTCTATCTGTTTGCTTCCAGTTTACTTCAATCTGTTTACAACTTAGACCTCACAGGGACATGCGCAGATCAACGCGGGATATTCAATGAGACACAATTTTCCCATGCCAAACTTCACCACCCTCTAACTGACGTTTCCCGAGGCCTTCCAGAAGGCGCTTACTTTGAAAACTTGAAATCTAATTGGTAAAACATACAGCTTTGTCAAACACTAATGTTTACGCCTCAGGGCCATCAGAATTGTGTGCGAAGGCCTTTTGGCAGATGACTGTCCCTGCCAATAACTAATGCCTGAAATGTGATTGGTTGAATGCTTAAATATAAAAATACATATCTAGAAGCAGCGCAACTAGGGGGGAAGCAATGAAAGGAGACAGGGAGACAACCTTGAATTACTTAATAAGTATTCATGGAAAAATATAATTACATACCATCGTTCAGATATTTTATACACATACAAACATGGCGGCTGGATGGTTAGCGTGCAGAGGTTCAGGGTTCATGTCCAGCTACCGCAGCCTCTCTGCGCAAATTGAAATAAAGATTGGGGAGCACACAGCGCAGTGGTTAGCGTGGGTGCAGCACGGATCTGATGTCATGGAATCAAACCTTCCTGTGTGGAGTTTGCATGTTCTCCCCGTGCCTGTGTGGGTTTCCTCCGGGCACCCTGGTTTCCTCCCACATTCCCAAAACATGTATGTCAGGTTAATTGGCCGGTCCAAATTGTCGTAGGTGTGAATGAGCGATTGAGTTGTCTGTCTCTGTGTGCCCTGCGACAGTCTGGCAACCAGTTCAGGGTGTCCCCTGCCAAATGCCGAAGATGGCAGGGTTGGGCTCCAGCACCCCCACTACCCTACTGAGGACAAAAGATAATGGATGGATGGATAAACCCGGTAGCTGTACTGTAGTCTTAATTTCATGCGCTATACATACACCTGTGTATGTGTAAAAAAAAAAGACTATTTTTGGGGGTGCGCCTTATAATCCGGTGTGGCTTCAAGTGCAGAACATCGGGTATATTTTTTTAATATCCGCCAATATGATCTTGTTAGCGGTACCTAGTTGACAAAATACAGGGGTATGTAGCTTAAAAAAAGTTGAGAGGCACCTCCACAAGTTGCGTTTGTAAGATGTTGCTAGGAGAAATTGAGATCATGTGTCTGAAGATCAATAAACCATCAACTTTATTTTCCTATAATATGCGACACAGGCCCTATGAAACACCCCTCTGCATGTTTAACAGCAACAGCATGAGTCTCAACGTGAGATTGGATTGTTTGTTATCTCATTTATTTGGTATTTTGGAAATGTCACTGATCCAATGTCCTCAGAAGGCTTCTTAGGCTCCATATGGGAGGTGCATTCCACGTGCAGCAGTCTCTAAATATCACTTTGTGATTTATGTAATTGTGTAAAAAGTTATACGCATGAAATGTAATTGACAAGATAACTACTTACTTACTTTTAACCATACAATGTTGGATAAAAAAATGAACATTGTTATATAATTTTAAAATGTATTTTGTCAGCTTCAAGCTCCAAATAGATAGAGTCATAGAAAGGCGCTCTGAGGAATGCCACAGAATCCTCAGCAATGACAGAAATGGTTGCATACAGCTCAGATGGTTGTTGACATTTTTCAGTGAGGTAATACCAGAATTTCAGAATGTGTTATAGCAATACAAGGATGATGTTTTTCTTTTTGGGGGGCTTAGCTTTTGATTAGAACCAATATCTTTGCAATGGAGTCAAAAGAGATGTTTATTCTGCTTGTTTCTACTTTGACTATTGGACACCTGTAAATGACATTGCTTAGGATGCCAGGATTGTTGGTTATTTTGACAATTATTTCTCACTGCAGTTCATTATTTTGACAACCATGCAATGTTTACATCATTGTCACTATCTGCCAATAATGTTGCTGTTCTTTGATTCACCTTTAAGGGTGGACTTGTTTTCGGAAGAGAGCAGGGAAGGGCTTTAGGAACAAATTTTGCACTGTGAGGGTTTTATGTACAGTCCTCTCCTATTCTCCTTGCAGTCCTTCAAGTATGTCTTCCTTATTTTGAGTGTCTACTAAACTATAAATGTATCAAAAAGGCTGTGACGCTGCAGAGGAGCTACGGGCAGCCTCCCACTGCGGATTGCACTACAGAAACATATTGGATTACGTTTCATTGATTAGTGTGGATACAAGTTACATACCTGCAGTGGAATTTCTATGCTCAAACCATGATGCAGCATGTTCTGAGAGGAATTTTGTGAATCAAAAACATTTTTTCTGCAGAAAGGTTTAGGTACAGGGCTTAACTTGTAGCAAAAATCTCTACTAAACTCTTATATGCAGTGTCATTTGAGAAGACAGTTACAAAAATCCTTTGTTGACAATTGGGACAGATTCTACAATGGCAAAGAAAACAATGTATACAATGAACCACCTGAGTGTTTTATGATGTTTTTTATTCATTCTATTTTGCACTTTTGTCTTCCGTTGTAGTTCGAGAGCTGGCTTTGAGTTTCAGGCGTCACAAAAGAATCAAAGGGCCTCACCCGAAGACAGCTGTGGCTAGCGGTGACAAGAACATTTCTCAACAATTTCGAGCTCAATTCCTTCGGGAAGGGATTTTTGAGTCAAAGTTTGGTATCGGTCACTCTGCATGTCTGTGCTACTTAATCTGAACACATAGGTCTAAGTCTCTCTGGCTTTGATTCGGTCAAGGGTTTGTACACCTTTAAAGGAAATTCAGAACCAATTTTCTAATTTCTTCAGTACCATTAAAAGAAGAATCCGCTGTGAACCATGTATTTTGCAGAGCCACAAATGTATTTGTGATTTACATGTGTACCAGCCGGGTCAGATGGTCTACCACTAGACCCGGGGTCTCCCTGTGCCGTGCAAATTGAGGAAGTTAGCACCTAGCTTGTGGGACCGTTCAAAATGGAGCGTGTGATCAACCCTTCTGTGGTAAGGCTGATATTACCTCCCTCTCTCAATGTTCATCCCATGTTTCATGTATTTCTCATGAAGCTGATTCTGCCAGGACTTTGTCCTCCTCCAAGTCCCCTCCGTACCCCCTTATTGTCGAGAGTCACCCGCTGTATACGGTCCGTCAACTGATGAATGTCTGGCAGCGCAGCCGAGGCCTCCAGTTTCTGGTTGACTGGGAGGGTTATGGGCTGGAGACGCGTTCGTGGGTCCCTCATTCTTTTATTTTGGACCCCGCTTTAATTTCTGATTTTTATTCTGTTCACCTTGAAAAGCCTGGAGCGCCGGGTGATGCGCGTTGTGGGGAAGGGGGTACTGTCATGTTTGTTGGGTTTGTGTTTATGTGGTGCTTCTCTTTGCAGTGCAGGCATGGGGCGTTGCTGGCTGCTGCAAACGAGACACTTGCCTCTCATCAGCTCATCAACCCACTATCGAAGCTGGGCCTTCGAAGCAGAAGGTGCTGGTGAATTTTGTTCTGACGGTATTTAGAATCCCGAACTTGAACTACAGCTCTGAGTAAGATTTTCTTTCTGTGAGTTTTATTCTTACGTGTTGCTTATCTTCCCAGATCTGGCGGCAGTGGCTCAGGAGGTAGAGCGCTCGTCTTGGGATCAAGAGATCACAGTTCGAATCCCGACTCCTCCGTGTTACATGTCGAAGTGTCCTTAGGTAAGACACTGAACCCCTAATGCCCCCAATAAGCAGGTTAGCGCCTTACATGGCTGCCTGGCCGCTATTGGGAAATGTGAAGCACACTGTAAAGTGCTTTGGGAAGACTTGACTTAAAAGGCGCTATATAAATGCAGTTCATTTCATTTTATTTCATTTCATCTGGTTCCTGTGGTATTGGTTTCCTGAGCCGACCAGCACTCAACTTGTAATAAACTCAGTAAAACTGCTTTCGCCTTACATTTATGCATTTGGGTCCAGCCATGTAGAAAACATAACACTTTTTTTATGAACAGCTGGACAGTAAAAAAAAAATAGCTTATTTGAAATTGGTTCATTTTATTTTTCTTCTGAATTATTTATTACATGTTTATCCTGTGGCACATGTTATGTTGTTGTAAACAATGTACGTTGTTACAAATGCCAATAGCATACACGCCAACATTTTGACATTGGAGGTAGATAGCTACTTATAGCGCTCTCTATTTTTAAAACGGGGTAACCCAAGGATTTTTCCATTAAAATTTAAAACTTTTTAGACCTTTTCAAGACCACATTGAAAAAAAAATATTTAAAAACTATAGGTGTTTTAAAGGGGAGAAAAGCGTTAGTCTGACACATACAACTCAAGGGCTGGTGAGCATGCATTTAAGGCAACTCTATTCTTAAAAAATTGGGTAAAGTCTTTTAAAACGGTCACATTCAAGAAAATGCATCAACATATTTGATTATCCTCACACTTAATACAAATTGACCATATTCAGATTATATTCAGGTTAAACAAGCAAAAAAAAAAAAAAAACAAGCCAGTCCATATTCTGTATTTTATTATAGACACAGTATTTACCATTGAGTCTGAAACCGCAAAATTTTTGAGGTTGAAACTACAGCACAAACATTTGCATATCCTATCCTACCTCTTTGCTTGTACTGTACATATATACAGTGTTTATTGACATTTTTACAAAGCATACAAAAAATAAATGGCATTTCATGTTACAGTATGTATAGCAGTAACAGTATGGCAAGATCACTTAACGTCAGCAGATTCCAGCTGCAGTTAAGTGGAAGTGAAGCATTAAAGGGATCTGAGTCAGATATCTTTTTCTGAGAGAAATGCATTCATTAGAGGAATCCTGGAACAAATGGTGCATTGCAGGGGTAAATACAGTACATCCAAAGTTGATCAATGCACGCAAAATGGAATCTTATTATCAGCCAGAATCATGTTTCCAAGCTCTACTGGTGAAGAGGCAAATTAAAACAAGTCACAAGAGGCGTATATTAAAGCTAGTGCTAAAGAAGACGCGGGCACCAATACAACACTTAATTAGAGTTAATTTCCTCTTGCCTCTGGCATAGCATTGGTACTTGATTTTAGAAACAGATCAGTGCTGATTCGAGACCCCCCAAAAATATACATGTTCAAGTTTTTGGATTAATGTAAATAAGACATGAGGAGAAATCATTCATCAGTTCTAACATCTTTTCATCAAAGGCTTGAAGATAAGGCAAAAACCATGAATGCAGATATTCCAAAATTATGACTTGCTCACTGCCATTGTTGGCTATACATGTCAGTAAAAATAGATCTAGCTTAATTGATATAACACACAAACATTTCTCCACTCGCTTATGTTTAAAAGCTACCAGCATGAAATTTTAAGACTAAGTCAATCTTTCTGCTGAAAGCAAACGTCACTTGTAGCATTTTGGTGCAGCGGACCGGTTAGTGTCTGACTGTATTTTTGTGGCTCGGCCAAATTATAAATGAGTAATAATGACAATAACAACAATCTGTTCAAACCCACTCTGCAAACACGAAACTTCTGGTGATCTAGATGGAAAAGGGCATTTGATTTTATCCAAACATCACACTATTTTTACTCATAGTACCATGTCGTATTGCTTTACGTTGTAACAGTGCATTTTGGGAAAGTGTTCAACCAAAACAATGTTGTTCAACGTGGCACCGTGAGTAAAAACTGTGTGGATGAGATAAAGCCTAATGCCTTTTGTCATGAAACCTCCATTCGAAGTGAGCTCATTGCTAGGACTGGGTGGCATCACCGCTGCAGATTTGGGTTTGATTCTAAATGCATCCATTGGTGATTAAATGACATCAGGAATGTCAGATAAGGTGTAGCACGCAATCAAACTATGATTTAATCATTAGCTGAAAAGATTCTTTTTGATAAATTCTGTATTTTCTTTCTATGCAACCTGATACCAATAGCCCCGGTGATTGCCGACAACCGACTTGAAGAAGTAACATGCCCAATTCTAATGTCATGCTAAAACTGATATTTTGTGGCTCTTGTTTAAAAGCAAAATAGATGAATATTTACTGTTATGTCTTATACTGAAATCTCTTTTTGAACCTTTATGTGACAGAGGCACTCAACTTCTTCAAAAGACACGTTAAAATATTCCCTCTTCCCTTCGTAGTTTCTATAAATGGCACTAACATGGTGCTAAGGATGATGAGGCTCCATGAGCATTTGACCTTGAAGGAAGTACCAGTCATAAATACCAATGTGTCAAGGATTCCACAATACCAGGGGCAATCATTTGCTTGTTGAGGTATAAAAGTACCTCCTGCGTAAGTATTTTAGACATCACAAATCTGATAACGGTAAAATCCTACAAACAGCCATTTTATAGAGTACTGGAGCAGTAATTAGCTAAGTTTCAGAGAAAAATGCTAGGAGAGAAGAGTTAACTTAAACAAGGGGTGTCCTAAACCAATATTGATCATTGCTCTTGCTTCAGGACCAGACAAAATAGGAATAAAGAATTATATCACATGTCATTTAAAAATCACTGGTATCAGAGCTCTTTGTTTGAGCTGTGTCCAGAGCAGAGACTTTAAGTATGTAATGATTCAACTTTGAGTCTGCAGGAATTAGCTTTTTGTGTTGGTCACGGACAACCCTAAAAGATACAAAAAAGAGAGACTCAAGATTTCGGATTTTTGCCCAAGCTGGGGCTGGGAGAAGCTAGGGGTGAAGTATCTAACATAACTGTGGGTCTGTACAGTCATTGATCAAGGGCTGTACAAATAAATGTGACTTGGCTTGATTGAGGTTGGTTATGGTAATCAGACTTGTCCAAATTTCAACTATGTTTTGCCAAATCCAGATTACAATGAAAATTCTCACATACAATTTATACATTTTCCCCGTATTTTGTACATTTTTGAACATTTCAAATTGAGTATGGCGTCAAACTATGTTTGTACAGGGATTACTTTTTTGGGGGGATAAAACGATCTTAATTTGCCCATTTCGACTAATCTGGTAGCAGACGACGTCATCGAAGATTGCTAATGAAAACAAAGTCTGTGAAATCCGGTGTTGCTACGTATTAAAAGAAACATGAAATTTACTGCAAGTGAGACAGAAGTAATAAAGATGCTGAAATAATTGTGTTGTTTATTTGGTAAACAATAATTAAACTTGCTTACACAAATTCTGTGTTTTTATTCTACATTATTTATCTTGCTGTGAGTAATTACGTGCCTTGTCTTGTTTGTAAGGTTTATTATCACTAAATAATGGTAGTTGGAATCATTAATAAGGGGGGCCTTTGGCTGAGGTTGACATGTATAGAATTGCATCGAAATTAAAAATCTAGAATTGGGACAGTCCTACTGTAGATATAATTTAATCTCATATTACCAGTTAAATGTTTACCACATTAACACTTAAGCTCATTTTACACTGACTGTAAACACTGCCATCTAACATTTTCCCTCTGTGATCTTACATTTAGCTTTTAGAATTAACCTCATAAATGTGTCAGCATTATAACAATGACAGTTCTAAGCCCTATCACAAAGCTTTGTTACATATAATTAATAAATATTTGCTCGGTGCCACGATTGCAAACTAGCTCAAAAAACGTAAAGTATCTGATTGCATTGCAGATTTAATTTCCCCCGATGCCATGGTCCAGAGCCTTCGCTCTGAAAATGCTGGTCTACGTGTGATCCCAAGAGCCAAGAAGAGATCCGCAGGTTCGAGAGCGTTCTCCATTCGGGCCCCGGTGCTGTGGAATGCTCTTTCCCCTGATATTTCGATCTGCAAACTCAGTGGAACTGTTTAAATCTAGGCTTAAAACACACTTCTATTCTATAGCATATAAATAACCTATAATTTATGTTCACAATATCTGTGTATTATTTGTTGTTGCAACATCTGTTGCAGCCTGGTCATCCTGGAAGGAGGATCACCTCTCAAGGTTTCTTAATTCTCCTCATGTTGATGTTTTTGAGTTTTTCCTTGCCCTAATGTAGGTTTTAGATCAGGGGATGGTGTAATAATAGTCCGTGATTTGCAATAATCTGTGGTCTGTGCAGCGCTTTGAGACTCTTTGAGATTAAGGGCTATACAAATAAACATGACGACATTGGTGTAATAAGTCAAAAATATTTGCAGTAACATTGCTGTTATAAATTGTGCACTGATGTGGCAATTTGAAGGGATCTATGTAGTTTGACAAAAAAACGCTAATTTTAACACTCCAGCACGTCCATAAGGGTATAAAAGGAGGCTGGTTGAGCAGTGGGGAGCTTGCCAGCCAGTAACCATGAATAATGGATTTATCCAATTACTTATTCATCATGCTCCACTCTCAGCAGTCACCCTCACTACTCTTCCACAAATGGTTAAAGTAAAGTGGAACCTTCCTTTTTAGAAAATGGGACACGACAACATATGAGCCTGCAATA
Source organism: Urocampus carinirostris (assembly GCF_059441175.1). NCBI lineage: Eukaryota > Metazoa > Chordata > Actinopteri > Syngnathiformes > Syngnathidae > Urocampus > Urocampus carinirostris. The sequence continues at coordinate 18,787,616 of NC_142353.1, read as the reverse complement.
GCCTGTAGAGCAGGGGTCTCTAACAGGGAGCTCGCGGTCATCAGGTAGTCCCTAAGAACACCTAAGTGGCCCACGGACAGGCTCTGAATAGCTCTCCAATGATGGGTCATTAAGATGTTATAGTAAATTTGATTTCTGACATGAAGTTTTTAAGGATGACTTCACCTCTAATAATAAAAAAACTGGTAGCAAAATAGTAAGAGCATAGGTTATTTTAGAAATGTATATCAAAATGGCTGTCCTTTGCAACAGTCAGTCACAAAAATAGTTTTCCGCCTTAAAATGGTTGGTGACCCTTTGCTGTCAAGGGCTTCATTCACTACGCAACATTTTGCTTTGGAAATCTGTTGGGAGATGGACAAGTGACAGTTTACTAGGTTGGAAAAAATAATGGAATAACTCACTAGGGTTATTGGAAAAGCTCCAAGTAACACCTGTGTTGAAAATAACTCAATCAAGATTACTATTATGCTTTTCCACTGAAGAGCTCTTGCCATTAACGATAGCCAGTTTTTCAATTCAAGTAAGGAATTGGTGAAAAGCATGATTAACCAAAAAAAATAGAAGAAAAGCAGTTCATGCCATTCCCTTTGGGCAAATATTAAAGTATGGAGTGCATTTCCCTTAAACTAAGGCACAGATTATTTGGGGATTTTCTAGTGACTTTGAAGAATCTGCTCTGATGAACCCCAAGTGAGGACAGATTAAGAATAATACCAAATAGTAGCTGATTTGGAAAACAAAAAACGCGTTTGGAAATGGGAAATATTGTGTTTCAGATATAGCAAATTATGTGTTGGTGATAAAGAGATTATTAAATTTGAAAAGCTTCATAAAACAACTCCTTTTCACCTCTCTTAACACGCACAACAATTCAAAAGGGATATATATTTTATGCTGCGATGAGAGCAGAAGTGTTTTAAACTGGATTTTGAGAAAACATGTACTTCTTTCAACAAGAGCCTGAGGGCACACATTTCTCTTAAGCAAGCGTTAGTATAGAGAACTGTCTACAAAGACAGGTTAGCACATAGTTCTTGGAATGAGTTTAAGCAGGAAAATCAAACATTATCAACATTGGGTTCCATTCTATTGATACTTTCCCTAGTTCTTTTGTTACAGACTTGTTTTCAAAAGCCAAATAAGGACCGTGCCCCCAAGGGTAGTTCTTGGCCTCTACTCCACTGGGTATACCGTTGTTACTAAGCTACACCATCAAACCTCCACATCGGTAAACTTTGCCAAAGGGAGGATGTGGAGAAGGAACCAGTGGGATTTGAGGGGTAGGTCTCAAAACATCAAACGTACGGGGCTAGATGGAAGCAAACTGTAGAGCATTTGAAAAGGCTCGAAAGATATAGCTTGATGAGGAGGATTGTTTTTAGACTTTCAATCTATCCATGCTTACAATTTGTAAATTGTTTATCCAAATGACAATTGCTGACTGCCAGAGCTAATTCCAGCTGGGTTCATAAACTAGGTGTGGAGGGGTTCACCCATATCTGGTTGCCAGCCAACAGTGTTGAAACTAACATGTTACAATATCGGGAGCCCAATTACTTTTCTCTGTAACGAGTACTGGAACACTTTATTCATTAAATTTTGTAACTCAACTGGAATAACAAAATGGTGCGTTACTCTACGATAACGGTTTGCTGAATTTTGGCCTTTTGATTGTAAAATTGTTTTTGCAATTCACCATGCTTGGAAGAAAAAGTAAAACATCTTGGAAAATTCCCAGAAAAGGAGAAGGAAATCTTCGAGTGGTTTGAAACCCAGAGACAAAATACATGGAGTCTCTAGGCAAAGTGTTCCAATTGCAAACTCTCAAGATGGCAAAAGACAGAAAAACATGAAAGGTTCACCGATTCCACAGATTAGTGTAAAAGATTACTTATATTTCTTTTAATATGTGGCTATTTTCGAGAGGTTTTAAGGGTTTGGCTTCAATACGAGTGTATATGGTAAGGCAGTTCTTTTGGGTATCAGTAATCTGGGGGGAAACTGAGTTACTTTTTCAATGAAGTAACTAGAAACTGTAACTAATTAAAAGTACTGTTTTTCAGTAATACGTTTAACACTGCCAGCCGATTGCAGGCCACAAAGAAACTCTTCACACGGACAAAACATTCTCGGTGACAATTTTGACGTCCTGTTCATTGTACTAGGCAATATTTTAAAAAGTGGTAGGTAAAAAGAACAATTCAGGGAGGGGCACTGGACTTAAAATTGACTTATGCTGCCGTTACGTTTTTATGGTACCATGTCGGCACTTTTAATGTTTACATTGGGTCATCTATGGGTTTTGAGTTATTTATGGATATTTTTTCAGGACATTTATACTGTAGATTATTTTATATTCTTATAATCATTGGATGAGGGATGCTCCAAATGAAGTATTGTCAGTCTTTTTAACAATGACAATAAATATTCTGAATCAGGATGGGAAGAGCATGCAAAACCCACACAGAAAGGCCAAGGTATGGAGTCCGACCCAGGATATCTGAACTGTGAGGCAGGCTAACTATACAGTAAAGGCTCGTGCAGCTTTTTGTGTATGATTCCAAATTATGACCTGAACAGTGGAGAAACTTCAGGTAATCCTTGATGATCTTTGACTGTTGTGTCCATTAGATGCAGAGTTTCAATTGATTCTGTAGAATTTCAGTTCCATTTCTAAATGAGTGATTATGTGTGGTCCATATTAAAAATATTGTGCAGATCTTTTACCTTGATGTTTTCTTAACTATGTAAGAAAATTTGGCACCTGGAATGTTGTCAGGTCTCTCTCGATTTCTGGCACATATTTTTTTTCTCACTTCAGGTTGCAGTCTGTTGACCAAAAGGCAGCTTTCAAGAAGAGCCAAAGCAAGGCTATGAGTTGCAACGCAGCTGTAGACTGCTAAGTCCTCAAACAAAAGGTTGCTTGGTGCCAAAAAGAGCCCAGTCGCCTTGGATTTGACCTGCCGGTTGCTTCTGTCAGCCACAGTTGCCGCTATTGTGCCCTCCATGTCTGCTGCAACTGGTGAAGGCGTTTAAAAGCCCTCTGGGTAATGTTGAGAGCCGGGTGGACTTTCCTCAGGCTGGGCTCTCCGATCAGAGACAGACCGCATAGGCCCAAGTATGCATGCAGAGGGTCTGGTGGGCAAAGAAAGGGAGGGATAAAGAGGGCCGCATCAAAGGATGAATGAGAGAAAACAGGGTCAGTGATGTTGAACATTTACTGTGTTGGAGCAGAAACATCTGCTTGTGTCAGGTCAGTGCATCAAATCGGTTAACAGTGCTAAAGCAAGTCTGATGCTGTAACCAAGTTTCCTGTTGTTCCCAATAGCATCTGCTTAAGGAATTCTGTATGGTTTATACTTGAAAATATTCACTAAATATAGCAGGGTTCCTACATCTTAAGGCAAGATAAATTCAAGACTTTTTGAGACTTTTTTAATAACCTTTTAAATCAAATTTAAGACCAAGTCAAAAAAAAAAAAAAAACAATCCCCCCCCAAAAAAACTATGATATTTCTGTAACATGATATATCGTGCCTCATACACATGACCTGGCACAGCTTTGAGCCATGGTTAAAAAGGTTTGTCGGACAGTCACTTCTCATTAAATCTACACTTTCCCATGGTCTAAACTAAACGTCTCTGTCCAAAGTTTCTATGTGTATTGTGGGTAAACCTGAGACATGTGTCTGCTCAGAAAGGCCCGACTGAAACCACATCACTGTTCTGATCGTTCCGTTATTGTGGTCAAGCGCTGTTGCCACGAAAGTAAAACCGTGAATATTTGAAAACGACAATTCAAAAGTCTTACCGAATCATTTTAGTTAGTTATAAATCTTATTAATGTGTTCACATTTTTATACTTTTGAAAATGGGATTTAGAAATTTTAATGCCAATTAAAGCCTTATTCGTAGAATAAATCATTCAATGCCTTTTAAGAACCCCTGTATAGAGACCCTCACAATTGAGGTCAACCTTTAGGTGGAAACAATTGCTTGTTAACCTGGGCAGGGAAACAGTGGGCACAGATAATAAATCATTACTATTTGGGCGCCCATAATTACTAATTACCGGTAAACTAACTTGAACATCACATTACCAGCATATTTATTTTTATTTTTTATCAAAAAGGGTTCACATTATTTCTTGAAATCTATTTAGGTAATAGATGAATATAGTTTCATTAAATGAAAATGATGGTTACAGTATTTTCCTGACTAAAAGGCTCAACTAAAAGCCACAAATTGGCCAGAAATTTGAAAGTGCGATTTATATTTTGGTGCGCCTCGTGTGCTGAAAACTATGGCGTATAAAATGGGAAATGCATGGTTACAATTAAGTTTAACTGGATAGAATAACTGTTTTGCCATTGTGATACATATAAAGTGGTCTTTGAGTGCCCTCGTGATTAACATGAGATTTGTTTGTTGCTTAAAAGGAGAAAAAAGAGAAGCGCAGCTCGGACGCCAACTTTTGAACGCTCTCAGCAAATCCTCTTTTGTTTTTGCTTTGGACAATAATTGTCTGCAAATATGAAATGTGTTCTGATTACTTCAATAAAGATTTTTGTTTATGATAACGTTTTGTAAAAAATGAAGTACCCCTGTTTAAACTGTTGTAAAATTATACTGCATACAATAACTGTTCTGCCTTTGAGAAATATCTACAGAGGCCCTCAAGTGCCCTCTTGTAGGTAACATTTTAATTGTTGCTAAAATGATTTTAGTGGTGAAACCAGATATCATAATGCCCTTTTAAGTTTTATGAAATAAATTATTTTATTTTAAATGTATTTAACCCAATTCCTTACTGTAGATTTAATGCATTTACGTTAAAATAAGTGTCATTAAGTCAGATATTGAAAGGTTTAATAAGTAAAAAGAATCGATCACTACTTGAAAAACAGCTTCTTGTTAAAAAGTGAGGTTATTAAAAACACAGGTTGTCTTGTTTTGCAATATCCTAGTTTTTTTTAGCTGTCTCAAATGGTTGACTAATTTTAAACGCAAAATGTTCCAAAACATAACATCAAATCTTTTTAAATGTAGACTATAGTAAGAAAAGAAATGCCATTATGAATGAATTAATCCTCATATAACCACAAGACAAATGTATTCATTGCTCCTGCAGGTCCAATGCACATATCTGGTGGTATATATGACGTGACCTTCCAATAATCTGTCATTTCATTATAATTCAATTACTATGCCATTTATGGGCCTCTACAGCTTTTACACAGATCCCTGAGGACCGGGGTCACAGACTAACATCTTTTGAATTATTCATTGCAGCTCACAGGAGCAGGGCAACAACAAAAGAAGGCAGGTCATTTTTGGGAGGTTAAGGGGATTATAAAAGCCTTTTTATTTTCATTTAGGCATGGAACGTTTAGTGTTCCTCCCCACAAACGGGCCAATATGATGCAAAGTATTCCACGTGCCGATGGATTCATGAAATGTAGTCCAAAAGTTGAGAGATTTGAGTCATATGCTTTAGAACTTTGACGTTGCCGGAATAAAACAAGACTCTTAACAATTGCCCGTCTCGTTGAACAGTGATTGCTTAGCATTCAAATCTGCTTGGAGAAATTGGAACTTTGCATACTTTGTCACTGTCTCGAAAATCTGGGTGAAGTAAGTTTACCTGCCGCCGTTACAATGTATGTTCATTTTTTTGCTTTCGCCACTGTATAGGTAGGCGATTGTGGCTTTTCCATTGTGTTTTTCGCCGTGCATTTTGTAATTGGCACAATATTGTCCTGATAGCCCTCCGTTAGCATCGGGGTTGCCGAAGGCTTCCAGTTTTGTTTGATCCAGGTTAGCCCCCTTTGCACTCGGGTAGCAAGCTAGCTGGCCTTGTCCTATTGTTTTTCCCCAGTTTATTTCAAGTTTGTTGTTGGTTTGCGGGTAGCCTGGCTGCTGGCTGCTGACTGCATGTTTAAGGTCAGACAAGCTCACTTTCCTGCCGAACGTCTTGGTTAGCCCTCTTTAGCAGCCGGATAGCCTGGCATGATTATTTGGTTACTTCCCGCTAAGTTCCTATTTGCTGCTACGGTGTTTTTTGTTGTCTCCCCGTTATATTGGCTGCTTACTGCATGCTTTTGGTGAGCCAGCCTCCTGTTTTTCCCAGTTAGCCCTCTTTTGCAGCCAGCTAGACGCTGTGTCCATTTTTTGTTGCTGGCTGGGTTGGCCCCCGTTATCTCTCGGTGTGTTATTTTGCCCGTTCGCCCCATTATGGCGGCTCACCATTTGTTGTACCATTGCTGCACGAACCTGTGACACAAGGCCTAGGTATACTAAACAAAAACTACCAAAACTTGGCTTTAAACCTTCGTAACCTATTTGAGTTATTAACAGGTAACCTAATATGGCGACTGTCTTGCAGGCGTGCTGATGTCACTCTGATGACGTCACAGTTCAGGAAGTAAATGACAAGACAGGGTCTCCTCAAATGCATTATCTTGTAAAATAATTGGAATATGCCAAAGAAAAACATGTATTATTTTTTCACATTTTGCAGGTTTTAGAATTTGGGTATCCCTTTAAGAGGTGGTCGAATGTTTTCTTTACCAGAGTAAAGAAGAATACAGTGGGACCTCGCTACTTCGCGGTTCGACGTTCGCGGCTTCAGAGCTTCGCGGTCTGTAATGGTTAAAAAAAATAATAATAAAATAAAAAATATTGAAGGGGCGTCGCTGCTTCGCAGATTTTCACTTTTTGCGGGTTTTTTCGGCGGAACGTCAGCGGACGCGGGATAAGGCGGCCGGCTGGATGGGACGGGACGGGACAGGGGGGGGCGGCGGGGGTCACTCCTGGGCTGCGCGACGCAGCGCGTTCGGCGGACGTGGCGTCACACGGCGCGACGCGAAAAAAGGCGGCGGGCTCGTCCGACGACCCCAGTAGCGCGGCGCGACGACAGGCGGCCGTCCGCGCGCGGCGGGCGAAAGGCGGAGCACGTGCGCAGCACTCCTGTAACTGTGTCGTGCGTATCGCGCCCAAAGTACCCGCGCTGCGTGTTAGGGGATCGCTCGCGGGAGCGACCGAACGGCACCCGCGGTAAAAACCCTGTCGTGAATTTGTCTCCGATCGTCCCGGGTGGACGTAAAATCGCCCAGCTGTACGACTGTTAGCGGTGGATCACTCGGCTAGTGCATCGATGAAGAACGCAGCTAGCTGCGAGAACTAATGTGATTTGCAGCTGCGATTGGCTGGCAACCAGTTTAGGGTGTCCCCTGCCCACTGCCCGGAGATTGCTGGGATGGGCTCCAGGCCCCCCGCGACCCTAATAAGGATAAGCGGTGCAGATAATGAGATGAGATTTTTTTTTTTTGAAGGGGCGTCGCTACTTCGCAGATTTTCACTTTTTGCGGGTGGTTTTGCTCCCCATTAACCAGGTCTAAAAATTACTATTTTAAGAAAATAAAAATACAAAAATATATATATATTTTTTTTTTTTAAGGTGCGCCGCTACTTCGCGGATTTTCACTTATCGCGGGTGGTTTTGGTCCCCATTAACCGCGATAACAGAGGGATTACTGTAGTCACCAGCCTTTTGAAGTCAGGTAAAAAAAAAGGTACAAATATCTGACAGTAATTCTTCCCTCGGTATTGCATGTTTTTTTTCAAATCGGGTCACATTTATTAGTATTTTTATCACTATGTAATTATTGTTACTCAACTCAACTGCTGATACATTTTTATGATACAATAAATCATTTTGTAAGAAGCCATGTTCAGAACAAATTATGTTAAGAGTTTTGTTGGTGTATGGAGAGTTAACGTTTAAATACTGTTGGTAATCGCATATGAATTTGGATATGATCAGATTTTTTTTCTTTCGTATTTCCTGTGTCATTATTCATTTCTTTCTTATCGCTTTTTTTCATTAATAGTTCGTACTTTTATTTTTTTGCTTATACGTATTATTTTGTGACATAATAAGTGTATTTTTATCAGAGCTTTTCTTTAAAAAAAAAACCTGATGCGGCCCAATAGCACTCAGACTCTGGAGGGCCCCAATTGGATTGTGTCCACTGCCATAGATTAATGATTTGACAGTCCACAAACAAATTATTCATAGCAGTATTTGACCAAACATTTAATCAAAAATCCAAATGCATAGGGTAATCTCTACTCCATTATAATTTGCAGTGACTGTCTCTTAAACTAACTTTAATCTTTTTAAAGTTTCACATTTCTTTAGTCTACTTGTGCAGTTAATGAATAGAGCAGCCACTTTAGTTTACCTGCCTTTGTAATGTGAGCAATTCTATCCTGCCTTTATTCATTACATATTTAAAGGACAGATACACACTCAGAAAAACAAGCCAGCACTGCTCAACGTTTCAGATTACAAGAGGTGATTTTCAAAGGAAACTCGCCAACAAGAAGGCTTTCCAAAACTAATTGTGATACTTCACAAACACATACCTGGATGGCTGTCAGGCCACTTGGCAAAGCCGCCAACCAATCGATCTTGCGTTGATAAAATGAAAGTCCTGTTCTGGTCAAAGTCGGTGTACTGGAATACATCTAGTAGCTGAAATGGCAAAACATGGTGTAATGACAACAGAAAACATTTTTAGAGTAAAAAAAAGGAGCCAAACACTTTTTGAATTACAATAAAAATAAAGCCATTGCACCTCGGGCATAGCTGTGACCTAAATATTCACACATTTGCTAGATTGACTTGATGGAGCGTTGATGCATTTAAGGCTTACTCATTGCTGTTTTTTAAATGAGCTGTTTATTTTTAGATCATGTGCAAAAGGCTGGAATATTTTGACCCAAATGCATGGACTGAATAAGTCCAAAAGTGCGTTGTGTAATATTGCTTGCTTTGTATTAATCAAAAATTGCCCTTACTGCCCTAAATACGGGAAAACTATAGACTGCTATTCTTTTCTCGAAATCTTCAATTAACAAACATTGTTATAGGAGTATGTTTAAATGCACACGGTTAAAGGCACCAAACTTTATCTATAAAGTAATCGCTCGTTTATCACTGAGCTGATGTTCTAAAAAGGTCCCGCAAAGGTCAAAACCCACAAGAAAATACTCTATTATACTAGAAACTCAAGAGCAAACCCAATTTACAGGCTCATGTATTTGTTTAACAAAAAAGTACTGTGCTTTATTCATTTGATACATAATGTAGGTTCGTCAATCTGTTTTAAGTACGCTTACAACTCAGATCGCAATTACATTGACGTGCAGGCAAGCAAAACAGAATGGGGTAACTGTTTAACCCATCTGAATGTGGAACACAATGCACAATGAAAATCTGCGATAAGCGACACCGCGATAAGTAAATCGCAATACAGCAACAGATTACTGTAGTGTGAAAAACGTATAAACATTTAAGCACATTTTAATTCTTTAGTCAAGATTGGGCACATACCTCAAGTGTTGCTCCCACCCAGAAAGAGTAGCAGGTGTCAACTGGCTTGTTGGGGCGACCATGGAAGCCACTTTGCTGCCTCATGATGCACCACCGGCGGATCCTGTCCAATTCCCGCCGACTTAGCGCTTCCTCCAAACGGCCCATCAGACACAAAGAGGCAATGGCACAGTACGTCCAGCCACCTGCGGACACAAAGATGAAAGGAATGATGAAAAGGCTTCATTTCATCTTCAGTTTTATGATAAACAAAATGTGCCCAGCAGATTCCTAACAAATAATACTTTAGGCTCACTTGTGATTCTAACAAGGAAACCCAGTGTAGAAGTCGATTGTAGATTGCTTACTTTTAACTGTATTCTCAGTAGTGCATATTTGTACCCTGGGTTTTCAGTCTTGCATTGATTAATACGGACGACATAACTGAAAATTAATGATTATCCCATAAACCAGTTACTGCTATCAACCCTAAATCATATTGGCACGTTCTACATTTCACGCAATTCATTTTTAAATGAAAAATGGTGCTTGACGTAAAAACTACTGACTATGCCCCAGCTTACTTTCTTAAATTTCTCCTGTGTGGAGTAATTGTGGAAAATTTACATCTTATTTTCTTTCCCAGTTATTAATTTACAACAACCAACTGGAATTACTGGCGGCTTTTGTTTTTCCCCCAATTCAATTGATTATCCCACAACCAAAGACCGGTCAACAGGGCAATCTCAGAGCACAGAGAAGAACATTGGTGCATGCCTGTTTTCAGCGTACTGGAGTATTTACACGCACAAGACAAAGACTTAGAAAGAAAAAATATGAATACTTAAACACAACACCACAGAATTGTAATACAGTATAACTGGACCGACGTTCTGCCAGTACAAGTTAGTAAGTACAAATATTGTAGAAAGGGGTTAAGTATAAACCCCTGACATCCTCAAACAAAAAAAATGTTTAAATGTGAAAGATTCACTCACCATGTGATTCTCGTCCAGCTCCTTGGCCAAAACCGCCATCGTAGGACTAATGGCAGGGAAAAGAAAAGAATGTTGCGTTTTCATGTCTAATGATCAGTGGTTTTAGTAATATAATTAAGTTATCAATTCCCAACAAATTATCGGTTTATTTATTAACAGATTTTTTCTCTATATGCATTATCATTTTTCGTTGTTTTTAAAAATACATTTACTCAATACACAATTTGCAAAAACAACAACAGTATATTCATACTTTTTATGAAAATAATAATTAATTACACAGACTATTTTTTTCAGACTATTATCACACCATCCCCTGATCGGGAACCAACATGACTCAAACTCAAAACCTCGACATGAGGAAAATGAAGAAACCTTGAGAAGGGACCGCACATGTGGTATCCCCCTTCCAGGATTACCAGACAGCAAAGGATGTTGCACAGTGTTCATCTTCTTACCAAGCTTCCACGGATATACTCGATGGCCTTTTGGATGTCCATGCCCGACCAGTCGTTTAGCATGTAACAGATACTGGCTGCGCAGTAGATAAAACGGATATCGTTTTCACTACCTTCTGGAACTGCGTAGAAACTGCAGGGAGCAGGACGTGTGAGGATGGTAGTCATTGAGTACCATTGTCATACCCATGTAACACATGACATGTAAGCATACCAACCTGCCATCATCTAGTTGCAGGGCCCTGAGCCCGGCCAGGCATGCCTGCTTGTTGACCCGACTAAGGTCATCTCCCAGTATGAGAAGAGAGCACAATCCTGTGTAAGTCATAGCAACGTGACCGCTGTCGTAAGGATGAAGCACTCCCGGTCCCTAAACAATTTAAATAATGATTATGGCGAGACTCATAAATGCTTTGATAAGAAGCAATAAAAAGAGGAAGAGGCAATAGTCCACACATTTTGCAATAGAAAATTCAATTTGTTATTGTTTTATGAGTTTTGTCCTCTCTTTTAGTTCAGCAACATAGAAGGCTGATGGGGAACATTGAAGCAATTTCTGCCATAATTATGAGTGAAAGAAGACACACCCTTTTAATAAGTGAGTTTTGGGAAGTTTGGGTGGAAAACTACCAGTGACAGTTGGGTGGAAATGTGTAACATACAACAAAAAAAAGTCTCAAATTCAAATAATTAGTTAGAAAAAAATATTAATCAGGAAAGCATCCATTTTACTTTGAAGCACTTATTTTGAAAAAAAAAATCTTAAAACTGACAAATTCCTTTACAAAAAATGAGTCGAAATAAACCCCATCCATCAGGACAGGTATGGGAGTACACGCCGCTAGGGCACTGCAACGAGAGAGACATTCCCCACGGAGTGGGCAAGGGGCTGCATTTATAAAGCGCTTTTCAAGTCAATGACTTCCCAGAGCGCTTTACAGTGTGCTTCATATTTCCCAATAGCGTCCGTGCAGCCATGTAAGGCGCTAACCTGCTTATTGGGGGCATTAGGGGTTCAGTGTCTTACCCAAGGACACTTCGACATGTAACACAGAGGAGCCGGGATTCGAACCTGCGATCTCATGATCCCCAGACAAGTGCCGCCCCATCGAAGTGTCCTTGGGTAAGACACTGAACCCTAATACCCCCAATATGCAGGTTAGCGCCTTACATGGCTGCACGGCCGTTATTAAGAAATGCGAAGCACACTGTAAAGCGCTTTGGGAAGTCTTGACTTGAAAAGCGCTATATAAATGCAGATCATTTCATTTCATTTTTCATTTCTTAGTCGCATAATGCGCTCACAGACCGGTGACACCTCCCGAACCTGGGGGACCAGACTTCGGGCAACCACCCCCTTGGTATGGATACCGTCTCCCCGGCCAGACCAGTAGTGGTTGTAGGCACCACCGCTGATCTCACCGGAGTACTGCCTCCTAACTTCGGAGAGGGCAGCGAGAGTAACACCCAGCCGGGTTAGCTCCCGAGATAAGAGAGGTACGCTGGAGTCCGCACAGGGAGAGGTCACGTTCCAGGCGTCCACCCAGATCGACTGCCTCAGATTCAATAAAAGGGGTGGGGAGCCTGGGAGCGACACCTCAGCACCTCCACTGTGCGGTCGCTCCCAACCCGGTTGCTCCGAGGTTTCCTCCCTTTCCAGCGATGGACGTCCCGGAGGCTTTGAACCATCGTTTTCATGCTACACCTATAACAAGGGTTGGGAGTACTCCCTCGGAGCGAGTTTCAACTGGGTTTATGGCTCTCGGCTGTGGTGAAATTTCAGAAGGAGCAGGTGCAAACACCAGCTCCCTCGACTCCAGAAACAAAGGTCGCCATTCCTTTTATACACCATCACATTTAACATCTAAGATTTATTTAAGAATAATAATGATATTTATCATAATAAAAGGACTTTTTGGGCTTGGTGACGCCATTTGTAGAACATACAATTTAAGTGGTGAACTATTGTTTTTTATCTGTGAATGTTATTTACGTGACCATTGCAATTCCTAGAAAATCTACCTTTGTGGTGTAAGGGACTCCGATATGTGACGATCCTCGAAAACCACACTTGCTAAGGTTGGATTCTGAAAAAAAGATATTCAGTAAAGAAGTAAAACATTATTTATAAAATATAAATCGGTTCTCAATCACTAAGTATGGAGGACAAATTCTGCCATATGTAGAAATACATGTATAAATAAACACCTACATCGATATACGCTATAAAAAACAAACGTATAAATTATGTAATCCCTAAATATCTGACAGCGATGAAATGTGTTCATTTATTTATTCATTTTGTCATTTATATTGGCATATTGCATTTCTGTCACCATTTATTTATTTTCAGATCCATCTTTTGGACTTATATCAGTTAATTATTTCAATGTAATAATAGTCCGTGGATAGCAATAATCTGTGGTCTGTGCAGGCTTTTGAGACTCCTTGTGATTAAGGGCTATACTGTACAAATAAACATGACTTGACGATTGGGTCATGTCTTTTGTCAAGTATTTTTTTCTTGTATTTTGTCACAAGAAAATAATATTTAAATGAGAAGGTGGCCCAGTTGCCTGAGCTTTTCAGCAATTGGAGTTATGAAAAAAAATCATGACAAAATACACGTCAAAATATGTAACAAAATAAACACCTTAATCAATACATTACAAAATAAATGACAAAGCATGTAACATATAAATTAATTGCATTGATGTAATTTATTAAAGTATCATATGATTTACCAAATAGCATTCATGTGTAGGTATTTATTTAGGCATTTAATTCTTCATATCACAGGATAGACGCAGCAAACAAAAAACACTGCTGCCATCTACTGGCTGCAGTACACAATACATTATTATTTTTTATTTGTAACCCCAGGAGCAAACTCAAAATGGAAATTGCATTTTTGCAACCACGACATTTTTTGATATAGTCTGCAGCTTCTAGGCAGTTAACTTTACTCACGGTCGTCAGCAGGTAAAACCTGCAAAGAATAGATCCACTCAATCATGTTGTTGCTATCAATGACTTCCAGAGAATCCAAAACATCCAAACCAGAGAGGGCGAAAAATATGATGGTCAGCCTGCAAAAAAATGTACCAACATTGTGGTAAAAACTTAACACAATAATGGGTAACAGACAAAAAAGGCTGAGTTGTCAAATACTTATGATGAAATACCGTCAGACTGCTCTCGACTCAATGGAAAAAAACAATATTGTTAAGATTTAAGTTACGCTTTAGTCATGTTACAAAAAATACTAATAACTCGAATTGAAAGCACGTGTAATAGTGGTGTAACAAGTTCCCCATAGAGTCATAACTTCACTAGCTGATGTTAGCACGCATGCTAATTTGAGCAGGAGCTTCAATTAGCAATTTGATTTGGCCGTCGCGTGAAGGACAAAGCTCCACTCGTTGCTTACCTGGTTGTTTCGAGAGAGGCATATCTCTCGGGTAGAACCTGCAGTGTCCTTTGAAAGAAGCGGACATGTCGATCTCGAAGAAATTCGAGTTCTTCTAGGTCTTCCGTGATGTTTTCCTCTTCTGCCATCTTTGATTCTCGGCTTCGCATCCGGCATACTACGACTAGTTCCGGTGTATTTGATTTCAAAATAAAAGTGTTAAATTGCAGTGCTCTGTGCGTATTCGCCAAATATACTTTGTCCGTGTTCCCCCTTCAAGTTATGATTGTTCGATTCCAAGGATTTCAAAGTCAAATGGACGGAGGGCCAAATCAAATATTTTCCTTTAAGCCAAGGGCCAGACTGATTGATTGTTGAAAAAAAATGCTAATGCTAGTTACTAATGTGCTCGGCGCAGCTAGCGAACCCTAAAACAATGCTAGACAATGCTAACAGATAAAGCTAAATAAGTTGCTCATTTCAGGCTGACGACAGCCGAAAATCAAAGAAAAGCAACACTTGGGGAAAAATCTTTGCTGTGAATGTTTTCATTTTTTTAATGTCTTAAGTGAGCAAGGCATGTCAATGAGATTTGTAAAAGCTAATACAGCTAGTGACAGTGTCTGTGATGTCAGCTGCTTAAAGGTACGTGTGGTTAAAAAGCAATAATTTCAGTAAAAAAAAAACACCCATCCTTCAGTCGATCCATTATCTGCACCGCTTATCCTCAGTAGGGTCGCTGGGGTGCTGGAGCCAATCCAAGCCATCTTAGGGCAGTGGGCAGGGGACACCCTCAAGTGGTTGCCAGTCGCAGGGCACACATAGACAAACAACTCACTTGCTTATTTACACCTAGTGACGACTTCAACCAATTAACCTGACATGCAAGTTTTTAGAATATGGGAGGAAACCCACGTAAGCACGGGGAGAACATGCAAACTCCACACAGGAAAGTTTGATCTCACGACCTCAGAACTGTGCCACAGATGCGCTAACCACTATTATTCGGGCACTGTCAGTTCCCGAAAGTTTCTATTTTGAGCAAAAGTAGGCCTGATTGACATCTAAGAAGAAAAGAATATGATTCCTTGTTTATGATACAAGTGTCTTACCAATGTGTTTTTGTCATATTTCTTTTTTATTATCAAAAACTGCACTGGGTAATTTGATATTGTTTTCAAAACATATACCAAACACATATACACATACAGTAAACAAAGAATCACTTTAATTCAGGCAATTACTGAAAAGTTGAATGACACAATGCAACGTCTGCAATAATGACTGAAGCATTCATCGGAACAATTTCTGCCAGAGCTGAATGGATCCTTTAGGTCTTCACAGACACACCCTTTAGCTGAGAACAGCTCTGTAAAGAAAAAAAAACACAACACAAGTTAGGTTTTGGAACTACAGTCAGTCTATACGTTTTCCTGTATTTTATGTGGCTTTTTTATCATTTTAAATTAGGTACGCTCAATAATAATGTTTGCATGGGAAAAAATATCAGCTTTTTCTGTTTGCTAGACCGATTTCGTTTTTCAGATTTCGGCTCTAATCGGGATAATCTCGGCCACAGGCAATGTTCCCTCTAATTTTCCACGGGTCTGAGCGTTCACACAAAGTCGGTGAGCAACGATTGAAACAAAAGTGAGCAACGGCAATCCCAAGTGTGGCATCTAAATCATTATCAAACATGTCCAAAACTTGACATCAGGTTACATTTTGCTGAGATTCCGGCAATGCAAAAAAAACATTTACTTTTGAATGAATTGACTAATGTATTATTGCAAAGGTTTTACGGCCTACAAACGTCTTTTGTTTTTACAACAACTCTTTCACAAGATTTCCATTTTTTTTTTTCCTGGTATCTTTTGTCGCAATGTTGGCTACAAGATTGACTTGGCATAATTGGAAATTATTTGAATGCAACACAAACTTTTTCTTCTTTTTCCCTGTTTTTTTCTATTTTTTAAAAATTCCTTTAAAAAAATCCCATTGTGTTTATTTTTTCCTAGCTGTTCCTTTTTTCTTTTTGTTCTCTATTTTTTTTTCATTTGTTTCTTTCTTTTCTTTTTTTCTGGCTTTTTTTTCTGAATTTTTCCTTCTTTTTTCTCTTCCTTTTGTTTCTTTTTTCTCAGCTTTTCACTACTTTTTCATTTTGGTATTTTTTTCTTTTTTGTTCTATTCCCCCCCTTTCTTTAAGTCATTTTGTGCACAATTTTACATAATATTTGGTCAAAAACAACCAGAAGAACCGTTTAGGACCCGAAAGAGACGGTTCTCTTTCGTGAGCCCAGCCGAAGAAGCCGGTTCTCGAAAAACTCCACTGACTTTACTTTTCAACTTCGTTTGACATTGACTTCAAAATACCGCATTCAGAAAACAGCGTCAGGGGAACCCGTGTATTTTTACCTTCATGCACTGTTAACTTTGACTTAATTCGCTTCTTAATTAGCAATTTCGAGCCCTGATTTTTGTGCGCTGGCTAGATTTTCTTGTGCGCTGAGAATGTGCAGGCAGTGTGCGATTGCGCACGCGCGCAGCTTAGAGGGAACATTGGCGACAGGTGGCAGAAGAAAAAGTCATCGTAGATTCCTACTATTGTCATGGTAAAATAGCAAATGTTATCCTTAATCAAGCATTTATTTGGTAAAAAAAATAAACTTGTCTACACAATCTTAGTTTTACATAGTCTGTCCTGCGGTGAGTAAAAAGGTGCCGTGTTGTGTTTGAAAGGTTTATTATTGCTTAATAAGGAGAATTACCTATTATGCCATAACGTATAAATACATTTTCACAAGCATTGTTCCTGAGTGCCAAAATGTAAAAACAATTATATGTTTTTTATTTCAAAAAACTAATGTTAAGTCTTTGATGCAGCTCATCAGTAAGTACCGAGCCTCTGGTAATAATTTCAGTATGAAAAATCACCATTAGATGGCAGGAGTGGCTTTGATCAGATCGTTGTCCACAAATCGAGGATGCCCCCACTTCCTAGCATTGCCTTCTGTATCCAGCGATTTAGAGGCGGTAGGCCCCATATTGCAAGTAGGTAGTGAAGCGGTGTGTGAGAGAAGTGGATATATGGATAAGTACAGACAGAGCTTTTTTCTTTTTAAAAACGATGACAAAGTCCCTTTGACATTTTAGGTGCAGAGAGGGATGACATTTCATGCACCGGAGCAGAAACGCGATCGCCATGGTGATCAGAATCGTGTGATCACATCACCAGAAACATGAGGAGCTGAAAAGTTTATGCATTCTTAATGCATAGGTTCTGTGTTTTTGCAATAAAATGTTATTTTGCAAGCAAAGTCATCTTGTGTTTATGGAAAGCATTGTTTAGATGTTGGAGGGATCACAAATGTGAAAAAAGAAAAAGCACAGAGGTAATAGTTCTGCTTGTAGTGCATCATATTTCCAAAAAGCTGGTTTTCTCTGAAGTTTTTCTAGGAAACAAGAATTTTCAAGTAACTTGGCAATGTCCGACTGTTGCTTACTGATCATTGATAAAAGCTAGAAACACACTTTTTCTAATGAAAGACGAGGGTTGAAGCTTTTTTTTTAGATGATTTATGTCCATGTGATGTGCTTATATGGATACAGAACTACATTTTCTTTAGGACTCATAAAATCAAAGACAAATCAAAACAGCAAAAAATGTCTGGCATTTGACAGAAACGTCTGGCATCAATTGGCTTAGGTTGACGGGGATGGAACTATCAAAACATAACCATGCCTACATTCTTAAACAAACGTGTTGATTATGGATCTGTTAAGTGTGAATACCTTTCAGAATAATACACATCACTGTGTAAAAACAACAAACATACCTGTGAGATATGTGAAACACATGTCTTCCTCCTGAGGTTGCAGCACTTTTCAGGCGCTCCTCCCATCCTTTGGTGGGCTGTATCAGCCTAGAAGGGTCTCTGACTATGTGACCATCTACCTATGCCAGGTATAATACAATCAAAAATACTTCAAAATAAAGCATCTAAACATGACGGGTTTTGTTTTTAATTTTGCATCCACATTGCTCACTTTCTCCTTGAGCTTAGTCACGATCCTTTCCTGACGCTCTTCATCCTCTTTTTGCCTAAGCAGCTTCTCTTGACGCTTGGCTTGCACTCGCTCGAGATCCTGCAGTATTGAAATTATAAAATCCAAGTTAAAAAATGCAAATGAACAAGTGACTAAAACAAAGGACAGTGTGTTGCTCAAGCTCTGGGTGCATTTTACAAAAAATATGGTTAATTCACAGGTTAACATCAGATATTGAGAATTGACGTGGTATTTCGGTTTAATTAACAGATATGTTTTGAAGATAGCTACTTAATCAATGAAGAAAGGAGGATGTGATAGTATTGTGATCAAAATTAAACAAAGCGGTCTCAAACATGCAGCCTGCACAATGATAGTTTGTGGCCCCCGTCTTAAGAAAAAATGTTGTTTTTTTAAATGTGGTTCAGGTCGTCTTTTTTGTTTTTGAGTCATTTTTGGTTGTTCTTTTGTCGTTTTCCGGTCAGGTTTTTGTTTTTTTGCAATTTTCATTTTTAGGTTTGTTTTTTTGTTAATCTTTTTGACTTTTTCTTGCTGTATTATTTGTTATTGCAACATCTGTTGCAGTTTGGTCATCCTGGAAGGGGGATTACCTCATGTGCAGTCCCTTCTCATGATTTCTTCATTTTCCTCAATTTGAGTATTTTGAGTTTTTCTTTGCCCTCATGTAGGTTTTAGATCAAAGGATGGTGTAAAAATAGTTATCCCAAGAACTAAGAAGAGATTCCCAGGTTTAAGAGCGTTCTCCATTCGGGCCCCGGTGCTGTAGAATGCTCTTTCCCCTGAGATTTGACCTGCAACCTCAGTGGAACTGTTTAAATCTAGGCTTAAAACACACCTCTATTCTATAGCTTATGAATGACCGATATATCATATCATGTTGACAATATCTATGTATTATTTGTTATTGCAACATCTGTTGCAGCCTGGTCATCCTGGAAGGGGAATGACCTCATGTGCGGTCCCTTCTCAAGGTTTCTTAATTTTCCTCATGTTGAGTTTTTCCTTGCCCTCATGTAGATTTTAGATCAGGGGATAGTGTAATAATAGTCTGTGATTTGCAATTATCTGTGGTCTGTGCAGCCCTTTGAAACTCTTTGAGATTAAGGACTATACAAATAAACATGACTTGGCTTGACTTTTATTTTATTTTTTTGCATTTTGGGTCGGATTTTGTTCATTTTTAGTAATAAGTACTAAGTACTACCTACTTTTCAGTACTTTTTCATAATATTCAGTTCTGTTCCTGTACCTTTTCATACTTTTTACTAACTTTTGTACTTTTTCATACTTTTCACTACTGTTTTATTTATTTTCATTATTTTTAGTGCATTCTTCAAATTTATAAATTTCGTTTTTTTTGTGTACTATTCGCTTTTTTGGTGATTTTCCGAGCGTCTTTTTTGTTGTCTATGGGTTAATTTTCATTTTAAGGCTCATTTTCTTTAGAATTTTCCAGTCGTTCTGTGTTTTTTTGGGGGGTTGTTGTTTTTTGAAATAAGTTATATTCAGAATAGTTCATGATCACTGTTACGTTCATGTTTAAAAAGTTAGAAGGTTAAAAAGTTATTAAAATTTAAATTACCATTAATAGAGGCAAGTGAACTAAATATAAATATCTGATCTAGTCGGTAACTATGTTGTTTTTTAAGTCGTTTATATCTCCTATGTTATGATTATTTTATGTATTTATTCCTGATTGATTAATTTCCATTTTCTTCTTATTTTGTGTTAAATAATAAAGCTATTCAAGACCACTGGAATGTTTTTTATCAGAACCTTTCTTGTGAAAAACCTGATGCAGCCCTGCCTCACGCAGACTCTATTTCTAACGGCTCCCAGGTAAATTGAGTTTGAGGCACCTGATTTGACATCTGTTACTTTTATTTTATATTGTTATTCATTTACAATGACTTATCTTCCTTATGTCAGCATTGTGTATGTTACTTACCCTTTTAAACAAGCTTTTGATGCCTTTTGTTGGCTGCTTCCTTTTCCTGGACCGCTTTCCATCCCCTTCTTCTTCCCTCCTCCCTTCCAGTTCCTTCTCTGGGCTCGGCTTAGCCTCCCGCTGATTAGAACGCTTCTGCGGTTCAAGTTTAACGTTATGTAGGTTGAAGCTCAGCCTTGGAGTGAATATTCCATTCTACACCTTCAGAGTTCTTTTTTTGTTGCTCTCTCCTGCTCTTTTCTGTTCCACCACCTGCTCTGCCTTCTTTCGCTTGGTTTCCTTCCATGCTTCCAGTCGTTGAGCCAACAGCTTCTTCTCCTCATCTCTTAAAAGTAAAATAATAGAAAGTAAAGCACAGCAATTGATCATGAGTATTTAGTGTCTCGTTTATAGTTGCATTTCCTTACCTGTTTTGCTGACACTTTGGGTGTTTCTTCCTTTTTGGGATCTCCAACACTTCTGCTTGTTTTTGCAAGTGCATTTGGCGTTCCAGTTGCTTTCTGCTCTTCCACCTTTGGATGGCCTTTACATAAAAGATGCCCCACTTTGCTTTATTAAGTAAAATTCCAACATCTGTACAGCACACACACACGTACATGCAAGTAACAACAACAACATGTATACAGTTGAGATGTTGCTGATCTCCAGGCAAGAGTATCATTGTGCAAAAATTTGGAGTAACTATGTACAAATTTTCTGTTTATTTCTGTTTATTTATTTTAGGTTATACCTAGCAGTCAGGAATTTGAAAATGTGTTTCTCTCTGCTGCCATCTCCTGGCTTAAATTCATGATCTCAACCTCAGTCAGATCATTCTTTAGTACTTGCATATTTTAGACAAGCTTGAATAAACTCTTATTTTTTCCATCTTTTTGGGGGGTCGGGTTTGTGTTTGGACTATATTTGAAACAGGCCTTTTCTGACTCGTATTATTTTTAAGCTACGCTAACAAAAACCTGCAATGACAAGCATAAAGCCACTCTCCAACCTCCCCCCTTTCTCCTACCGAACGTGTTGTGAATAAAAGAACAGAGCTGGTAAAAATAAGCAGATAAAATCAGATAGGTGCAGTGGAAAAGCAAATTACAAGGGATCTTTGAACTCAGTTGAGCCTTGTTAACACATACTTAAAGGCCCTGTGTTTGATTGCTAGATGGCACAGTATTGTCTAAAGCGAACAAAAACCAGTGCCACAGATGCCAGGCAAACATGGTGGCGACTTCTAGGTAGGGATTCCACGATGTAAAAGAAAGACAAATTTCTTGACATGTACATATTTCTTTTGATAAAAATTAACATGGATATGATAGTTCATGTATTTTTGCCTAATTTTCAAATCGATGTTTTTTTAACCAAATAAAAGTTTTTTGTACCTCTAGGAGGCACAAAATACACATTGTCCTTATGATGGAGAAACTATTCTACTTTCAACTTTTAAGAACACCAAAAATAGCTCATCCCACCATTGAAATAAATGAGTTTTTTATTGTGTCTTGACACAATTACAACATTTTTAATAGTTTTATTAACACAGAGTACATTCAATAAGACCATCTTGCATTTATCCTGTTTTTGTCCACATTGCCTTGAAAAGAGATAGTTATGAAATTAATATTTCAAAAGTTTGAGCTACATTTTAATAATAATGGTAGTTATTAGACAAATTAGTGTACATGTTATATCAAAATACAAATTGTCTCATTCTAATGATAACATCAGCAATTGTATGTGTTCATTGTATTTTCATGCATTAATCAAATGCATGAAAATACAATGATTTAAATTGAATTTCAAACCCAGGGGTAAGCAAAAGGCAGCTCTGGAGCCACATGCGGCTCTTTGGGCTCCCTATTGGCTCCCTGGGGCTTTGTCAAAAATGTCTGATAATGGAAAATTATGTGGTTTCTGTATAAGGAAAAGCATAACACAAACATTCTTAACATTTTTCATTGAAAATTAAAAAATATACAGTATAAATATACAGTGTGTGTTCCCTTCCTTATTAGGCTTATACAAGGCTTCTACTTATTTTTTGCGCCTCTAAACATATGTTGTTGTTTTTTGGTCCAATATGGCTCTTTCACTATTTTGGGTTGACAACCCCTGCTCTAACTAAAACGACAGACCAAATTTTATGGTTTCTTTTGTATTGTGTTGTAAAAAAACGATGTATATGAGGGTTGGTTTAAAAAGCAAAATAAATTGTTTTTGTAAAGAGAAAATGTTGATGTTGACCTTTTTAAAGCAAATATCTTGTATAATAGATTCTACAGGCTGCTTAAATGTAGTGAAAAGGCCTCGAATATCCCCTGGGCCAAAGTTTGGACTCACTTATCCATTTGTCTTTATAAATCTTCTGTAGTAATTCAATAAAATATTTTTATTTATCAGTACAGGTTAGTAATTTAAAAAAACAACGCTAAATTCTGCAACCAGCAAACATTCAGTGATTACCTGTCGCCGCTTATCCTGCAGGTGGATCAGCTCATGGTACCAGCGCTCATGTTCCTCAATCTCCTCCAGACTTTTATTGGGTAAATAGCGTTTGGCTTCTTTGCTAAAGTCGCCCCGCCCGGCACGATTCGTCCACACCTGTCAATCAAGCAGACGATTCATTCAACATGCATTCAGGTTACCAAAATATTTATAAAAGGACGTTGGGTACTTTGAGGAAAGCCTGGTGATCAAACTCCTCCCAACCACCGTAGACTCCCCCAGTCCTTTGGAGGAAGGATTCCAAAGCTCGGACTTCGGGGGGAAGATCGTGGTCCAAGTCTATGCTCTGATCATAAACAGCAAGAACAAATTGAACAAAAGTAGACAACAATGACCAAGAAGACAAAGAAGAAGAGCAGATGCAAACTTGGGCAGCTGACGATGTAGACGCTTTTAAGACCGGCTTGCTGGGCTGACTCCAGTTTTCCACCTTTTTCTCGTAGGCCATCATCTCCTGTGCGTATGTCCTCTCCTCCTTCAACAGTTCTGCCAAGCTGCAACAGGTTATTGTATACAATTATTATGTTCAGTAATTGCATTGGGAAAAAATGGAAGTTTATGATGTCGCTTGACATCCATTTTCTGGGTATCATGTTAGTTAGAGTAGATACATTGTTTATTCACAGCACAAATGTTGATGATAGCTTTTGAAGGAGTTGAAGTTGTGTGTTCAAGGATGTACTTGGTCGTATTGCTGTATTTTTTCTCACATAATGGTATGACAAATCAGATGATGGAAAATTCGGGGGAATTTATTCTTTTAAATTTATGTAATTCTGTGAAGGATTATGTTTAAGCGATCAGTGTGAAAAGATAATTTTCCATTTATTAATATTTTTAATCAAATGTTTTATGATGATTTCCTTTTATTTTGTATGATGATGAGCTGTGATTCTTATTGCATAAAATGCATTGTTATAGAATTTCTGCTAAATGATTCAATTCAATTCAAAGTGTTTATTGTCATATGCACAGTAAAGAATCACGTTTCCCTGCACAGTGAAATTCTTACTTTGCTGTCCACACAGTTGCCAGCATAAAAATAGAAAAGTGAAAAGTGTTTAGAATGGGAAGTGGACGGGACCAAGAGAAGCTCCAGTTCTTTCCCAGTCAGCCCTTTTTTCCACTTTTTGTCAATTGTTTATCAAGATTATTGATTTTGAATTCATTGTAACCTTATATTTGATGAACTGTTGAAAAAAGAAAAGTCAAATGTCAAGTAAAATGTGTGTAACAATACTGAAAGGGTTTTTTTTTTACCACGAGAGCTGCACTTCTTTGAAATTGTTCATTGAACATTCCACAGTAGACATTATCTCCTTCAGCTTTTCAATCACTGCAAAAATGAAAAATAAATATTTTAATATTCAAAAGCAACCCCTAAAACCCCTCATCAAAATTAACCATATACTTTATTTTGTTTGGTAAACATTATAAGGACAATGTTGAAGTGTATAATGTGGTAATGTTTAAATCTACACTGAAAACACACTTCTATTGCATAGTTTATGAATGACCTATATTTCATGTTGACAATATCTGTGCATTATTTGTTATTGCAACATCCGTTATTGCAACATCCTATTCATCCTGGAAGGGGGATTACCTCATGTGCAGTCCCTTCTCAAGGTTTCTTCATTTTCCTCAAGTTGAGCTTTTTGAGTTTTTCCTTACCCTCATGTAGATTTTAGATCAGGGGATGGTGTAATAATAGTCTGTGGTTTGCAATAATCAGTGGTCTATGCAGCCCTTTGAGAGTCTTTGTGATTAAGGGGTATACAAATAAACATGACTTGACTATTACAATTGTAATTTCAATTGATTCATTGGTTAAATTACATAAATTATGCAATCCTGCATTGAAGGCATTGTTAATGTCAATACAGCGTGCAATGAATATCTACTTTTTCATTGTACAATTGTAACAAGCACTTACAACTTAGGCCAATCTCCAATCGCTACCTTGTAGATAGTTTTGCCTATTATTCTGATATTGCTTTTATTTTTATATTTAAAGTCTTTGTTAAGTGTTGATCCGTCGTTTTGTAAAAAATGTTCACTACTTTGCTATCAATGACAGCAAAGATGATATTAATGTTAACTTCTACTACACAAATTAATAAGTGCAATGGATATGATTGTGGTACTTGGGAGACTAAAGAGTTACTAAAATATATATTAAAAATGGATTGTGCTTAACTTCGAAGTTTGCATCTCATGTTAACAGCATGTTAAATGGTGTGACATACTTTCTGCACTTGGTTGGATGTCTATTAGATGTTGCTGAAATTGTTTGACGCCATTGTTTATGTTGGCAAGTTGCTTCTGCAGTTGTGTCTCTAAAGCAGGAAAATAAAAAAAAAGATTTTATAAAAAGAAAACAATATAATCCAAAGAAGCAGAATGAATAGATTTATGATAAAGTTCCTAAGGGCATATTGAAGTGTTGTTGTACAAAGAGTGACCCACTTTCTTCAGTTCGTTTTTCAGACAGTGTTTTCTCACACTCGTCCAGCTCGCTTGCAACATCCATCCACCCATTTCTCTTGCACAGGATACTCAGGGATTTGTCTTTTTCCATTTTCTCAATGCTGTAAATGAAAGGACATTAAAAAAAACTTCCCAACACCTTAACAGGATCATTACAAACTTTCTAGATAAGTATTCTGAAAACAATTAATTCAAAATTAAATTACAATGGTGTGCTTTATTTAATAAAAATATATAGTTTACAGGCATGGACATTGAGGTACGGTTTTGTTATCGCACCCTTGAACTTACATCCTTCTTGTGCCTTCAGCTTCTTTGAGAAACTGAGAAGCTCTCATTCTGGACTCTCTTCGGTCAAGACTTCCTTGGTCAAGACTGCCCCGGTCAGCAGGGGAGGATGAAGTGCCGGATACCTCCTGCTTCATAAAATTATGTTTCAAGTGAATCTCAATAAATTACAGAATGAAGACTCATATTATTTTTTATTGCATTTTTTAATGGTTGATGAGAACACTTTACAGCTGTAGAATCTCTATAAATTAAAATATAGCCTAACTTTATTAAATATATGAATTAAGAATAAACCCATCGCAAGTATAAAATTTATGTGCCAATTATTTAAAGTTCAAAATCAGAAATGCTTGTGCAGTTATGTGGCTGTGATATAGCAGCTGTCAATACTGTATTTCATGACGTCACAAAAGCCACTTCAAAATAAAAACTAACGACAACATTTAAAACATATATATTCCACTAAGATACATCCACAATTGAATGAAAAATATTAGACGTTTACATACTCCAACAGTTGTCATATGATAAGTTTTTTTAACGTTTCAGTATTCACGTTAACCAGCTAGAATCGACACTGTTCCATGGACACACCGTTTTTAAATGGCAAACTTGAGAATGTTCAAAACTAATACCGTCTCCAAGTTTTTGAACACACATACACGCAAATCACAACAAAAACTAAAATTATTCATCTAACAAATGTGTTCACCGTTATAGTTCCTGAAGAGCGTGGCCTGGTTGCTATGGCTGCCATGTTGGATTTGGACAGAGATGTACTGTACTGTAAACGGAAGCACCTAAAATCCAACAGGGGGCGCCAAATGCACTGTAGACGGTCTCAAACTCTCTGGTCCGGACTCTGGGTAAAGTTTGGCGGCATTTAGCCTCCAAAAAAGCTCTAAAAGATAAGTATTATGTAATCAATCAATCAATCATCCATCCATCCATTATCTGTACTGCTTATCCTCAGTAGGGTCGCGGGGGTGCTGGAGCCCATCCCAGCCGTCTTCGGGCAGTGGGCAGGGAACACCCTGAACTGGTTGCCAGCCAGTTGGAGGGCACACAGGGACAGACAATTCGCTCGCTCATTCACACCTAGGGACCATTTTGACCGGCTAATTAACGTGACATGCATTTTTTTGGAATGTGGGAGGAAACCGGAATGCCCGGGGGAAACTCACGCAAGCACGGGGAGAACATGCAAACTCCGCACAGGAAGGTTGGTAGCTGGATTTGAAACCATGACCTCAGAACTGTGCTGCACACGCGCTAACGCTGTGCTGCCCATTAATCAATCAATCAATAAACAAAACGATACAGAATATAACAACACTTAAACCATATCTGTCTATCTATCTATCTATCCTGGTCATATCCCTCGAGAGGGGTAACCGACAGCAAGACAAACACATACAAAAACAAGGAAAAATAAAACAGTGAAAAAGTAGCAAAGACAGACAGACAGACAGACAGACAAACAGACAGACAGACAGACAGACAGATAGATAGATAGATAGATAGATAAAAAAATATGCCCTATTATGGCAATCTACACATCAAATGACATGCACCTCAAATATTAATAGACAAAAGTCCATTATTGAGTGCACATACCGTATGGGGGATGTGGTGTCTCCCATGAGAGCTACAAATGGTGTCGGCTCCTCCTCGATGAGGACTCTTCCACTTCCTTTCCTTGTCCTTGCTTAACACATACTGCTATGTGGCACCCTGCTGGAGTGTGAAAAGCCCAAATGTATGCCATTACTATTTATAGACATTACCTGGCTGAATTTCCAACAGGTGGTCTTCAAAGAGAGCAGACTTCTTCTCTGAGAAGCACCCCCCCACACACACACTTGAACTGCACTTGACAGGTAAAGGTACTTAGATCAGAAAAATACATTGTGAGGTTCTTAAGAAGATCGGCTCTAGAAATCGGCTTGTGGTTCCTTTCAGACAAAGAATAAAAATCATTTTATTCACTAAACGTGCCTGCTTTGCATGTCTTTAAATCAATAGATTTGAAGATGTTGTTTACCCTCACGACTTTGTTAGAGGTATTTCCTTAAAATGCTACTTTAAGAATTCGTATTTTTGTCATTGAGAGCATTGTAGTGAACAAATTTAGACATTGCTCTCAGGGATAAACATATAATGGAGACTTAAAAGAGAAAAACAAGATTAAAAGAATCTAAGGATACATAGGAAAAAACATTTGCAAGGGAGTGCTTGGACACTGGCCTAATTGGGTATATAAAATTGAAAATATATTAAAAGGGTATCTTTTTTCAGTATTAAAATTATTTCTCATTCACCTTCAAATATTTTGGATTTTATTTGTTTTATTTGCTGAATTTTCACATTATACTATTAATCTTATTGATACAATTAGTTGGCAACTTATTACTGTGCCAAGTGAGGCACGCAATTATCTTGCCTCATGGCAGAAGGTGATAGTGAAATAAAAGATTTGGATTTGCTGTACACCTCAGTACCAAGGGATGGGTACCACCAGGCTGTACTTGCCGAAGACACACCACAGGAAATCGTGCCCCGACTACCCTAGTGGTTAAGGGATCCAAACAAACAAACAAAAAATTAGCGAGCTAACAGGAAGTCAAGCAATCCAGGAATTTATTTTCTAATGTTTCATATAATTTTTATCCTAATGGAGGATTAACTATATACTAATGCTTTTATTCAAAAGAAAAAGCACAATGACCTTCCATCTTTTTCATCATCTGATTGTCGGTGCAAGAAAGCAATCTATAAACAATAACATAGACATTTTCTTCATTGTCTTACCTTAACTCATAAATTAAGACTGTCGTTTTGAATAAAAGCATTGAAAGATAGATAATCTTCCATTATAAAAATTAATCTTTTTTTCCAATGATGCACCCGAATTAGTGCTTTGTTGCTTTTCCAATCAAATAACGAAGAGATAGGTTCCTTTATCTAATATCTATCTGACTGTGCCTCACCATTCACAAACATCACCGCACGTCACTGTTTCCATCTGTTCTTTTCAAATTATAATCATGTAGCATATTGCCTAATTCCGATACCTTCCTTGTGTGAAAAAAAATGTATTCATCGTTTAGTTTGTATTTATTTACCATGCACAAGTGCTAGCACGGGCGGCACATCCGCTGAGTGTTTTGCGCGCCTGTGGCACAGTTCTGAGATCATGGGTTAAATTCCAGCTACCAGCCATTCTGTGCGGAGTTTGCTTGGGATTGACGGGTGGCGACAAGTGAAAATACTGATACTAGATCCTAAATCACTGGGGAATAACTATTCTGTTCCAAAAATTTAACTATTACAACATACAATGCATCACTGATTATTGATACTTTAAAAAGGCTGGTTTTGGCACTGATACGGATACCTGGTATTTGTAGTCACCTATGAATATAACTGCACTCCCTTGAGAAAAAAACGTTACCAAAGAATACATAGAAACCTCATATACTGTACTAATGTTAGCCCAGGGGGATGACAGATGTTGAGTATTCCTATCATTTGCACAGTTTGCATAAAAGGTGTGTGAAAGGAGAACAATGTTTATCAAGAGCAGAAGTGTCATGATGGACATAAGCAGCGGGTTGGAACATCCAATCTAGTCCCTTCTGGACACTAGATATGTGCATGTGCGCTCTGTTACTATTTGGCAACATGTTTTCAATACTTAGCAACCTCACTTCCCCCAGGAAAGGATTTCAAACATTGCAGCAAGTATTACACTTTTAATAAGGATTAGAAGGTCAACACTCCCATATGAATCTCCTAGCGTGCTTTTTTTTTAATCAGAGGTGTAGATTATATTATTATTATTAGATGAGCCGGAGCATTGAGTGTGGCACAGTAAATAGCATTTTCACACTGCAGCACATTTTGTTATTCACCAACCCGTTCATTCTTTCTGTAAAATTTAATTTATCCGTCGATTTGTCTGTCCTTACAATTACTATTTGCAAAGCAACATATTCTACATAAAATGTCTATTTTTTTCAATTCTAAACAGCAGTAACGTGCTGTGATATTTATGTCTGGTGAGGCACAATTACAAATAAATGACCTTCCATCTTTTTCATTATATGATTGGCAGAGCAAGAAAGCAACGTATAAACCATAGCATAGACATTTTCTTCATTGTCTTACCTTAACTCATAAATTAAGACTGTGTCATTTTGAATAAAAGCATCAAAAGATAGATAATCTTCCATTATAAAAAATGTCCATGCAACGAGAGAAAAATGGTGGGAGGTGTGAACCAAATCAAATCCCTGTTCTCATTATTGCCCTCTGTGATGATGGTAAATCGTCTGCATTTATATAGTGCTATTCAAGTTACTGAAGACCTCCCAATGTGCTTTACACTTACCCATTGACACACACACACACCGATAGTGGTGACAGCCATGTAAGGCACCTATCGGGGGCATTAGGGGTTCATTGTCTTATCCAAGGACACTTCGACATTTAACGCGGAGGAGCTGAGAATTGAACCTGCGACCTCCCGGACACGTGCTCTACCTCCTGAGCGACTGTTGCCCCACAATGATGAGGCAAGAGAGTGGCGTCCGTCACTCTGTATCTGGATATGCTCAGCACTAATACTTTACATACTGCTTCTTTAAAGTAAAAACGTCAATATATATGTAATCCTGCATAGTTAAAAAAAGGTCCATAGAACAAGATTTAAAAACACGAATGGCTTGAATTGCTGTTAGCTTGCTAATACAATGACTATCTTATTTGGGGCTAAAATGTGCGCCAATTACGAATATTATCGCCCTCCGCCATGAGGCAAGATAATTGTGTGCCTCACTTTGCATCTGCAGACATACAGCACTGCAAACTTTACAGAGGGGACATGAGAGTGAGTGCACCGTTGCATGCATTAACATGGATATGATAGTTCATGTATTTTTGCCTAATTTTCAAATCGATGTTTTTTTAACCAAATAAAAGTTTTTTGTACCTCTAGGAGGCACAAAATACACATTGTCCTTATGATGGAGAAACTATTCTACTTTCAACTTTTAAGAACACCAAAAAGAGCTCATCCCACCATTGAAATAAATGAGTTTTTTATTGTGTCTTGACACAATTACAACATTTTTAATAGTTTTATTAACACAGAGTACATTCAATAAGACCATCTTGCATTTATCCTGTTTTTGTCCACATTGCCTTGAAAAGAGATAGTTATGAAATTAATATTTCAAAAGTTTGAGCTACATTTTAATAATAATGGTAGTTATTAGACAAATTAGTGTACATTTTATATCAAAATACAAATTGTCTCATTCTAATGATAACATCAGCAATTGTATGTGTTCATTGTATTTTCATGCATTAATCAAATGCATGAAAATACAATGATTTAAATTGAATTTCAAACCCAGGGGTAAGCAAAAGGCAGCTCTGGAGCCACATGCGGCTCTTTGGGCTCCCTATTGGCTCCCTGGGGCTTTGTCAAAAATGTCTGATAATGGAAAATTATGTGGTTTCTGTATAAGGAAAAGCATAACACAAACATTCTTAACATTTTTCATTGAAAATTAAAAAATATACAGTATAAATATACAGTGTGTGTTCCCTTCCTTATTAGGCTTATACAAGGCTTCTACTTATTTTTTGCGCCTCTAAACATATGTTGTTGTTTTTTGGTCCAATATGGCTCTTTCACTATTTTGGGTTGACAACCCCTGCTCTAACTAAAACGACAGACCAAATTTTATGGTTTCTTTTGTATTGTGTTGTAAAAAAACGATGTATATGAGGGTTGGTTTAAAAAGCAAAATAAATTGTTTTTGTAAAGAGAAAATGTTGATGTTGACCTTTTTAAAGCAAATATCTTGTATAATAGATTCTACAGGCTGCTTAAATGTGGTGAAAAGGCCTCGAATATCCCCTGGGCCAAAGTTTGGACTCACTTATCCATTTGTCTTTATAAATCTTCTGTAGTAATTCAATAAAATATTTTTATTTATCAGTACAGGTTAGTAATTTAAAAAAACAACGCTAAATTCTGCAACCAGCAAACATTCAGTGATTACCTGTCGCCGCTTATCCTGCAGGTGGATCAGCTCATGGTACCAGCGCTCATGTTCCTCAATCTCCTCCAGACTTTTATTGGGTAAATAGCGTTTGGCTTCTTTGCTAAAGTCGCCCCGCCCGGCACGATTCGTCCACACCTGTCAATCAAGCAGACGATTCATTCAACATGCATTCAGGTTACTAAAATATTTATAAAAGGACGTTGGGTACTTTGAGGAAAGCCTGGTGATCAAACTCCTCCCAACCACCGTAGACTCCCCCAGTCCTTTGGAGGAAGGATTCCAAAGCTCGGACTTCGGGGGGAAGATCGTGGTCCAAGTCTATGCTCTGATCATAAACAGCAAGAACAAATTGAACAAAAGTAGACAACAATGACCAAGAAGACAAAGAAGAAGAGCAGATGCAAACTTGGGCAGCTGACGATGTAGACGCTTTTAAGACCGGCTTGCTGGGCTGACTCCAGTTTTCCACCTTTTTCTCGTAGGCCATCATCTCCTGTGCGTATGTCCTCTCCTCCTTCAACAGTTCTGCCAAGCTGCAACAGGTTATTGTATACAATTATTATGTTCAGTAATTGCATTGGGAAAAAATGGAAGTTTATGATGTCGCTTGACATCCATTTTCTGGGTATCATGTTAGTCAGAGTAGATACATTGTTTATTCACAGCACAAATGTTGATGATAGCTTTTGAAGGAGTTGAAGTTGTGTGTTCAAGGATGTACTTGGTCGTATTGCTGTATTTTTTCTCACATAATGGTATGACAAATCAGATGATGGAAAATTCGGGGGAATTTATTCTTTTAAATTTATGTAATTCTGTGAAGGATTATGTTTAAGCGATCAGTGTGAAAAGATAATTTTCCATTTATTAATATTTTTAATCAAATGTTTTATGATGATTTCCTTTTATTTTGTATGATGATGAGCTGTGATTCTTATTGCATAAAATGCATTGTTATAGAATTTCTGCTAAATGATTCAATTCAATTCAAAGTGTTTATTGTCATATGCACAGTAAAGAATCACGTTTCCCTGCACAGTGAAATTCTTACTTTGCTGTCCACACAGTTGCCAGCATAAAAATAGAAAAGTGAAAAGTGTTTAGAATGGGAAGTGGACGGGACCAAGAGAAGCTCCAGTTCTTTCCCAGTCAGCCCTTTTTTCCACTTTTTGTCAATTGTTTATCAAGATTATTGATTTTGAATTCATTGTAACCTTATATTTGATGAACTGTTGAAAAAAGAAAAGTCAAATGTCAAGTAAAATGTGTGTAACAATACTGAAAGGGTTTTTTTTTTACCACGAGAGCTGCACTTCTTTGAAATTGTTCATTGAACATTCCACAGTAGACATTATCTCCTTCAGCTTTTCAATCACTGCAAAAATGAAAGATAAATATTTTAATATTCAAAAGCAACCCCTAAAACCCCTCATCAAAATTAACCATATACTTTATTTTGTTTGGTAAACATTATAAGGACAATGT
The DNA here is from genome assembly GCF_059441175.1 of Urocampus carinirostris. Classification (NCBI taxonomy): domain Eukaryota; kingdom Metazoa; phylum Chordata; class Actinopteri; order Syngnathiformes; family Syngnathidae; genus Urocampus; species Urocampus carinirostris. Next base: position 18,754,514 of record NC_142353.1, on the reverse strand, counting down.
TGAAGTGTATAATGTGGTAATGTTTAAATCTACACTGAAAACACACTTCTATTGCATAGTTTATGAATGACCTATATTTCATGTTGACAATATCTGTGCATTATTTGTTATTGCAACATCCGTTATTGCAACATCCTATTCATCCTGGAAGGGGGATTACCTCATGTGCAGTCCCTTCTCAAGGTTTCTTCATTTTCCTCAAGTTGAGCTTTTTGAGTTTTTCCTTACCCTCATGTAGATTTTAGATCAGGGGATGGTGTAATAATAGTCTGTGGTTTGCAATAATCAGTGGTCTATGTAGCCCTTTGAGAGTCTTTGTGATTAAGGGGTATACAAATAAACATGACTTGACTATTTCAATTGTAATTTCAATTGATTCATTGGTTAAATTACATAAATTATGCAATCCTGCATTGAAGGCATTGTTAATGTCAATACAGCGTGCAATGAATATCTACTTTTTCATTGTACAATTGTAACAAGCACTTACAACTTAGGCCAATCTCCAATCGCTGCCTTGTAGATAGTTTTGCCTATTATTCTGATATTGCTTTTATTTTTATATTTAAAGTCTTTGTTAAGTGTTGATCCGTCGTTTTGTAAAAAATGTTCACTACTTTGCTATCAATGACAGCAAAGATGATATTAATGTTAACTTCTACTACACAAATTAATAAGTGCAATGGATATGATTGTGGTACTTGGGAGACTAAAGAGTTACTAAAATATATATTAAAAATGGATTGTGTTTAACTTCGAAGTTTGCATCTCATGTTAACAGCATGTTAAATGGTGTGACATACTTTCTGCACTTGGTTGGATGTCTATTAGATGTTGCTGAAATTGTTTGACGCCATTGTTTATGTTGGCAAGTTGCTTCTGCAGTTGTGTCTCTAAAGCAGGAAAATAAAAGAAAGATTTTATAAAAAGAAAACAATATAATCCAAAGAAGCAGAATGAATAGATTTATGATAAAGTTCCTAAGGGCATATTGAAGTGTTGTTGTACAAAGAGTGACCCACTTTCTTCAGTTCGTTTTTCAGACAGTGTTTTCTCACACTCGTCCAGCTCGCTTGCAACATCCATCCACCCATTTCTCTTGCACAGGATACTCAGGGATTTGTCTTTTTCCATTTTCTCAATGCTGTAAATGAAAGGACATTAAAAAAAACTTCCCAACACCTTAACAGGATCATTACAAACTTTCTAGATAAGTATTCTGAAAACAATTAATTCAAAATTAAATTACAATGGTGTGCTTTATTTAATAAAAATATATAGTTTACAGGCATGGACATTGAGGTACGGTTTTGTTATCGCACCCTTGAACTTACATCCTTCTTGTGCCTTCAGCTTCTTTGAGAAACTGAGAAGCTCTCATTCTGGACTCTCTCCGGTCAAGACTTCCTTGGTCAAGACTGCCCCGGTCAGCAGGGGAGGATGAAGTGCCGGATACCTCCTGCTTCATAAAATTATGTTTCAAGTGAATCTCAATAAATTACAGAATGAAGACTCATATTATTTTTTATTGCATTTTTTAATGGTTGATGAGAACACTTTACAGCTATAGAATCTCTATAAATTAAAATATAGCCTAACTTTATTAAATATATAAATTAAGAATAAACCCATCGCAAGTATAAAATTTATGTGCCAATTATTTAAAGTTCAAAATCAGAAATGCTTGTGCAGTTATGTGGCTGTGATATAGCAGCTGTCAATACTGTATTTCATGACGTCACAAAAGCCACTTCAAAATAAAAACTAACGACAACATTTAAAACATATATATTCCACTAAGATACATCCACAATTGAATGAAAAATATTAGACGTTTACATACTCCAACAGTTGTCATATGATAAGTTTTTTTAACGTTTCAGTATTCACGTTAACCAGCTAGAATCGACACTGTTCCATGGACACACCGTTTTTAAATGGCAAACTTGAGAATGTTCAAAACTAATACCGTCTCCAAGTTTTTGAACACACATACACGCAAATCACAACAAAAACTAAAATTATTCATCTAACAAATGTGTTCACCGTTATAGTTCCTGAAGAGCGTGGCCTGGTTGCTATGGCTGCCATGTTGGATTTGGACAGAGATGTACTGTACTGTAAACGGAAGCACCTAAAATCCAACAGGGGGCGCCAAATGCACTGTAGACGGTCTCAAACTCTCTGGTCCGGACTCTGGGTAAAGTTTGGCGGCATTTAGCCTCCAAAAAAGCTCTAAAAGATAAGTATTATGTAATCAATCAATCAATCATCCATCCATCCATTATCTGTACTGCTTATCCTCAGTAGGGTCGCGGGGGTGCTGGAGCCCATCCCAGCCGTCTTCGGGCAGTGGGCAGGGAACACCCTGAACTGGTTGCCAGCCAGTTGGAGGGCACACAGGGACAGACAATTCGCTCGCTCATTCACACCTAGGGACCATTTTGACCGGCTAATTAACATGACATGCATTTTTTTGGAATGTGGGAGGAAACCGGAATGCCCGGGGGAAACTCACGCAAGCACGGGGAGAACATGCAAACTCCGCACAGGAAGGTTGGTAGCTGGATTTGAAACCATGACCTCAGAACTGTGCTGCACACGCGCTAACGCTGTGCTGCCCATTAATCAATCAATCAATAAACAAAATGATACAGAATATAACAACACTTAAACCATATCTCTATCTATCTATCTATCCTGGTCATATCCCTCGAGAGGGGTAACCGACAGCAAGACAAACACATACAAAAACAAGGAAAAATAAAACAGTGAAAAAGTAGCAAAGACAGACAGACAGACAGACAGACAGACAGACAGACAGACAGACAGACAGACAGACAGACAGATAGATAGATAGATAGATAGATAGATAAAAAAATATGCCCTATTATGGCAATCTACACATCAAATGACATGCACCTCAAATATTAATAGACAAAAGTCCATTATTGAGTGCACATACCGTATGGGGGATGTGGTGTCTCCCATGAGAGCTACAAATGGTGTCGGCTCCTCCTCGATGAGGACTCTTCCACTTCCTTTCCTTGTCCTTGCTTAACACATACTGCTATGTGGCACCCTGCTGGAGTGTGAAAAGCCCAAATGTATGCCATTACTATTTATAGACATTACCTGGCTGAATTTCCAACAGGTGGTCTTCAAAGAGAGCAGACTTCTTCTCTGAGAAGCACCCCCCCACACACACACTTGAACTGCACTTGACAGGTAAAGGTACTTAGATCAGAAAAATACATTGTGAGGTTCTTAAGAAGATCGGCTCTAGAAATCGGCTTGTGGTTCCTTTCAGACAAAGAATAAAAATCATTTTATTCACTAAACGTGCCTGCTTTGCATGTCTTTAAATCAATAGATTTGAAGATGTTGTTTACCCTCACGACTTTGTTAGAGGTATTTCCTTAAAATGCTACTTTAAGAATTCGTATTTTTGTCATTGAGAGCATTGTAGTGAACAAATTTAGACATTGCTCTCAGGGATAAACATATAATGGAGACTTAAAAGAGAAAAACAAGATTAAAAGAATCTAAGGATACATAGGAAAAAACATTTGCAAGGGAGTGCTTGGACACTGGCCTAATTGGGTATATAAAATTGAAAATATATTAAAAGGGTATCTTTTTTCAGTATTAAAATTATTTCTCATTCACCTTCAAATATTTTGGATTTTATTTGTTTTATTTGCTGAATTTTCACATTATACTATTAATCTTATTGATACAATTAGTTGGCAACTTATTACTGTGCCAAGTGAGGCACGCAATTATCTTGCCTCATGGCAGAAGGTGATAGTGAAATAAAAGATTTGGATTTGCTGTACACCTCAGTACCAAGGGATGGGTACCACCAGGCTGTACTTGCCGAAGACACACCACAGGAAATTGTGCCCCGACTACCCTAGTGGTTAAGGGATCCAAACAAACAAACAAAAAATTAGCGAGCTAACAGGAAGTCAAGCAATCCAGGAATTTATTTTCTAATGTTTCATATAATTTTAATCCTAATGGAGGATTAACTATATACTAATGCTTTTATTCAAAAGAAACAGCACAATGACCTTCCATCTTTTTCATCATCTGATTGGCGGTGCAAGAAAGCAATCTATAAACAATAACATAGACATTTTCTTCATTGTCTTACCTTAACTCATAAATTAAGACTGTCGTTTTGAATAAAAGCATTGAAAGATAGATAATCTTCCATTATAAAAATTAATCTTTTTTTCCAATGATGCACCCGAATTAGTGCTTTGTTGCTTTTCCAATCAAATAACGAAGAGATAGGTTCCTTTATCTAATATCTATCTGACTGTGCCTCACCATTCACAAACATCACCGCACGTCACTGTTTCCATCTGTTCTTTTCAAATTATAATCATGTAGCATATTGCCTAATTCCGATACCTTCCTTGTGTGAAAAAAAATGTATTCATCGTTTAGTTTGTATTTATTTACCATGCACAAGTGCTAGCACGGGCGGCACATCCGCTGAGTGTTTTGCGCGCCTGTGGCACAGTTCTGAGATCATGGGTTAAATTCCAGCTACCAGCCATTCTGTGCGGAGTTTGCTTGGGATTGACGGGTGGCGACAAGTGAAAATACTGATACTAGATCCTAAATCACTGGGGAATAACTATTCTGTTCCAAAAATTTAACTATTACAACATACAATGCATCACTGATTATTGATACTTTAAAAAGGCTGGTTTTGGCACTGATACGGATACCTGGTATTTGTAGTCACCTATGAATATAACTGCACTCCCTTGAGAAAAAAACGTTACCAAAGAATACATAGAAACCTCATATACTGTACTAATGTTAGCCCAGGGGGATGACAGATGTTGAGTATTCCTATCATTTGCACAGTTTGCATAAAAGGTGTGTGAAAGGAGAACAATGTTTATCAAGAGCAGAAGTGTCATGATGGACATAAGCAGCGGGTTGGAACATCCAATCTAGTCCCTTCTGGACACTAGATATGTGCATGTGCGCTCTGTTACTATTTGGCAACATGTTTTCAATACTTAGCAACCTCACTTCCCCCAGGAAAGGATTTCAAACATTGCAGCAAGTATTACACTTTTAATAAGGATTAGAAGGTCAACACTCCCATATGAATCTCCTAGCGTGCTTTTTTTTTAATCAGAGGTGTAGATTATATTATTATTATTAGATGAGCCGGAGCATTGAGTGTGGCACAGTAAATAGCATTTTCACACTGCAGCACATTTTGTTATTCACCAACCCGTTCATTCTTTCTGTAAAATTTAATTTATCCGTCGATTTGTCTGTCCTTACAATTACTATTTGCAAAGCAACATATTCTACATAAAATGTCTATTTTTTTCAATTCTAAACAGCAGTAACGTGCTGTGATATTTATGTCTGGTGAGGCACAATTACAAATAAATGACCTTCCATCTTTTTCATTATATGATTGGCAGAGCAAGAAAGCAACGTATAAACCATAGCATAGACATTTTCTTCATTGTCTTACCTTAACTCATAAATTAAGACTGTGTCATTTTGAATAAAAGCATCAAAAGATAGATAATCTTCCATTATAAAAAATGTCCATGCAACGAGAGAAAAATGGTGGGAGGTGTGAACCAAATCAAATCCCTGTTCTCATTATTGCCCTCTGTGATGATGGTAAATCGTCTGCATTTATATAGTGCTATTCAAGTTACTGAAGACCTCCCAATGTGCTTTACACTTACCCATTGACACACACACACACCGATAGTGGTGACAGCCATGTAAGGCACCTATCGGGGGCATTAGGGGTTCATTGTCTTATCCAAGGACACTTCGACATTTAACGCGGAGGAGCTGAGAATTGAACCTGCGACCTCCCGGACACGTGCTCTACCTCCTGAGCGACTGTTGCCCCACAATGATGAGGCAAGAGAGTGGCGTCCGTCACTCTGTATCTGGATATGCTCAGCACTAATACTTTACATACTGCTTCTTTAAAGTAAAAACGTCAATATATATGTAATCCTGCATAGTTAAAAAAAGGTCCATAGAACAAGATTTAAAAACACGAATGGCTTGAATTGCTGTTAGCTTGCTAATACAATGACTATCTTGTTTGGGGCTAAAATGTGCGCCAATTACGAATATTATCGCCCTCCGCCATGAGGCAAGATAATTGTGTGCCTCACTTTGCATCTGCAGACATACAGCACTGCAAACTTTACAGAGGGGACATGAGAGTGAGTGCACCGTTGCATGCGAGTGAATGAATGAGGCCGCAAAGAGACAGAGAGGCGTGAATGAATGTTCAAAACTAATGTAAACAATGAAAAGACTAAAGAGTTAAACCAGAAATACACCAGACTTCATCATTGTGTGCAACATAAATATATGTTTAAGTAATCCATATTTTTACTGAATATACCTGTTTTTGATGGTGCCTTTTTTCTGTAACTGTAACAGAAAAAGATTACTTTTTTTTTATCCTAATTACACAACACAGTTACATGTATTCCGTTACTCTCCAAGCCTGTGTACAAACTTACCGTAGCAGAAGCTGTGTTAAATCAAAAGCAGCTGGCTCAAGAGGTGACACCGGCAGATTAGACTGTGGATTTGTTTCCTTGAGATCATCCACAGCACGTTCAAGTTCCAGCTTGGATATTGAGAAGCGGCTTTGTGAGCTTCAGGTGCTTACATCCATCAGATATGATTGCAATCTTTAAAGGGACACAGTGAGAGGGAGATGGGAATTAGTGAGCCTATCGCTGATGAAATGTGGGAGAGGAGTTTGGAGAAGGTTAATACCTGCTCATATAGTGCAAAACACTCCTTAATCCAATTAAAAATCATACATATGATCCATTATACTAAAGAGAAGATAAATAGAGTCTTTACAGAAGTATCTGACCTGTGTGACAAATGTAAGTCTTCTACAGGAACTCCCCTTTATAGTCAAATGATGTGCCCAAAGATGTACTCCTTTTGGATTGATGTGTTTTATGTCTGAGGTCATGAAAACCGCTGTCAAACCAAAACCTTTGCCAATCATACTGGGTATATTAGACTCCTCTGTTAATTTAAGCCATGCACAACAGTGCTTTGTTTCCTATGGCATGGCATCATAATAGCAAATAAACTGATTCTCACAATGTGGAAGAGTAAGAGAGCACCTACCCCTAAAATGTGACGTCAAGAATAAACTTCCACACTTCACATGGAAAGAATCAGACACATTTTAAAAGATAAACTCCAATTTTTTGATAAGACTTGGCAACCGTTGTTGTCATATCTCACAGCTGCAATTCCACCTAGCAGTCAACATTCTAACACACACCGCACACTGCCTATTTAGGTACATAGTCTAAGTCCTCTAAGAATGGGTGGGGACCCTGGGTAGAGGTTCAGGGGGTGCGATGGGGTGGGATAGTCCAGCCAACCTGTTTTGTTGTCCTTCTGTTTTTGTTTCGGTTCCATATGTCGTAGTTGTTTGTTGACATGGCGTATTTTTGTACTGGTTTCATTTTCTTTTTCTTGTTAAAATTCTTAACAATATTTTCTATCCTTGAATACTTCTTGTGTGGCAGATTATATATTGTATTTGAATGCTCAATAAAAAAAATTACAAAATTAAAAAATGATAAGAAGGGACACGGTGTACAATTTGACCACTACATGTAGAACAGTGGTTTCCAAACTTTTCAGAAAGTGAGCCAGATTTGGTAAGCCAAAAATGTGTGAGGGCTGACTATTCAGCCTGGCATTCTTTGAACTGTCTTTAATAAATTCACCCACTGTGAATGGTTTGCAGTGATTGGCGATCAGCCTCGCAAACTCGTAACCCGCCATTGTAGTATTTTCATTCGACTCGCAGGGTCAATAAAACAGCTTCCAGTTGCTTCACCTTTTCAGAGCGTTTGGTTCCAGTTAGCTTTTTGAGGTGAGCATGTTTTGTCTTGAAGTACCTCTTGATCTTATATTCTTTGAAAACATCCACACAAACTCCTAGTGACAAATTAGGCAGACACAGTCGTTTCGGATTTTGGTGAAAAAATACTCGAATTTCCACTGCTCCTGGAAGCGGCGACCCTTACACTCAACTTTTCTTTTTCAATTTACAGTCGCCATGTCAGAAATGGCGCAAGCTATACTTATCACAGAAAGCCAAGGGCTTTGTTACCTCCCGTCTCGATTACTGTAATGCACTACTCTCCGGTCTCCCGAAGTCCAAAATCAAGAGCCTTCAGCTGGTACAAAATGCTGCAGCGAGGCTTTTAACTATGACAAGAAAGTTTGATCACATTACCCCGATTTTAGCTAACCTGCATTGGCTCCCTGTTAGCTTAAGATGTGATTTTAAGGTTCTGTTGGTAGTATACAAAATCATGCATCGACTTGCTCCCTTACATCTTTCAGATTTAATTTCCCCCTATGTTCCGGTCCGGAGCCTTCACTCTGAAAATGCTGGTCTACTAGTGATCCCAAGAGCCAAGAAGAGATCCGCAGGTTCGAGAGCGTTCTTCATTCGGGCCCCGGTGCTGTGGAATTCTCTTCCCCCTGAGATTTGATCTGCAACCTCAGTGGAAATGTTTGAATCTAAACTTACAACACACTTCTATTCTATAGCATGTGAATAACCTATATTTTATGTAGACAATATCTGTGTATTATTTGCCCTCATGTAGGTTTTAGATCGGGGGACGGTGTCATAATAGTCTGTGGTTTGCAATAATCTGTGGTCTGTGCAGCCCTTTGAGACTCTTTGTGATTAAGGGGGTCACAAATAAACATGACTTGAATTGACTTGGCTAGGTGGCCAAAAGGCTACTCCCATCATGATTGTGTCGTGGACTCCCGATGCATTTCACAATTGTAGCTCACAGCTGTAATTGTGGGCACATTCGAAAGGACCAGCGATAAAGGGGCAGCCATGGCCAGAAACCCTTTGGCAACATATTTACACCCAGCAGTGTATTCCGTCATTAAAATCCTTCATCATAGAGTATTTTCCCATCTGAACTCAGTTGTTAACCATAACAGCAGCACGAGTTCATACCGAAGCCTTACGATACCTGTCCCTGAGTTGCAAAAGCTATATTGGGGAGTATTTATAGACATCTTGTTTTGACAGCTGACTGAAAAAGTAGAAGGTCTCCACGAAAGCATGCACTCGCTCAGTTCATAGCGCACGTGACTGGAAGGGACGTGCCGTCCGGCTGTGAGCTGTGATCCAGACGGGTATCGGATCCACTGCCCATTGATCGGCATGTTAATACCATGCCCATCTATTTTACCTCTTATGTAACAAGTCACGTTTTCCTACTGCACTTACTTTCTCCATCCTGAGTCAAAGCCACTTGTCACACTCAGTAAATACTCCCACCTTCATGCTAATGAATATCTTATTCCTGGTATGTTTGCATAATACATAATGGAAATTCTACACACAGAAATGTGATGATTTAATAAAAGTAACAATAAAAAGGTTGTAGTACCAATTGCAAGTATTGGTATCAGCACTGATACCTGCCCTAATTTAAAGTATTGGTACTTTACACGAAGGCCGATACGAATAGTATCTGCCCTCTAGAGGCCATGTTATAATAAAGAACAAGATATAACTGATTTGAAGAAAGATATAGAGTAATGGCAAATATTTTAAATAATTGGAGGTGAAAAAAATATATATTAGGATTTAAAGGTATTTCTAGAAAACAATTATGTCAAACTCAGTTTGACCCTGGGGCCGGATCCAGACTTTCTGTTTTCAGGCGGGCCCGATCTGTCAGAACCAGAACAGAAACAGCACCCAATTGCGTGACGTTCTCACACAAGCCTTTTATTTTGTGGGAAATGGGGAGTCATGCACATGAGGAAGCCGGTCTGGCGTAGAAGGACAAGAAGCCACAGACCGACGAGATCGATTCCAATTGCCCAAGTTAATATCGGAGAGATGGGGTCGATATCGGACAGGAAGGGACAGACAGGGTTGACAACGAATCAGGATATCCATAACTAACAGGAGAAACTAGACGGGAACGAAAACTGGAGAAAATAATAAACAGGACCAAAATAGACGGAAACAAAACTGTAACCCGAAATTAAACAAGACAAAATAAACTGGAACAATACCGGACTGAAGATATCAACAGGAAAACAGGACCAAGTTCGTTTGACGGGCTGACAAAAAAGCAAGAGAGCACTCAGCTTAATATAGAAAGAAAGCCAATCTCTCAATGAGCCGCAGCTCGCACCACACGGGCGGGGCCAATTGGGCACCATGGCAACCGTGACACACACAGGTGCGCCCAATTGGGCGCCATGGCAACCATGACAGGATCAGTAAAAGCATGTCAACTTAATTTTTTTAACTTAATGCAGTTGTTCAGTATTTATCATTAGGCCTACTTTAGTAGCCTACCCTACACATTATAATAATGGATGACAAGGGATCTTTTCTAAGCTTAACATATTTATTTACAAAGAAAGGGGAAGAAGTGATTTTCATGTTTGGCATTGAATGCGTTATCTGGTTTATTTTAACAGTTGAGTGAACGCAGTTTTACACCTGAACCATCTCACCACGCAATAAATCTCAAGTGGGAGCCATGAAAAAAAAACGTCATTGTAAAAAATAATAAGTTCTAGCAATGCATGGGCAATAAGATCAGACTACATCAGATCAAACTACTAGCCTGGGCCTACTAAAGCTGAGAGTACATCCTTTAATATGTGAATGTGAACAAAACAGCCTTACTCTAAATTTCGGAATGAAATACTTTTTCCCAAGAGATTTAGGATCTGGTATCGCTGAAGGCCTGGTGCCAGGGACCATCAACAGAGAAGAAGGCTGTCCAGAGTTGCGTCCTCATTGGTGTCCTGACGAGCCATGCGGTTAAGGGATCCATTAACAGTGATCCCTGAAGGGTGGGATGATGCTTTGCGCTAACAACAACAGCAACCAGATGATGAAGGTACTGTATCTGAGTCAGACCAAGAGGCTTATCTTGCTACTGGTAACCATGGAAACTAGTAGTATTTATTTCATGTAGGGGAGCAAACCCCTACCCCCAAAAAAAGCTTAGAAAGGGATGGGTTTTGCCAAGCTGTACTTGCCCGTGACACACCACAGGAAGGGGGGCCTCTACGACCCCAATGGTAAAGGGAACTGTGAACCGTGATTGTTAATCTGTATAAATAATCGCTCAGATTGAACAGACCTTTCACTGTCAAACTCAACTGCATAAAACCGGGTACAAAAGTTCATGAGGTCCATCCTAAATTGTTTCCGTGTTTATGTTAAAGAGGCATTAATTCATTTGAGATTCCTAGAACTCCCAGGATAAATCGATTCCACAAGTTTGAGCCCTGAGGAACAGACAGTCAGTCCCTTTGTAATCTCCAACACATAAGGAAAGTCAACAAAAGTCTGCTACGCACTCTCTTAAAATATCACGAGGCGGGTTCCTCTAATAGCCGATACGTTTCTTTGGGTTTCATTGGGGAAATGAAACACGGGTAGAGGACTTCGAGGGGCATCGGGGAGACTCGTTTCAGTGTCTGTGTGCCTATCCTAAGCTATTAATACTTACGTATTTGCTGCAGAGTGTGAAAAGGGACACCGGGTGTGCTCCGTTCCTTAAAGCTCTTTACGGTGCACGCTTGCTGCTTGGGTAAGGACTTTTTAAAACTGTGGGTTAGGGGTCTAGAAGAAGTCCACTTGAAGACTATGAATTGCCTTGGATTTACTTTTGTACTTACCTCATGTGCGGCCCCAATCTCAAGGTTTCTTGATTTTCTTCATGCTGTTTTTTCTTTAGACTAGGGGATATTGTAATTGCTGCGTGTGAAGCCCTTCAAGACTCTTTGTGAATAAGAGCTGTAAAAATAAATGTGACTTGACTTAATTCGCTATTCTAAAACCTTTTATAGGGATCTGTTTACTCACCAGTGACATGTGGTGAAGTTTGTGTTTGGTGAGAGAGTCAGATTTACAAATGAGGAAACCTACATTGTTTGGCAGAGCAAGAAAGCAATACACACATTGAAGCATAGAAAAAAAGTGTTATTGTCAGAACTAGAACGGAAAAGGGACCCACTTGTGTGAAGTTTTATTGAAAAGCGAGAGGAAGGGCTGCGCCCACAATCCGGTGTTCGCTGGGCGCGGGAAACAAGTCACTCTCGTACTCAGATTGTGATCCGAACACAGAAGTGGATCTTCCGTAGCGAGCGATGGCGGTGTCAGGGGCGGAAAACTGGTCGGTAGCCGGGACTGGGAGAGCAAGACGTGATCGGGGTCGGGAATGAGTCGTAAGCCAGAATGGGAGAGTAGACGTAGTCGGAAACAAAAAGGGTTCGTAAGCCAGGACGGGAGAGCAGACAGGGTCAGGATAAGCAGAGTTCTTTGACGAACGGGAAATCAGGAGAGTCACACAGTTACAAATGTACACTCTGACGAGAAGGTCTGGGCGCAGCACGCTGAAGAGCGAAGTGCCAGCCAATCAGAAGGCGCCCACATGATTGCTCCAGGTGACCAGAGTTAGTAATCATGACAATAGGTAAACCTCCATTATGAAAAAAAAATCCATGAATCAAGAAAAACAAAATACTAAATGGCTTTGACTTGCTGTTACTTTGCTAATATCATCACTAATTATATTGTTTGAGGCAAGATGTGCACAAAATCCGAATCCTGGGTTTTATTATCGCCCAGTGCCAAGTGGAAAGAGAAGTGCATGACTAACTCTACATCTGCACACTCAGCAAATTACTCTGTTACATACCGGTACTAATTGTATTAATAAAGCTCAAAATAAAATGTGAATGGTTAGAGATTCCGAAAAACAAAATCAAAAAAATTGTGAAATCGAATTAGAAAGAACGTTACAAATTTTAGATAAAACCATTTCATAAATGTTTAATTTATTATTTCCATGATGACAGGTGAGGCGCCCCACCTTGACTATATGTCAGTGGTACTCCACTACAACATTAATGGGTGCTTTAAAGGCAAGTCTCTTCACATGAAGATTAAGCTGTTTTCTTTGTAAAATCACCCCCCCTCCCCCAAAAAGGCAGAGAAAAAGGAAAGAACCCCAGCAGAGTTGATCTTTGATGGGCCTTCGCTTTAGATTTTCATGATCATATTTCTGTGTTAACTGTGTGCTATATATACACAATGGGTGTCTCTTGGAGACAGTGGAGGGACAGAAACAGTCCCAGCAGGTACCGGCACATGGCTTAATGTAGAGCGCCTTTCCAACTGGGCATTATTCTGTACTAAATATAGACAAAGACACACATAGACCGAGCTTAGATCAGCTTCTAAACGCCACAAAATGTTATTATGACACTTTAGTCTGTTTTATGGACATAATAAAATGAAAGTAACTAAGGGAAAATAAATGGGTTGTTTTTCGATTTGTGCATACAATCCTCTGGAACAGTAATCCCCAACAACTGCTCTAGGAGATAAAGGTCACAGAGTTTGCACAAGTTTGCACACTGGGATCAAGCACCCATATGAACGGACTGACTTTTAAAGGAGATTAGTTATAAACACATTATTCCTTCTTTTGACAGGCTGGAGTGAGACTGATCCAGGTTGATTCTCCAACTGATTATGGAATAATGATATTCACTCTACAAGAATACGGACATACTGTACCTTTGCCTTTCAAATGACATATTAAAATGGAGAATTGCCAATTGAACTTCATCCCGCTGATTTTGAAAGCAACAACTATAACAACCCCAGGTGAAAGGCATCTTAGGAGAGACATTAGAATAGAATAGGTCAAACAGAGGACAGGGGTCTCAAACTGGAAACACAGTCTCGGTGAGGCTGGGTTGAAACCAGGTTTCTCAAATGAAAAGCTCTGATAGAAACCTTCAAATGTCCTCAAATATTTTCATTTTTTAAAGCAAAATAACATGAATGAAACATAAAAATGATAAGGAAATCAAGCAATCAGAAATAAATTTATATCCATCCATTTTCTGACCAGTTTATCATCACAAGGCTCGAGGGGTATTGGGGCCCATCCCTGCCATTTTCAGACAGTGGGCAGGGGACATCCTGGACTGGTTGCCAGTCAATCACAGGGAACACATGGACAGACAACCATACTTCATCTCGTACATAGGGGACAATTTGGACCTGACAATCGACCTGCCATGAATGTTTTTGGACTGGGGGAGAATCAGAGCATTGGGAAGAAACCCAGGCAGGCGCGGGAAGAACATGCAAAATACACACAGATAACCCTGATGTAAAACAACCTAAAACAGGGCTCTCCAATGTCGTGCCTGCGTGTAGCCCCCTAAGAAGTCCCAAGTAGCCTGCGGATGTGTTCTAAAAATAGCTCACTAGTGATATGTCATTGCGATATTCTACTAAATCTCATCTCTAACTGACATGATGTTTTGGTGGTTGACTTAACTTCTAAAACCATTGCCGCACTTGCCAGACTTAAACCCATTTGGAGGGACAAGAACAGCAGTGAGGTGAAAGATCAGTTCCATGCAAGTGCTGGTAACTTCCATATTCATCTACACTTGCAAGACATGGACTCCCACAGCAAAACTGGAAAAAAAACCAGGCAATGCAGATATGATGCTACAAGAAACCTTCATGCATCAGCTACATAGCCCATGTGACAAAAGACACAGAGTGCAACACCATCAGAGCGCACATTGGACCCTACAAATAACTGCTGTCAACTGTGCGCAGACAAAACCCGCAGTGGTTTGGTCAAGTCACATGATTATCAGGACTGGCCAAGATAATTCTCCAGGGCACAGTCTGAGGGGGTAGGTGGAGAGGAAAACCAAAAAAGAATTGGGCTGACAACATCGGGGAATGGACTGGTGCCAAATTTGCCATGACCCAAAAACCAGCCAGGAACTGCCAACAGTGAAGAAAGCAGTCCAGTGTTGCGTCCTCTGTGGTGCCTCAACGACGGCGTATAAGGGTTCCGTGAATCTTGAATAACAAACATTTAGAAATGTATGTAAAAATGGAAGCCATTTGCGCTAATCAGAATAGAAAAGTAGTTCTCAGGTTATTAAATTTTGGTGAATAGGGTGGAAATTAGGTTAAATTGGCGAAGATCTTAGCTGCCCCAGTATTACTCCTTCTTGTGACTAGCGAGAACCTTTGTTCCAAATAATTGATAACTGTTGTTAGATGATGGACGAGGTACCCTAAAGAAAGGGTCTCCAACGTGGTGCCCACCAGGGTGCCCCCTAAGCTGACGGCTGAGGTGCATGCAGACCTGTTCTGAAAATACAGTTGCTCACCAGTCCTTGGTCATTGTGATTTTCTGGTAAGATGCTTTTTTTAGTGGTCTACTTAGCCTATTTAACCCGAAATCCAATATTTAACCTGGTAATAACCAAGTTATAACATGATAAGTTGTTATTTTAGAAATGTGTATCAAACTGTGTGCCCTTTCTGCTAATCAGTAACAAAAAGTAGCTCTAAGCTTAGAAAATATTGGAGAACCCTTCCCTAAAGTGAGGCAAAACACTTTTAAATCTGTTGAATCCTGGTACTAATCAAATGGCCTACTAGGTAACGATTCAGACAAAGGTTTGTGATTTATTAAGGTATGTTCTAAATTAGTGCAGTGGTTAGCATATTCGACTCACACACGAATGGTCACCGGGTGGAAACATTTGTTGCCCTGGAGAGGGATTGGCGCCACCAGGCTTTACTTGCCCAAGACACACCACAGGAAAGGGTGCCCCCTACGACCCGAGTGGTTAAGGGATCCAATCAACTAACCAGATTCTAAAGGGCTTTACCAGATATTGAGTGAGCACGGCAAAGTCTAACCTCATGACCACGCACAGCTTGACATACTGTAGGAACAGGATTTTTCTGTGAGTACTCAAGACAAAACCAAGTGGCTCACTTCCACCTACTTGCTTCGGAAGCAACTTGGAGGATTATGTCACTTAAACTTGTCTATAGGCTGATGCTGCAGCTCAATGAAATTATCCTGCGTTGGCTTTGTTCATTAATGGCGCCGAGATTGTCAAATCAGAGTACAAGAGGGCACTGCTGCAGTCACAAGATGTTTTCAATTATATTGAAAAACATCCATCTCATCTTTTAAAAGTAAGTATGAAATAAATACTTGTTTTTGAGGAAATCTAACATAAATTGAATCGAACATTCAAACGTTGACTCTCTTCAAACAGATCAAAAAAATTAACCAATTTGGGACGAAAGTGGACCTATCCAAGTTGGTTTTATCAAAGAAAAAATCTTTACAAAACACCCCACAGCCTACACGAAATTCGGGCATGTACAGTATACATTTTATATTAAATCTTAAAATCGTTTAAATCACTGGGGCATTTTGTTAAAAAGTAGTGTTTTTTTGTGTTGGGGTGTAGTCATTTCTTTAAAATTGTACAATAGGTAAAATAACACTAAAGATGGTAGACAACCATTGTTTTCACTTGTACAATAACCTCAGACGGTGAAAATTTGCTAGTTTAACATTATTATACGTTATTACATAACCGTCCGTTCGACTTCATCTCTCCTTTCTGTTATCACCCGCTATACATGATAAATACAAATCATGGCAGAAGTACACACCAAGCTCCCAACCTAATGTTTATATGGAACGGAGTAAAAGTAGCGTCTAAGCCCAGTTCGTAGAAAACCGCCCTTTGAACTTTGCTCCTGAGTCATCGTGGTTCAAAAATAATTTGATTCAACAAAGCTCGACTAAACAAAGGTAGGCTATCTCACAATATCGCACATTTGTGTTTGAAGAGTCACTCAGTTTATGTCTGATTAGCTATCGCAGACACGTGACTTCTCCCAAGGTTTATTTATATAATGTATATATCACGAGTGTAGCGTCAAATAGCCACGTGACATAAAAACAAAACCAATTTCGTTTCAAAACTGTGACTCAAGGGTGTAGGTTTGGTCATGCCTTTGGTGGGGAACAAGTTAATGCAACACACCCCCTACAGCAGGGGTGTCAAACTCATTTGAACTCGGGGGCCACACGATAGAACAAACATTCTGTCGGGGGCCGGACTAGTAGATTAAAGAGAAAGAAAAAGAGATATAAAGAATAAGAGAAAGAGGGAGGGAAAAGAAAAGAGAGGGCAGGACAAAGAAAAAGGGAGTGGGGGAGAGCGTGAGAAACAAAAGAGATAAAAAGAGAAGTCGTGAGAGAAAGGGAAATAAAGGGAGAGGAAAAAAGAAATCTAAAGAGAAATAGAAAGACAGAAGGAGAGAAAAGAGAAGAGAAAGCGTGGAGGGTAGGAAGAGAGAAAGAGGAAAGGAAAAAATTAAGTTAGAGTAAAAGAAGTTAAAAAGACACAGAAAGAGACAAAGAGCAACAAAGGAAGAGAAAAAGAGTGACACAGAGAGTGAAAGAGACAGCGACAGAGAGTGGGAGAAAAGGTGTGGAAGAGAGAGAGAGAGAGAGACAGAAATAAATACAAGTACAGTGACTTTGTTTGAGGCACCTGGCTTTGGCAACATCAAGTTGACATATTTCAATCTGCAGCTTGTTTTTCTCTTGCGCTTCTCTGAGTGTTGTCTCACGGGCCGGATTCAATCCCTTAGGGCCGCCTGTTTGACACCTGTGCCCTACAGCAACAAATTTTACACTGTATGTACTCGTAAATAAGCATGCTTTAAAATAGCCCCATACTAAAAGAAATACAAGAAAAGGTGTACATCAGATCAAACTACTAGCCTGGGCCTACTACAGCCTGACCTGTGAAGCCTATTTCTTGGCTTGTGCGATCTTAAGAACTCTGGGCTTCAAACACCTCCAAAATCGTCTCTATTTCTAGGTATTGTTTATGTTTTGATCACTGTTAGCATGTTTGACTTTAGGTGCAATTTGCAGTGGTGTATCCTTTTTCCATTGTCTGACATTGTTTTCGTCTACACTAAATGTTCTTGCTGCCCCTAGGTTGTCCAGTGGCTTTTATCAATATTAGCACGAAGGTCAGAAGTACAAGACAAATGTTTCCTTTTTTTCTCCAGATGAGGTGTATTGTAAAAATATTCATATCAATTATCTAAATTCAGAACACTTATACCCTAAATGCAGTCTTTCTGCATGCTCATGTTTGCACAGAATTGCGACTAAAGCATTACAAAAGAACGTGTTCCTGGATTAGTATATTCTTATTAACGAGTAGTGTAACTTTTTGATAATAATCTAGTTTTGTTACCACACAATTCGCTACTGCGTGAGACCGATACTGTCATGATTGCTGATTCGGGGCACCTGCGACAACAGCCATAGTCGCTGATTGGCTCCCTGACCCTTTTTAAATCCCCGTCTTCCAAGAGGAAGCTGTCAGACCGTCTGTGAACCTATGCTTTCAGCTAGGCAAGCTCTGCACTATCTGACATTCTCCTGCCCTGTTTTCTCCTGCCTGATACCTGTTGCCAACCTGTTTTTGGACCCGTTTCTGCCTTGCTCTTCCGTCTTGGTCTTCGAGCTATTTTGCCCTGTTTTCTGCCTGATAATAGTTGCCGACCTCTTTTCTGGATTCATTACTGCCCTTGCTCCTCCGTCCCTGCCATCGACCTGTTTTCCCGCTACCTACGAATACCCCTCGCTCGACAAGGAAGTGCCACTTCCGCGTTCCTGCCACCAGCTACCCGTGTCATGCCATTTTGTGTTCTTATATGTAATCTGAAGAAAAACAGAAAACGTCTTGGAGAAAGAAATATTTGAGTGCATCCCGGAAGCAAAATGGATATGGGGTGTCTCGGCTAATTGTTTACTTGCAAACTCTCAAGATTGCATATGCCACGAAATATGAAGGGTTCACTGCTTACACAGGTTTGTATACACATTTTCCTCCATTCATTGTATTATGTGGCTGTTTAAATACAGTTACAAGGGGTCGGCTTTTATACGGTAATTTGTTACTAGATAGTTACTTTGGGAGTAATGCACTGCTTTTTGGTGCTAATTGAAAATTGGAAGATAGTTGTTACTGCAGCTATAGCTCAAACGGGGCTATAACAACAGGATTTTCAATTTTGCTTGTTTATGGAACTTGTCATGATTACTGATTCGGGGCACCTGCGGCTGCCCCATTGGCGCCAACAGCCACGGGACCCGATTGGCTGTTGGACTCCTTTTAAACTCCCGTCTTCTGAAAGGAAGCCCTCAGACCGTCTGCAAACCTATGCTCTCAGCTAGGCAAGCTTTTGTACTCTCCGACATTATCCTGCCCAGATTTCCTGCCTGATACCTGTTGCCGACCCGTTTTGGACCAGTTTCTACTTTTGCTCCTCCGTCCCGGCCATCGAACTGTTTCCTGCCAGATATCTGTTGCCGACCTCTTTTCTGGACCCGTTTCTGTTTTACTCCCCCGTTCTGGCCATCGACCTGTTTTCTCGCCGTCAACGACTACCCTCGCTCGACCCGGAAGTGCCACTTCGGCGTTCCTGCCATCTGCTACCCGTGACCGACGATCATCGGATCGTGGATGCAAGAACTGCTCTCTTTCTTAATAAAAAATTAGTAAAACAAACACTATTGGGTCCTGTCTCCGTTCCTGGTCTGTGACAGGAAATAATCCAATGCACAACATGGCGGAGCCCAGTGGACCCACAAAATTGTTGAATGTGTTCAGTAAGTGTGAGGTGGCGCTCTCAGTTAAAACAACCATTCTGCAGTAAGTTAAAAATCACATCAGATTAGCGGCTAATGATCAGAGTTGGGAATAACGCCATCATAAATAACCCCGTTACATGACAGCGTCATTATTTCAGTGACCGGTGTTCTGCCATATTTTCCTACCCGGGCGAATTTTCCTACCGGAGGCTTATTCGACTACAACAGTAATATAACATTTGAATTTTTTGTATGTATTTTATTTAATATATATTTTAGAACACATATTTCATAATAATTTATTGTTAGTGTTGCTGGGTTTAAATTTAATAAAGTATTTAAGGTGTGTGCAAGCCAAGGAAAATCAATGCTTCTAAAGTTTAACTTATGTGTGAACTAAGCTACTGTAAATGTGAACCGGTCATGTGAGCCACTACTTTCGGGGGAATAATTAAAAATGTTATATTTCTGTAATAGTCGAAACAGCCTCCGGTAGGAAAATTTGCACGAATAGGTAAATATGGCAGAACACCTACTATTGTAACTCATAATTTTTCCGCTGTTACTGATAGTCATAAGCGATGCGTCACTTCTAATAAATTGAAACATTTTGGCGTGGACGGGGGCTTACTTTTGCATACCTGTCAACTTGTACGGTTTTGCCGTACAAAGTAAGTTTTTTATGCATTTTAAGACGAGTACGACGTACAAGGAAATCTGTATGGAAAAAAGCAAATTTGTCAATTATGGGTACCATCCGGTATACACAGACTATCACGAAACGGCAAATCAATCAAGTCAAAGGAGTTCGCCACGGAAGCCTCTATCTCTGTATCGTTTTTTTTCGTTGCAAACGACGCGAGCGGTTTGATGCTACTGTGCGCATGCGTCTGCTGCCTGGGGATTTCCCATCATGCATCATTCCGGAAAAAAAATATATGGTGTACGATTATTTTGTATTTTGTACAGGAAAATACAACAGTTTTCTACGGGCATGGAGCCGTGGAGGTTGACAGGTATGCTTTTGTGTCACAAGTACAGTAAACCATAACGTACAATTATTAATAGTAGGGGACGCGCCTCAAATGATCAGTAACAACGTGGCATTTTGGGTAACTTAGTTCTTGTGTTATTAAGCACATAACAAATAGAGAGAGCAGATATATTACTTTATATTGTTTTACTGTTGACTTTTGTTTTGAACAAAATATTTAAGGTGTAGTTGTCTATTTGTACTTGACCAGTCTCTCAGGTTGTGAGTAATTTATTTTAACTGCAATGTTAAACACACTTTATATTGTTCAACTGTTTACTTTTGTTTTTGTGAAAATACTTGGAGTACAGTAGCATGTTTACTTGAGTTGACTGACTAGAGATTGTGATTCATTACATAAAGTGAAACTCATTTCAACTTCATCTGCCACCTGACTTTTATCATTGTGGCCTCTTTGAAGCATATGTATAATGTGCGTGCAAGTATGTGCATGTTGACAGACCTGAGACTGATGGAAAATTAAAACAAGGCTGAAATATTGCACAGACATGCAAGAGTACAAAAATTACACCTTACGAGGGATATGTAACATAATAGACGCAACAGGGAGATCCGATTGCTTAACCAAACGTGCATTGACCTGGTGACTTAGCGAAGAGCTATAAGACAACATTTTGGGTAATTGAGGATACATTATGGGCTACTAGCAGGATTGATAGTTGCTAAACCAGTTGGAATTAAGAGTGGGCATTTAGATAATATCTACTGGAAAAATAAGGTACTTGCTTTTGTTGTTATCACACTTTTTTCTGTCATATATGATTGAAGCCATTGGTGTGTGCATCAAAAGTACATGTAAATTCAGTGCAGGGATGTTTTTTTAACTAGTGTTTACAGCAACTATTAGAGAAACCCGTATATATATTTTTTTCAAAAGGATTGTTTTTCTACAGCTTCTGCAATCATTTGATGATGGCGAGCAAACCGATAAACTGTAAACAACTGCCACTATTACTTAGATAGCCAAAAGCTTGGTTGTCGTTTTTTTTTTAGTGCTTAATATTTCAAAAATACAACCCGTATGATTGGTTAAAGATCAGGCTATGGTGTAATTGTAATCCTGTGCAGTCCTTTGAGACATTTTGTGATTCAGGGCTATACAATTACATTTGACTTGACTTTAAAATACCTTCCCTTTCAAGCAAATGTAGAGCAAATGAGTCATCTTTCACACACTAACATAAAAAACCCAAAGGTAAAATGCAGATGAGAGTGGTCACTATCCAGCACTCACTACCCCTAATCCTTCTACCTAATGTGTTCCACCCCAATCAGCTTTGCTAAGACAAACACAGATAGGCGCAGTGGTAAACCTGAGGGCTCTTTGAACTCAGTTGGCATCGTAAACACATAATGGAGAAAATATTTGACTTAGAACTTTTTCAAAGGACATCTTAAAATCCTGTAGTCGACATTTTAGCAGAAAAATATCAGCAAGAGTATATAATGTAAATGGTCTGCATTTATATAGCGCTTTTAAAGTCAATGAAGACCTCCCAAAGTGCTTTATAATGTGCTTCACACACACACACACACACCAATCGGGACCCAGCCATGCAATTGTGTTTGAATATATTTGCCGAAAATGTGTTTTAGGCAATGCAGGAACTAATTAAAGGAAGTTGCACACAATGACAGGCAGAGCTGAGGCATGGCCAAGTGCAACATTGGTTTATTGTCAAACTGATCCATTAAGATGCAAACAGGTTTGATGCTATGTCCAATCTTAAGCTCCGCTGCAAGTAAAGTGCTGATTCAGATCAAGATGCTCTTGGGAGTCATCATACATTTTTTACACACTGTCCGATGGAGAAGAATGAGGGGCAAAAATAATCCATTGATTTAAACTCCTGAAAAGCCCTTAAAAAAAAAAAATCTTCCACCCGCACGTCACACGCCTGATCAAAAAAAGGAGAATGTGCAAACATGATCATTCGCGAAGCCTCACTCTTGTTGGTATTTGCCCAACAGCTGCAGCCATCTCAGAACACAGTCATCAAAAGTGAGCTCAGACATAATGGGAGTCCCGACGGAAGCGATGAGGTAAACACAAACAGACGATATTGCACGGACGAGTGAATGAAAAAACGCTTTTAAAAAGTCTTTTTCCAACAGCCTAGCCTGTGCATAGTAGGAATAAAGCACTTATGGTGTTAGCGGACCAACCCAGCAAGCCTTGCCATTGAAATGTAAAGCTTTTTTAATGAATCCATATATATATATATATATAAAACACGATCAAGAAAGTTGTTGGCAATTTCGATGGGACGAGGAAGGGAAAAAAACCTGAAGGGTCCCTGCAAAAAGAAAAGCTTTTGTTTTTGTTGCATGGAGAAAAATCTCTCAATTGTCATTTTCTGATAATAAATAGCATTTGTGCGAATATGCCAGAGTTTTTCTTCCTTGAGCCAAAAAAAAAACAACAAAAAGGTGTAAATCCATTGATGCTCGTTCCTTTGACTCGGAGTTCATTCGTGTTTTGTTTTTGAGCTGTCGGATTCCAGTTATCTGTGGAGGAGCACGAAGGCCTCCAATTTTTTCGGGATGTTGCCTTGGTATCGGAGGCTGTGCTTGATGATGATGCGGGCGGCCAGGCACTGCAGGGTTGTGTGGTTGATGGGCTGCACGACGTTGCGCGCTAGTTCCTTTTCGTCGAGGAGGTCGCAAGCAGTCTGCTGGAAGGCATTGGTGCTATCGAAATGAGCGCCGCCAGACACAAGCAGGTTCATGATGTCGGCGTGGCCGTTGGAGGCGGCTATGTGGAGAGGGCTGGGCACCGGAAAGACAGGAATTAGGCAGTGTCAGTTACGGTTTCATCTTCAACCAATTTTGAAGTTAGTGTTGAAGTTTATCAAAAAAAACATACATAGACAGGGAGTGCGGACTACTGAGTGCACCTGATAACAAGCCGCATCCTAAAACTTAAGAGGGAAACTCAATATCGTCTTTGTACGAGTCGCACAAGATTTAAAGTCGAAGGCTAAGAACATCCATAAAAATGAATTAATTTACATTAATTTCTTACATTTTAAACCAGCGCTAACCACATGGGGAATTTGGTGTTGACACCTTCTACTGCATAACACCGGTGCCATACAACCCCCCGCCCCACCTCACCTGACGCTGTTTTCAGCTCAGAGTTGTTACATGTTTTCAGACCATGTGGCCATTCAAGATGGCAATTACAAAGACAAACATGTATTTCCTACCATGGCGAAAGAAAGAGCGAATGAGGGCTGCATCGTGTAAAATGTGCGTCTTACATTTTTAGACAACAGCTCCATGGCAACCATACTGTGAAGAATAGTGCCAGATTGCAACCAAAACATTGTTTTGGAGCTTTTTTCATTGGTTGTTACAATGGTGTCAGAACAAATTGCGTTTGCTTGTCATCATTCCTTGAGGATTAAAAGAAACTCCAGCGACCCAACAATGACGCTGATTGTTCAGACAGAGAAGTGTAGCATTTTTGATAGATAACTTGCACAGTTGTTCAATTTGGATGTATGAATTAACCCAAATTTCAACCCATCTTGTAACAATGACAATAAAGGTAAAGGTATATGAATAATGTGGGCAAAAACAGACTAATTTCTCACAAAGGGAGTTATAAATGTTTCCAGACATCACTGAGGTGCATTGTGGAAAAGAGCAGCTCAGATTTTCTTGATGCCACAAAAAAAAAAAAAACTGCCATATTCTATTTAAAGCCAGAGTGTTTAAAATGTGGCAAAAAAGTAGCAGCTTGTAGACCGTAATTTATGGTATTTAGATCCTAGGAGGCTTTTGGGAACGGATTACTTAGTTTGCAGTCGTTTCATATCAGAATAATTGGTTATGTAAACAATTCTAAACACAAGCACTGGTGATGGCAAAATGAAGCCCCGTAAAGCCATGAAGCCCTAAAGGGATATGCTTCACCCACATAGGGGCTTCAGGATGATTAATTCCCTCATCATGTGGACAGACAAAAGTATACCATGATTGGGGCGAGTAATGAAATTGTTCTGTGTTACTTTGTCTATGTTTGTGCTTTTACAACAAGTGAAAAAGTGAGAAGGTGAAATCAAGTGCTTATTAATTTATATTCAACTCATTCAATGTCAGACGTTTTTTCCAGTTTTTGGACTCAGGCGAAGTCAAGGGGAATCCATAGTGTTTCTTTGCCACTGCTTTTATTCAAATTACACTCAAAGCCAGTGAATCATTTTCTGAATCGGTCACATGGTACACCCGCTTCTTCAAACATCACTGCATACGTCATCAACACACGCATCGACTCGCTGTTCACGAATAACTCCAACATTACTGGGCACACGCTTCAGAGGCATCACTTACATGCACCATTTGTGAGCAAATTAATCATCTATGTAGATGTTCAGGGTTCCTAAGAGCTTAAGGCAAGTAAAATTCAAGACTTTAAAAGACTATTTAAATGGCTTTTGAAATAAAATTAAAATTAGAGGCAATTTTAAAATTAAGTTGTTTTTTTTAAATCACCTTTTGGTTTAATTGAAAACTTTCCAACTGAAAAACATGGCACTCTGAAGTTTTAGACATGGAAAATGATAAATAAAAAATTGTTTACAGTACTTGATGGATCCTCAGTCAAAACTGGAAGATAACTACTAATTCCAATGATCTCTTCTCCTGCATTCATGAAACCTTTTTATTACGATGCATGAAAAATATACATTTCAATGTGTTTACATTTTTAAGGCTTTCAAAAATTATATTTAGGACATTTTTAAGCCAATTAAGGCCTTATTTTTAGCATAATGAAGTAAATGTCTTTTACTACTTTAAGGGTCTGCAGGAACCCTGATGTATAACTTTGCATAACTTGTAAATAAAAAAATCTAAAAATTGTATATTTTACCTTGACAAAACATTGTAAAAAAACATTTTTGGGTTTCTTTGCTTTAAAAACGGGAGTATTATTTTTAACTCAAAGAGGTTGAGATAGACCTGTTGTCGTCGTCATCTCTACAGTTGACGTCTGCGCCGCACTCCAGCAAGATGGAGGTGACGGTGAGTGAAGGGAATTTGCAGACGGGATAGCGGCCCACGCATGTTGTGTTACGGTCGGCAGCCAGATGCAGCGGGCTGAAGCCATTTTTTCCCCGCGGCTGCAATTTCAGAAACCTGCAACGTGCATAGGATAAGGTAAGACTACATATTGTAGCATGAATTGATCTGAGTGGAATACTGTCAGGGAAAAACAAAATTTAATTTCCAATGTTTGATAGCGGCACTGTAATATTTGACCATTACATGACTTTTTATTGTGTAATGCAACCGAAAACAAGTGCAAGTATACATATACACACAGAAGTATACATTCTACGGAGACCTTAAGAGGCCTAAGTGCACCTTCTTGCTTACTAGACTTTCACAAAATTGTGACTTTGAGGAAAGCCACAGAAGAGGCATAATGCTGGACAATCATGTCACCTTGCTCTAAGTGAGCCTCATTTTATGTAAAATAAATGCAAATTTCTCCACCTAAAAACAAAATGCATGTTTATACAATAGGTTATTTTTGCTTACTATCAATCCATTATCTGCAACACTTATCCTCATAAGGGTCGCGGGGATGATAGAGCCCATCCCAGCTATCGTCTGGCAGTGGGCAGGGGACACCCTAAACTAGTTGCTAACCAGTCGCTGGGCACACAGAGACAGACAACTCACTTGCTCATTCACACCTAGGGACAATTTGGACCTGCCAAATAACCTGACAAGGATGTTTGAGTAATGTTGGCGGAAACCAGAGTGCCCAGAGGAAACCCACGCAATCACTGGGAGAACATGCAAACTACACACAGAACTGTGCCATGCATGCGCTAACCACTGTGCTGCCGTGCCGTGTTTCTTACTATCCAAATTAAAATCATTTTTTAAATGTGCCACTAGTAGGCACTAAATAATACATGGTCTCTTAAAAAAGTTTATACTCTAAAACAATAGCATTTTTTGGGGAGCTTTACGTTATTTCAATATATTTTGTAACCATAGTGTATTTACTACAAATATTTACATATGATAATTCATTTTGACTGTAAACAATTTTACATTGTTGTAGAACCATTGTTAAGATAATGGTTACTCTGTTTCCAAACTAATTCATTCATTTATCATTGTTCAAATTATGTTCTTTGTAAAAATTGCACTATATTAGAACATTATATCTAACAAGGAAAAAAAATGCATTAAAAATCCAGGCTTTAGTTACCAGCAACAAATTCATTTTACAACAAAGGACCTAGTAAAGTACGTAGTTCATAGTCTTTAAATTGGATCAATTGCTTACTAATTGCACAAAACATTTAATTCTTGAAACAATTGCGAATTGTTCCTTACATGTAATTTTTATCCAATTCTAGAATTTTTCTAGCGGCCTTTATTTGTTCCAACATTTAAAATATCAAAACATGTTTTATTTTTAAAAACAGTTAACATGCATTTTCATTGGTGCAATTTTTACATACTTTTTGTACCAATTGTTGAATAAGAACGCTCATTATTAGCTATTTATTAGTTACAAAAGAATTCATTTGTTTGCTTGTATACCTTAAAAATACTTTGTCCAGTAAATGCAATTCACTCAAATATAACTTATTAAGTGGCTGCATAAAATAATTTGACCTAGCAAAAATCTATTTTAAGTACCTTTTTTGGGTGATAATTTTAAATCAATCAATCGATTCTATAGCACATTTCAGACATCGAATAGCATCTTGAAGTGCTGTATACAAAAACATGAAATGTACAATCTGAAAAAAATCTGTGTTTTGAATCAAAATCGACTTAATTCAGAAAATGAGTCCTAGTTGAAAGTTAAAAGATGTGTAGCAATTCTGCCCTCCATTATTGTGCTTTTTTGTACCTTGACTGTATTGAAAAAGCAAGCACACAAAAAAAAATTCATTTTTGTCATTTTGACTTGTATTTTTAAAAGCTATCATTTAAACAAATATAATCAAATATAATCCATTAGCATGCTAGTGGTACCTTAGAATTGACAGCCATCCTTCCAAAATATTATTATTATAGTTTCCGTCCAATCTGTGAAAATGTTATTAAAATATGACAATATCCTGTAATTTTCCTTTATTTTATTTAATATATGCCATCCATGGGCACAGTCCGGCATAAACAGGGGGGGCGGGGCCCCACCAATATTGAGCATCCATCCATCCATCCGTTATCTGCACCGCTTATCCTCAGTAGGGTCGTGGGGGTGTTGGAGCCAATCCCAGCCGTCTTCGGGCAGTGGGCAGGGGACACCCTGAACTGGTTGCCAGCCAGAGACAGACAACTAACTCACTCATTAACACCTAGGGACAATTTGGACCAGCCAATTACCCTGATATGCACGTCTTTAGAATGTGGGAGGACACCGGTGCGGAGTAAAACCCACGCAAGCACGGGGAGAACATGCAAACACACAGATAGGTTTGATCCCATGACCTCAGAACTGGGCCGCACATGCGCCAACCAGTGCGCTGCCGTGCTGCCCCAACCAATATTGAACAATCCTCGTTTTGTCCCCACCAATATTATGCAGGGATCAGAATGGAGATTTTCATTTTCAGCTGAAATAGCCAGCGTCCAGGAATAAACCAGGGCGGGGTTCAAAAACAGCGGAAATCCGCGGATCCGCGGAAAATTCTGATCCCTGATTATGTGATCGCTTAAAAAATGCGCTACATTCCCACCAATGCAAAGACCAAACCTATGCTATACCCAAAACTGTACCTGTAGATGGTCTCCTTCTTGAAGTGGTCCTGCTCCGTAGTGCAGGGCACCTTTTCCAACAAGCAGATGAGGTGCAGGATGATGGAGAGCGCTTTACTGAGTTGTGCGGGGTCTGCCGGCACCAAACGCTTCTGGCGGACGGCGCGATCGATCTCTAGCACGCTTTTGGACAGGATTCCCATCAAATCCTCAAAGGACACGGATGTGCCCAGCAAGCCTTTGGCACGGTCCTGCAGCATGAAGGAGAACAGCTCGGCGAACGACAGCAGGCTGGACGCCGTCATTGGGCTAAGGGGATCCAAGTTGTTCTGTTGCATGTCCAAGGCATACTTCCACAAGTTAATGCAGCGTTCAAAATTGCCCGAGTCAGCATAGACTGCGCCGCGGTATCGGATGTAATAGGACGTGTCCGGGTGTTGCGGGCCCAGAATCCGCTCACGGATAAGGAGAGCCTGCATGCGCATCTCGTCAGGGTCTGATATGAGTCCGTCCAGTTCCTCTGCGTTTGTCACCTGGGAAATCGAAAGCGGGGTTAACACCTTGCTTAACCCAATATGTCCAAATCACCTACTAAGCAACTAACACTTAAAAATTGGAGCAAAATTCAAGAATAAAGTTTGCCATGTGAACAATCAACCGGAATCAAGTCTTATATTCTCTTGAGGGCTAATTCAGAATATACAAAACAGTTTTTTTTTTAAATAACAGTAGTTAATCCCTTCTATTTAACCAAAGAAAGGTTTTGGTTTAAAAAAAAAACTAAACAATTAACTTTTTCTTTTCAAAATCAGCAAGTTATGATTTTCAATCGACATGATGTCTCCATAGAAATAAGAGAATGGGAGGGACTGATTTGAATAAAATGTCCAAATTATCCCATAAATTTGGGAATCGGAAAAAATTACGTACAGGTTTGTTCGTGGAATAGAAAAAGAAACAGTCATTATTTGGTTCATATTTTTGTGGTTGTGGAAGCGGGGTGCACAGAACTTTGTATTATTGGGTATGGGAATACTTTGGCAGCAAAAATTTGTCCCTCAAAAATAAAAAAAGTAATTTGGGTATCTAGCATTTCTGAAGAATAAAAATAGAACTCTGAAAGAATTCACTCAACAAATTCAAATAGGTGTGCCACACAAATATGTGATGGTTGATTACAAAAAAGTGCGTGTCGTCATTATTGGGTGTTAAAAGTGCTTTCAGGTAAAGTTTGATAATCTGCCAATGAACATGGAATTTGGCCATTGACATAATGAGATCTTGGTAGGCATGTGTGTTTACAAGAACCTAGATGTTGGTTAAGAGACTGAAAGAAACTCACCTCCCGTGCATAGTCGTATGCCATAATGAGCTGTTTGGGCTCAGGTTTATGGATCACAAGGTTGCTGTCCATGTATCTGAAATCCATGGCTTTTTTCCAGTATTTCAAAGCTCCCAGGAGGTCTCTCTTTTTATCCACAAACGTGGCGCCCAGGAGCTCCAATGCATCGATGCGCTCCTTGTTGCTCGTCTACGTGTAAGACAGGTCAAACATTTGCAATTCTTAACTGGTATCAAACACGACACTGCAAAGTTCTGGTTAAAAAAAACTCACCTGGCGGTGCGTGGTCAGGTAGTCGACAATGTTCGTGTGTCCCGTGACGCTTGCAGAAAGCAATGGGGTCATGCCGTAGCCGTCCTGCTCCATGGTTGCCCGGTAGTGCAGCAACATTCGCATGATATCCAGGCTGCCTGACTCGGCACAGTCATGAAGCGCTGTGTTTCCTTGAGTAAAGACCCCAAAACAAAAAGGTGATGCTTGAACAATATGAACCAAGTCAACTCTGAGGAATAAAACCATCAGTTGAGGTCTTGAGTTGTGAGTTTGTCTTTTTATCTGGCTTCTTGGTGCATAAAATCTGGATGGGCTTGTTTACAAATAGTGTATACTGTATTGTCTGGACTATGAGGCCTGAATTTGTACAGAAATATTAAAGCGGGCCTTATAACCTAGTGCACCTCATCTACCGCAGAAATTGGCATACAGTAACTATTGGTGTATGTTACAATCAATAGGATTTACGCCAATACCGTAAATGAGCAACGCTTAATCAAATAAATAAAATTGTGTATAGTGAATGTTAGAAACTGGGGGAAACAGATTTTTTTTTTTTTTAAATTGCTATACAAGCTTTTTTGGGTATGCATACATATTGAACCAAGAGTTTATTGATACACAGATGAAGTGGAGCCTGTTTAACCTATCAAAGCACTGTGCAAGTCAGTGTGGTGGCAAAAAAAAAAAAAAAGAAAAGTGTGAGGAGAAACTCCAAAGCCTTTTATATGTATTCTGGTGGTCTAATGGTAATGAGCCAACATTCTCGCCACTACAACTTTACCCCAATTGCAAACACTGTTTTGTGATTTGGGTTAGGGGCACATATTATTGCATTGTATAATAAAAAAACAGCTCTGTGGCCTTGGGGGTAGGGCGACCGCCCCGAGACTGGGGGGTTGCCATTTTGTGCCTTGGCCAGGTCATACTAAAGACTTACAACGTTGATAGTGCGAAAATATACGGACTATAGAGCGCACCTGATTATAAGCCGCACGCACCACATTTTGCGGACATTATTGGTTTTGTCCTTACACAAGCCGCACCTGTATATAAGCCGCATGCGCCAACATTTAAACATGTAACACAGTCACAAGTTTATCCCAAACCTGAGTTTAGGTGCCGTGATTGTAACTGCAACTATAGTACACAATCTATCCACCACAATAGGCAACATGAACGGAAAATTATACCGGTAGTTAGAATTTGATGCAAACTTTTAAAGTCCAGGTCCCGTTGAAAGTATTCTAACGAAAAAAATGTATATTTCAGAAGTTAAGGGTGGGAAAAATATATATCCACTATTGTCCGCTGCAACAACAAAAAGATTTAACTCAGCTTTACCCCACTTCCTGTCAGCCCGTATTTGCTAAGCCCCTTCTTTTTGATTCGCTTGTAGAAAACATCACAATAAGTCTCTAAAATAAATACATTACAAAAATATACAGTTGCTAATACATATTATACATGGTTACACATATTTACAAAGAAAGACGGTACAGAGAGTTTTCAAAGCTTTAATAATAATAATAATAATAATAAAACTTTCATCCCAAACCGTGCCTGTGAAAGGTACCACCACGCTACTCCTAACACACTCCCAACGCACTAAGCGTAGCTGTTAAAAAAACCGTACCGCAATTGCGAAATTCACAGTAAACCATCGTCTTTCTCCTCATAACTGTCGCCATCAAGGGCGTCAGCCTCATAATCTGAAACGAACCTCTGTCCTCTGTCATACGGACAATTCGAACATAAACTAAGAGGATGCAGTCTACCTCGGCGCACAATTCCACTGGTCTAAATTTTACCTTTTGTACTCGAGTGGCGCTGGTGGCCGTTAGAAAAATTATATAAATTGGCCGCTTCACTGAATAAGCCGCAGGGCTGAACATTTTGGGAATTAGCTGTTAGCTCTTTTTTGCCTTCTGAAATGCTTGCCATTTTGAAACAAGTCTACATAAAAAGTCTACATCAACACAAATCTCGCCCAAAAAACGGAATGATGAACAGCATCTTGACTGCTAATTTGAACGTTTCCAACAAAATTATATTTCATATAAAAACAGAACATTTCCAAAGCAAGTTGAGCCGACAACATGGGCCTGATGATTTCGATCCTTACAAAGATGATCTTATCAATTGACGAAACAAGAAAAATCAAGTGATAGGAAATAAGATTTCATAAGATGGACCACAGAACAGAGAAAACGCTGAACTGAATGACAGAAACATAGGTGTACGGAAGTAATGACAGGTACCAAAGATCTGAGAAATTAAGAGCAATGTGGTGAGAAGAGAGTTTGAGAAAATGAAAGGAGGAAATCGAGCCACATCGACAGGTCTAAGAAAATCAACAGCAATGCAAATTAAAAAAATCAGATTCAAATCCTACAACTTAAGGCAGATGATTTTGAGCAATGTGGTCGTTGTTTCAATAATCTAATCATTATAGAAGTAAAAATTTAGCTGCACGCAAGAAATAAAAACCAAAACATCAAGACAGTGGCTCGTTAGGTGATTTATCAATGCAGAAATGTAATAACTCTAAATGAAGACCATAACAAGCTCTGCTATCAACGCCCATCGGGAGGTAAGAGACCACTATTTGGTTTGCTTGGAGTTTATGTGAAATTGAAATTCAGCACAATTGATGGAATATATTTGACCAGACAAGCTGAAAATAATGAAAAAGCTTGATGAACAAAGTTGGCTGAGGGTTACACTACGTAATGTTAACAGTAGGGTGAAACATGCAAAAAAAAAGAAAAAACCTACTCCAGCAAGAAATGGCAGAATGACAAGCGTTAACCTTATACAGCAAGTTACGTTTGCATTTGCATGACAGCCAGGTCACGTCAACAGGTAAAACCTGGAGAGCCAGAGATTTACGACCGTGTGGTATTCTGAGCAACAAGCATTGCTGTGTGGGCGTTCAACTGCTTCAACACAAGCCCAAAGTACTGCACCAAATTTAGGCCAACGGCACAGTAACATAACATTTGGCATAGAAAGCTAACAACAAGACAACCATTGTATCATTAATTTGAGAGACGGACGTTTAGCTGGGGTGCAAGACATAAGAAAAACTCTTAAGAAGGAGCTCATGCAATTAAATTAAAATGGATAAAAACCTTAACTTCTTTTTTATTTTCCCAAGTTACAGTAAATATTGTGAAAATGATTTAATAAATGCAATATTGAAATCAATTTCAATTATCGATGTGGAATTGAAATTGCATACCCAAACAGAAGAAAAGTATAATCGATTTTTACAGAAAACATTAAGTTTTGTTGACGATGTAACAACTGTTACGGCGCACCATTCTTTCATTGGAACATGATTATAACTTAAGCCAGTCTCTTAACACTTATTGGTAATTATTTTGCCTATTTATCCTGACAGTCTCATATTTTTCCCTTTAAAGCCTTTGTTACATGTTTACCTTGGAGCCATGTCTTATCTCGTTGCATAAAATGTTTCACTAACTTGCTATCAACAAGAAAGAATTTGCTTCAATTCATGTTATGATCAAGTTGGTAGATTCACTTTGTACCGTAAAATTTGGACCGCAAGCCACGACTTTTTTCTCCAAGCTTTCAACTTTGCGGCTTATGCCATTATGCGGCTAATGTGTGCATTTTTTCTAACCACCAGGGGCGCCCAAGCAGTAAGAGTGAGCCACATGGAATATATGCGTTAAGGAAGACGCAAGTTTCATTTCACTTCACGCTTTGTGTATGAATGAAACTAGCAAGAAGACCCTCATCATAGAAAAGTTGTCAATCAAAATGGGAGTGCTAACTACCATCTAGGGCAGACCTGGGCACTCCGGTCCTGGAGGGCCGTATGTTCTGCATGATTTTTGAGGTTTCTCTGATCCAATACAGGTGATTCCAATCACCAGTATCGTTAACGAGCACTTGCTAGCTTGCTAACGAGGTTATAATTTGTATCACCTGAGTTAAAGAAGAGCAAACTTCAAAATCTGGCAGGACATATGGCCCTCCAGGACCGGAGTGCCCAGGTCTGAGTAGGGAATAATTTTATGAGTGTTTATTTGTAAACTGAAACAGTGGCAAAACGAACGGACAAGAAACAACTTCGAATGAAACAGTCATGCTTTTAGGGGGATTTCTATTTATCTGTCGGCAATATGTGTTGGTGTAAATATTTGACAAGGTTGGATTCTATGGATTGTCCTTGATGTAAAGAAGCCATTTTTTGTGGACTTTTAAAAAAGTAATGGTGAGCTACACCGGCTTTATAATTTTCAGGTATCTTGTTTCAGACTGGTCATGATGTTTCTCTGATGAGTATATTTTGAAATCCCAAGAGTTCAAGCTTCCCAATGATATGTGGCATGCCGCATTTCAGCGACATCGTACAGACACCTTCAGGGGTTAAGGTACCGTACATTATATAAACTCTGTGTACGTCTTTCTTTGTAAATATCGCATGTTTCAATGTGGGCACATGTGACTTTAGTCAGGTGGCGCTAATGTAAGTACAAAATGTTTTTTCCTTTTAAAATGTACTATCAGGTGTGACTAATAATACTACTACCTTAAAATGCGGACTATTTCTTCCCGCTTTTACAAGTGGGGTCCCCCATTGTAAATGAAACTTGGTTTTATACCAGCTTATCTAGTTAAAGAGTAATACGTTTTACATATTTTGAAATATAAAATATTTATTAGATTTAAATCAATTAAATTTTAAAATTGGGTTATATATGGGAATTTTGCCTCCATATCAATGTTGAGTCTTAGAGTATGAAAGGAAAATTCCATTCTCAAAGGATCCACGTGACAAACTGGAACAGTTGCTTCAAGCAGAAATATTACATTTCCTGCTTGGATTTGACCCACATACCATGGACCATTTGATTTATTTTTAAAAGTCTCAGCCTCTGTATGAAATAAAGAAAGGGTGGGCAGTATAGATGATGTGACGTAACTTGTTCCCAGTGAACTGACTGCAACAATAATGTTATTCATGAGACTGCCGAATTTGAGAGAGTGCCTTTTAGGATTAACCTCAACAAGCTTGTAGCTGATTTAGAAGCTAAGTTGTTCTTGATTAAAGGGATGTATGTGATGAGCCCATCTCAAAGCCAACCCAACTTAGCAATTGACCCAATATGGAGACAACATTCTGGCTTCAGGAGGCATGAGCAGTTATTAGCACCTCTGTGCAGATAAGTGAATCCTGTACCATCAGTAAAGTGAAATATTCACAGGAGGTAAAACAACATAGAACAATTATATCTAGCTTCTGTTCCAAGCCTATGACTAAACTATGTGGATAAATACAATACAAAAAATGTGATACTACACCCATTTAGAGAAAATGTAGTATAATAAATTTGTCTGTTATACATACCCTGATAACTCGCATGTGCCTTGGGATTTTAATGGGATTGCCATCACCTCATCTTTGAGATCACCAATTAAAGTGCTAATGATTGTTCCCATGTGGTCCTTTTATCGCACATTTGAGCTAAAGGCACAATATATTTTTGTGATGGTTTATTGAGCACACGCCAAAGATTAGAATATAAACCACATTCCTGGCAGCCTCTTCCCCACCATCTCCTATCTCTAAAATTGCAATAGGAGTAATGCAATTGTATTGGTTTTGAACAAGGGTGAGCACACCTTTTGTTTCGGGGGCCACATTGGCCTCCAATAGTTTTCATAGGGGTCAACTAAGGAAGACGGACAATGGCTTATTGATATACGTTTTGTATATGCCAATACATAATCAGAAACCTTGGCAATTACATAGGGACAAACGATAACATAAGTCTATCCAATTTTTGTTGTTTGCATTTATTGTGTATTTGTTTATGAAATGAAATGATCTGCATTTATATAGCGCTTTTCAAGTCAATGAAGATTTTCCAAAGCGCTTTACAATGTGCTTCACATTTACCCATTCACCCACACACCAATAGCGGCCGTGCAGCCATGCAAGGCGCCAACCTGCTTATTGGGGGCATTAGGGGTAAAGGGAGCATTTTATCCAATTGCTTTTGAAACACTCAATGTATGAATACATGCATTTTTTATGTATACAACTCTAAAAGTAATCGAAGCAAAGTAATTCATCTTTTTTTTTCATCGAAAAACTCAAAATGCAATAGGTCTAGTTTAGAAGTGTTTTAATGCATGAAATTTTATAAAAAAAATAAAATAAAAAGATTAAAAAAACAGCAAGTATAGAAAATATAATAAAATGGAGTGTAACAGGGAAACACGAAGCAACGCTGTGCTGTAGTACCAAAACAAAGACATTTTTTTAGTAGTACGTTTAACATATATTGGCATTATATTTCCATGTTTTTCCATTTGCTGGGACGGAATAAAACGCCTGACTGGCTGTATATTGCCCCTGGGACATAGTTTGCCCACCCTGGTTTGGAGGAAAAAAAAAAAAAAGAAAAAAAAAAATCACATCACGTAGCTCAATGTCACTGTCAACAGTTGTCATATTTACGGCTTTAAACATAAAATGCGACTACAATGTCATGTAACAAAACCATTAAAATTTTAGAGAGCAAAATGAAGCAAATAAATGGGGAAATAAACAATCTAGAAAAGAGTACCATATGACCACTAAGACGGGCGTACTTTTTCCATTTTTTTTTTTTTAAATCATCATGACAAGAAATTAAGTCATGACGTCTTCGATTGTTGTGCGCAAACATGTTTTTTGGCAAAGTGTCACTAGTTTACACCTGTTAACATCAGTCATCGGTTGAATCACTGGAGTTCTGAAGTTCAGGGAAATTAAGCACAACTTTTCTGTAAAGTTGCTAGGCAATTCATACGAGAAGTTACATTTGGAATGTTTTATAAATAGAAAAAATGAACATTTTTAAAGTGGAAATAGCTGGCAGTTTAGAGTCAAAGCTATAACATTGTTTTTAGCTTGCCTACCTTGTACTCACAGTAAAAAACACAAAAATAATTCTATGCTCAAAAAGCCTGTTGGTACTCGGCATTCAGTTTATTTTGGGGTTAGGAGGAATTATGTAAGGAGTTTAAACTTGTTTAAATTGTACTTATAAATACAAATTATTTTGGTCGGTACAATAATTTTCCATGAAAAGTTTCCAACTTTGTAAGTTCCTCGAATTCTTCAGATCTTGTTGTCAATAAACAACTGTTATTCCATTAATTCCGTTTGTCCAATGGCTCTGGTGTTCTTTATATAAACCTAGTGCTGTCACATATTGATTAACAATATTCAGTAATTGCAAGAAACTCTGGGCTAAGTCAAATCATTCCCTGCTAGTTTTGCTAAAAACGAGGCTGAGTAGAATTATAGAGTGCTTTGAGACACACCCTGACTTCAAGTTGACACAGAATGAGTCGTACCATGACTGTTCACTTTATTTCAACAAGTCATTCAATTGTTTTTGAGTACTCGTCTGTACGGTAGCTGGCATTCAGTACCAGGTGCTCCCTGCTTCTCGCCCCAAGTCGGTGAAATTGAATTTTCGTTTTGACATTTTATGAATGCAAGTGCAGTACAAGGTGGACAGATGTGTTTGGGTTAAATTGAAAACAAAGACCGACATGACAGTATTTTAGAACTTCTCTACTCTTTTAAATTCTTTTTAATTTGAATTTTAAAATTGTTGTTATTTCCTCACATGGTTATTAATCCCAAGACATCCCTGGAAATGGTGACCCTACGGTCGGAGTGGTTAAGGGATCCAACCAACCAAAGTACACTGGATTTTTTTTATACAAGACTGCTTTCCAGTTCATTGCCTGAAATGTGCTTTACATTTTGATTTGGTTAATTTTGATGGGTCAGATATTACAAATGAAACATCTCTTCCTAAAAAATGTTAACGTTAAAAAAAAAAAAAGTATCTATCTATAAATCTATCTATTCTACCCTCGTCATATCCCTTGAGAGGGGTGATCGACAGAAAGACAAACACATACACAAAAACAAAGATAAAAAGAGGGAAAAAGTATCAAAAATACACACAAAATGTTTTGGACCATGGCCAACCCAAATGCCCAAACACCCACACAAGTTAAGCACCCCGGCACCCAAGTTGGTCATGCTTTCGTCCCTCCCGATTAAAAAGGACACAAGAAAGCGGCCATGACACTTGGGTCAGGGTTACACAACACACTCTTCTGTTCAACAGCAGGGCCCGACAGCTTTCACTGGTTTACCCCTGCCGCATCATACAAAAAGTATAATGGGAATATTTCTCAAAAATGTTCCTGAACCAATGGGTTCTTCTTAATAGAGGACTTCAGTCATTAGTTCACAAGTTTAAAAAAAAAGGGGGGCTTACAGGAGCAAAGTTATCAAAATTGCGATATTGAGTTTTTCACAATGCCATGGCAGACAATTGGAGAAGGGTGCAAAAAGGAACTATAAATAATATGCTCGCAAATCATGCTTCTTTATCAGGCCTTTTGGAGGTCTCGCATCCACTTTTACTCCAGAATGATATGCACAAGCCATTTTTTTTCTCTGCAAGGCAATACCAGGGTGGTCTGCAATGGGCCTAATGTACTTTTTAAAAGATCGAGGGTTGATGAAATGTTTAATGAGTGCACCCCAAAATTTATGTGCCATAAATATTGAACATCACATCAAAAAGTTGGCAAACATTTATCATAAATTGTGGAATTCAAGTCGCTACTTTTTTTCTACATTTTAAACACTACAGCTTACAATCCTATGTGGCTTCTTCCATTTTTTTTTATATTCTAAATGCTAACACTGACCACTACCTAAGAAACAGGTGCACGTTAACCATCGGGTTGGGCGTAATTCGACTGATAATATGATGTCAGTTTTCAGGCCGATAGAAAAAGAAATGCGCAATAATTAGTCCCCTGCTGTCCTACTAAAATATTAAATCAGCCGACACGACTAATTTGAAAGATTACAAGCAACAAGCATTTATATACAATTTTTTTAATTTTGTAGTCTCACTACCTAGTTTACCCTCTATCACTTTGTCATTTAGGCAAGGGGTGGGGGAGCTTAAGATCCATTGCATGGGTCAGCATGTGTAAAGGGCAGGCTTCTGAATTTTAGTCATTACAGTACATTGAATTTTCTTTTGAGAATGTTTTTGTCTTAATCCTGCAAATTGTTAATCAATACAGAGGTACCTCTTTATACAAGCACATCTCAACCTGAGAATTTCGATATACGAGGTTTTTTGTGTTTTTTTTTTTACAGAAATCTTGTCCGCTTTTAGATAGGAAAAGATAGGTCACGAGTGTTACCAGAAGCTACCACAATAAACTGCTCAAGATAGCTCATTGCTCGTGACTGCTCAACACCAGCATCAGTAAGTGCTTAAGTATAGACAGTCTTTCAATCTCAATCTCATCTTATTTCTCTCATTATTAATGGTTGCAATTCAATAAGCAATGAACTTATTAAACACAACGTGGCACCCATTTATTCAAAGCAAGAAGAATACTGCAACAATATAAACTATCTACGATAAGGCTGTCGTCTGCAACCCAGATTAGAGATGAGATGGGCTTCATTCATCTGAATGCTTTTGGGTGGACGGGAACTAACTAGTTAGCTTTAAATAATTTAATATTGGTAAAATGTACTCGTTACAAGCAATTTGAGCTACGGGCGCAATCCTGGAACAAATTAAGCTCATATGAAGAGCTACCACTGCATTGACTGCTGCGCTAGTTCATTGGAATTGACATCCCCAGACACAGTCCGCAAATTTGTGTTTATATCATGGCACAATGAGTTACTTTTCTGTTCTAAACATTTCCCCTCTGATACTGAATGTACGAAACGGAAATTAGTTAGTTTTATGGCTGTTTAAGCCACGGGTTTAAGATTCAGTGCATCTTGTACAAAAACAAAGTTGAGTTTCTTCCCGAAATTTGCACAGGTCACTTTTAAACAGGTGCGCTCTTTAGTCCATAATTTACCGTACACGCCGTTAGAGGCTTACCTTTGACACTCTTCCTGTTGACATCAGCACCTCTCTCCAGCAGATACTGGGCGATCTCCTTGTGGCCCTTGTAGCAGGATATCATCAGGCAAGTGTGCCCGTGTCTGTTGGCCACCTCCAGGTCGGCCTTATGATCCACCAGGTACTTGACAATATCCAGGTGGCCGTCGAAGCAAGCTGCCCGCAGCGGGGTTGAGTTGGTGAGCGTTGTGCTATTCACAGAAGCTCCGTGGCCGAGCAGCGACTGCACCACCTTCAGGTGGCCGGCGGCTGAGGCAGCCCATAACGGCGGCGCGCCCTCGATCGTCTCGCCATCGAAGTTGACCGAACCGCCGACTTCAACGGGTGCCCAGCAGACCTCAAGCAGGAATTCCACCATGTCCAAGTGGCCGTAGCGAGAGGCCATGAGGAGTGGCGTGGCCCCGTTGGTCTTTTCGCCCATCAGTTTGGTGAGCTCACACAAGTCTTTGTTCTCCAGGAGCTTTTCCAGCAAGCGAAGCTTCCCGTCTCTGGCCGCGTTGAACACCGCCGTCTTTGAAGATATTCCCAAACAGAAATACATTTTTTTTAATTAGGCACGGAACTTTTAGTGTACCTCCACACAATTATGTTGACCCGGGGGACTCGAGACATATAGTCTCAAAGTTGACATCTCTGGCTTGTATGCGGTAGAGCTATGATGTCATTGAGGTAACAACACTCTCAAAATAACCAATCCCATTAACCAAACATTTGAGGCTAGCTCCATAACCGACAGCAACTGCTGTGAACAAAGTTTCTCTGACCCAGATTTTATGTTCGACAATGACAAATAATGTCCCTGATAATGTCTATATATATATATATATATATATATATATATAAAAATAGTTATAGGGCCAGAGGATTAGATATACAGCCGTATCAATTCGGACCTGTGGTTGAGGAGAGACGAGGGGGAAGTTGATAACCGCGACGAAGATTTGAGAATGTCCTTTTTCTCATCACAGATCGATAGGTTGTGTTTAATTCCTTTCTTTGGGGGTGGTGATCGATTTAATTCTTGTGACTGTGAGATTGCTGGTTTTCGTTTGCGTGTCGCGAATGATATAATTTTGTTTGGCTAGCTCCTCAATAGCGTTGTGGCTGCTAAGCTTTCCTGTCCTTTTTGCACCCGGTTGGCGCTAGTTGGCTGCCATTGGTGTGTTGTTTGGCAGGCTAGCTAGGTGTTTTGCAGTGTTTCTTGGTTTGTTTCTGGCCGGCTTCATGTTTGTCACCGAGGCAGTTGTCACTTTATGGTGTTGGTTCCCAGTTTGCCTGGCTGCTCACTGCATGTTTTTTGATTGGCTAGCTTGGTGCTTGCAACAGTTTTGCAGTGTCCCTTGGTTTATTCACTTTGCGTTAATGACCAAAGCGTTTTTTCGTTGTCGGTTCCCCGTTAGCCTGGCTGCTCACCGTGTGTTTTTTGATCTGTTAAATTATCGTTAAGGGCAGTTTCGCCATGCACCTTGGTTTGTCTATTACCGGCCGGGTTTGGGTTTTTTTGCTGAAACTTTTGCCGCTTTTTGTTCATGGTTCCCGAAACTTTTGCCGCTTTGTGTCCTTGGTTCCCGGTTAGCCTGGCTGCTCACTCCATGTTTTTTGGTCGACCAGCCTTCTGTTGATCAGTCCCTGTTAATGGTTCTCTGCAAAGGAATTCTCCACAAAAACTACCAAAGCTTCGTTTAAAAAAAAAAAACAGCTCACAATAACCTCTATGACTAATTAAATCGTAAAACAATACGCCGACTGGGTTGCTAAGGTGCTGGTTAGGGGGTAAGAGGATTGATCAAAATATCAATATTTTCAGTATTAAGCAAGTACTTGGATTGGTGCGATTCTTCACCCCTCCCCAATATTCTCAAAGTGTTGCTTTTTTATGCAGATAGCACGGTATTTATCTCTCCCACCCAGCGCCTTGGCCACTAAACGTTTATGCCTGTTTGTGTGAACTACAGGCACACTTTTGGTACCTTGCCTGTCAGGTAGAAAAGGGACAAATCTCTACACACACCATTTTCAGAAGCTAAATAAGACATAGGCAACGCAGTGTGGACTC
This sequence comes from Urocampus carinirostris, assembly GCF_059441175.1. Classification (NCBI taxonomy): domain Eukaryota; kingdom Metazoa; phylum Chordata; class Actinopteri; order Syngnathiformes; family Syngnathidae; genus Urocampus; species Urocampus carinirostris. Next base: position 18,712,420 of record NC_142353.1, on the reverse strand, counting down.
CTTTTTTCCAACAACAGAGAAGGACAATGCCAGGTGTCATCTGCGTGGTAAAGCGTTCTGCTACTGTAGCAAATTTACATAAACACATGAAACTAAAACTAACTAAAACAGTTAACATGTTACAGTTTGTGCAGCACGGCAAAGCAGTGGTTCGCGCCTGTGCAGCGCAGTTCTGAGGTCATGAGATCAAACCTCCTGTGTGTAGTTTGCATGTTCTCCCCGTGCTTGCGTGGGTTTCCTCCCGGCACTCCAGTTTCCTCCCACATTCCAAAAACATGCATGTTAGGTTAATTGGCCAGTCCAAATTGTCCCAAGGTGTGAATGAGCTAGCCCAGCGACTGGCTGGCAACCGGTTCAGGGTGTCCCCTGCCCACTGCCCGAAGATAGCTGGGATGGGCTCCAGCACCCCCGCGACCCTAATGAGGATAAGCGGTGCAGGTAATGGATGGATGGATGTTACAGTTCCTTGACATTGTTGTATTTGTATTTTCGTTACATTACATTGCGTTTTTATTTGACATGCTTGGCTTTGTTCCTAAATAGTTGTAATAAAATATATTTCTTTTGTAGTGTTTGTATAAAAAAATGAAACATTTTAGAGTCTAAAATCTTTGTGATGTGTTTATCGTAAATATAGGGTATCTAAAGGGTGGTTCAATAATTCAATGACCATGAAGTTTTAAAGCGCAAAATATCAGTATCGATGGATAGAACCGATACTGAAATCTCCAGTATTGTTCACCCATAGCGCTGAGGTTCCGCCGACGACCGCTCAACTCAGGATGACAAAGACTTGCTGTGTTCAAAATGCATCGTCACGGAAAACGATGACTCTCGATTTTATGCTCAAAAAACAGGCACCATTTCTTCACATTCAGTATGTTTAAGAATTTGAGATTACCTTTAAATCCATGTTGGGGATAGGGGCTCTCCCGATCCACGAGGAGGGGGCCGGGGGATACCCGGGGATGCCCGTCAAAGTTACGCACTTGAGGCAGGTGGAAGGGAGGGGAGTCTTTTGTTTACGGCTCGACGAAGCTTCTTAATCTTAATTCTCTACTTCGGAATCCACACGTCGGGGAATCACCCGCTTCGTATTTAAAAGCCGACCGCTCTATTTATAACTCTTCGTCCAGGCTCGCCCAACTTCCTCGAACTAGCCAGCTAGCTTAGCCTAGCTTAGCTTTTCTCTGGCTTGAGGCGTTCAGACTCCCAACAGTCACCCCGAGAAATGTCTCCACCAACGACTACTTTCCACGCGTGTCATACTCCCTATACGTTATTCACGTGACCCGCACGGTATCTCCCCCGTGGACCGGGAAGGACAAAAAGGGGAAAAAAAATCCACCCCCACGTCCAAAAACAACGCCCGCTTAGTATAACCTTGTCGTTTTCTGCCCGGGTAATCGACAAAGCCACCGGACGGATGAGTACAAAGCGAGAAAAGACCTCAACGCCGAGGAAGGAGGGGGTTGTGATGGGGAGATAGACAGGGCAAGACGGGTACTCGCCACCCACGGTTCCAACAGATGATCACGACTCTGGTTTGAGAGTGCAATCTCTGAGTGGCTAAATGCGCTCTCCCTTTTCTCCCCTTTCCCCGGATGATTGACGTGCCGTTTGTCCAATTGAAGCCAAGTAAGTAAGATTTAAGCCAATAGCGAAAGAATAAATATCCTGCTGACGGATATCATTGAATAAAGTGCTGTAACAAAAGGGGGGAAAAATGCTGTTTAATCTGTTTCAGGTTGTTGTGTACCCAACTGGTGAGATTTCACATTTGGCTTTTGTGGAACAGTGTTCCGCGTGGTTAATGTGATTGTTTTGCTCTCTGCTGGACACATGAAGTATTGCAAAGAAAATAATGGACAGTATGGCTCATAGACACGAATAGGACAAAGGAAAGCAAAAGCAGTGTTCTGACATTTAAAAGGACAGTGTGTAATATTTACTGCTTCCAAGTGGTACAAAAACATTTCATACAGTTAAAAAAACCATTGAAGGGATTGATGACTACAATTATTATTTGACTAGTTATATTTTTGATAAACAACGTTTATTCAGAACTTTATTGGGTAGAAAGAAAGAAAGAAAGAAAGAAAGAGAAATTAAAAAAAAGAGCAAAAGAGAAGCAAAAATGAGAACACGATGTGGCCCATAGGCTGTTGTCTGCCCAACCCCGCCTTTGAAGAATAACGTAGATCAGGGGTCTCCAACGTAGTGTCCGTGGGCACCAGATAGCCCACCACGAAGATCTGGGTAGCCCGCAAAGCTTTTGAAAAAAAGTCAATAGTCATGGATCATTGTGATTTTCTAGGAAATTAGATTTATAAATGGCATGCCTATTTAGAAGTTGACTGGGCCAATAAAACCTGGTAATAACATTGTAAAGAAAATAAGTTGTTATAAAGAAAGAAAAAAAATACAAGGTTCAAAGTACATTTTATGCATATTTAAGATGATTGGAAGAAGTACAATAGCTTATATGGCCCCACCCCAATGCTCATATAATATCAAAATCACATTAAATAACATCTCATATATTTTTAATTTATTAAAAATATTTTATCGTAAAAATATTAAATAATAACATGCCTAGTTGCTTAACTACTATAACAGGGCATAATGTTATATATATCCATCCATCCATTATCTGGACCGCTTTTCCACAGTAGGGTTGCGGGGGTGCTGGAGCCCATCCCAGCTATCTTTGGGCAGTGGACACCCTGAACTGGTTGCCAGCCAGTCGCAGGGCACACAGAAACAGACAACTCTTTCAGTCATTCACACCTAGGGACAATTTGGATCGCCCAATTAACCTAGAATTCATGTTTTTTGGAATGTGGGAGGAAACTAGAGTGCCCGGGGGAAACCCACACAAGCACGGGGAGAACAAGCAAACTCCACACAGGAGGTTCAATCTCATGACCCCAGAACTGTGCCGTACATGTGCTAACCACTGCCCCGCCGTGCTGACCTTTATATATATATATATATATATATATATATATATATATACATATATATATATACATACACTAATACGATAAATTCAAACAAATTATTTTTAGCATTGTATGTTTATCTATGTAGCCAACACAAACTTTTATACATTAGTACTTTAGTGTATTTATGTAAACTATTTGAGTATCCTTTTAAGAATACCAAACATTATTTTTTTAAATTCTGTCATATTCATTCTCCAAATGATGCCATTTAATAGACATTTGCGTTATATTTTTTTTCATCATGTTTTTTTACATCACAAATGACAGCCAACATCTTTGAGGTAAGTCAAACATAAAACATTTTGAAAATACGGCTGGCACTTATCAGGAGAACTTGAGTAAACTAAAGATGTGTCCATTTGATTATTTACTTCTATATGTGTATTTACGAGATACATTGCATATACAGTAGCTATGCACTCAGACAAAATCACTACGATCAGTTTTGTTATTGGGTGCAGGTCCAGCATTGTTCTAAAATGTTTAATATGATCAGTCTCATTAGCAATACACTACCGGCTTTAAGTACAGATATGCAAGCTCGGATGTCGTTCACAATTGTATGTCACAAATTAGGAAACACTTCAACAAATCCCACTTGAACAGAGAATTTATTGTCATTCCAATAACTTAACACATCCCCAGAAGGTTCATGGAAAAGATAAGTTTTTCAAAAGCACAGGGGGGAAAAAATAAAATCACGCACAGATCCTGTGTTGTAACAATTCCGCCCAAAAAGTAGGCTTACCAATATTGTTATTGAAAGGTCAGCCTTGAATAGGTGTGCTTCAGCAGTAGGGTACAAGACTTAAGCAACAGGTTTCAAACAGATCAAAAGATAGTCAAAATATGACAAAGTTTGTTTAAAAAGAAACAGCTCTTTAACTCTAAAACTACTTTGGATGGGCTCAGATATTCACAAAATATACTGCAATACATTGCCAACCAACTTGAAATGCAGGGAAGAGTATCAGTCTGCTTTTTTCATCTCCAAACACAATTGTTTCCTTTCATTGTGACAAGTTTATTATCGTGACCAACAGTAAAGGAAGATGTTTATAAAAAAACAAAAAACTAAAACAAAAAAAAAACTGAAATCATGTGATTGATGTACAAGTTTTTTTTTAGGAAAAGACAAAAGAAAATGGGGAAAATGCTTATGTGTCAGAGCTACAGGTTATGACCCAAACCCAAAGTCCAGGCATTGCCAGAATATGGCTTAAAAAAATTAAAAAAATCAGGAACAAAAAAAACAAAAAAAACAAAAACAAAACAAAACAAAAAAAAAAAGAATACAATAAAAACGAGAACACAAAAAATAATGAATCCATTCAAATACCTAAGGGGCATGCGTTTGCCACCAGTGCTCAGGAGTATTTGATTTTTAAAAGCTTGTTTGTTTTTTTTGTCCACCAATCAAATCTCTACGAGCAAGACTCATGTGCACATGGTGCCTTAAAACAGCATAAGAAACTAAGTGTGACCCTTTCCGAAATTCCCTGCTGTTCTACGACCCTCAATGAAAACAAGCCAAGCATGGACTCGCACACACAAACAAAAGAAGACAGCAGGCAGGGTTATGACCCCACACGGGTTGTGGTGGTCTTCTTGTCAGAGAAGAAACTACGGAGGAGGACCACCTGGCTGATGCTGACCACCAGGAGGACAAGAGCTTCGCCGATAGACCAAAAGGCCACGCGCGTGTTCAGATCCTCAGCGCGGCTGCGTCCTTGAGCTTCACGCAGGCGGAAGTGTGTCTGGTAGTCGATGACTGATTTAAGCGCCTCGTGGATTGACACGCAGGCCGACTCCAACTGAAAGATTCAGACGGGACAGTTTAGGTGGATACACTTCAAACACAGAATTACAGTCGGAGGTACAAAACGTTCAATTGAGACCTTATCTAATTCTAGTTGACTTTTTAGAAGCTGGGATACATCTTAGAATGGCTCCAAGCAATCAGTGAGTATATATAAATCTATTTTGTAACACAGAAATAAAATAAAATCTTTAAAAATAAAAAGATTTACTGGGGATAAGCACACATGCATGTGATCGCTGCAGTTTAGTCAAATATCTGAAACGCAGTCACAACTCTCTAACATACGTTCAAGATATGACATTTAACCATTTGTTGAAAAGAAAGATTTCAAATGCGCTCCACCTGAGAAACACATTACTAAGGGTGGGCGGACTGATCCAAATAGCGATGTTATCGATAGTGAGAGAGTAACTGGTTTAAAATCAATACTTTTGTCTTGGGATCGATAATGTTTACCCATTTTCACTATCATTATTATGTTGTTAGTGGATTAGCGACACAACACCGGTAATTTATTTAAACAACTAAGAAGAGGTCAACAAAAATGGCACCGAAAAGAAAATCATATCCTGCAGATGACCACAAGCGGAGGTGACGATGAGTGGCGTAAGCGCATCATAGAAGCGGAAGCTACCTCCCGAGTCGGCAGAATTGTTTCCCGGTTTGGATTAAAAATCTGCATAAAATTTTATTTCACTTTTTTCAGTTCAAACTTTGCAGTTAGATACAACAAGAATTAAACCCAGGTTCCGGCTGTGAGAGCGCCCAATCCTAACAGTACTACCACTGGTATAAATGTAATAAAAAAGGCAGTATCATCTTATCACACTATTTGTATTCAAGATACCAGAAACGAATGTCAATTTCGCTGTGTATTTCATACGTTACAAAGACAAAAAATTAAATTATTTTCTTAGCATTGTAGTGACATATTTATGGTAAGTGTACCATGTTATATGATAGATAGATAGATAGATAGATAGATACTTTATTCATCCCCGAAGGGAAATTCACTTTTCCAGCAGCATCCCTAAGTACAACAAAATTAAGATTCATCTATGGTACCATTACTAAAAATAGTGCGATAATGGGATAAAACCAACTTTCTTTTTTTGTCTATCATCTAAATCATTTGTGGTCCAGTGGTAAGGATTCAGTGCTCTCTTCACCCCGACCCGGGTTCCATTCACATTGAGTCTAATGTTTTGCAATCGTAGTCAGTGATTGTTTTAAAAAAATTGAGGTTTTTTTTCCTAAGTAAAAAAAAAAACAAACAAAAAATGCTTAATACACAAATACGGTATTTAACTTCATCTATTTTATATTGAAATAGAGTAACATAAACGGCTTTCTTTAATTCAAATTATGTTGGGGGTTGTACTTGCAAAAAAAAATCAATATAAATAATAATAAAAATAAAATGCAGTCCAATCATAATTGTATAGCCCTTAACCACTAAAAGTCTCATCTGATCATAAACCTACATGAGTGCAAGGTAAAATAAATAAATAAATAAATAATCGATGCCACCTTTTTTTTTTTACTGCAAGACGTTTTTATTTGTCTGCAAGCATACTGGTTTATCTGGTGGGCGGGGCTTAGCCTGGAGGCAAAAAAAAAAATACTTGCCTTGGTCAGAAGACAAATTGAAAAGAAAGCCATTGCTGTTGCTAAATGTAGTCATGGTTTGTGTGCCAGAATCTGATAAAACAAAATTTGTGATCGTAAAACGGAAGTTTTACAGGATCCCTGCAGACACAACCAATCAAAGATGAAGAGAGAGATGCGGAAAATGCATTAAAGCAAAAAGATTGGACCGAGGCATTCATCAAAAATGCTCGGGTTTGCAGCACACACTCCATATCAGGCGAGAGAAATAAAATCTTTACGGTTGTTGCTTTTGAGTCCAAATTACTTATTATATCAGCAAAGTATATTGTTATTTTCTTAGCATCAACTAAATATTAGCATGTAGCATAAATGCCAACGGTAGCCTTGTAAACGCTCCGGGAGTTTTAAAATAAAAACCGGCACGCATTGCTAACATTAATTGGGTACAAAATCCAAGTAATTTATCAGATACATTTAATTATTAATGTATTTATTGTTTTTTATTTTGGAAAAGCACTTCTTGATTAGGCTACGCACTAACAGAAGCTAAAAATACTTTGCCGATACAATAAGCAATATGGACTCGATCGCAACAATCATAAACGTTTAATTTCTCTCACCTGATATGAAGTCTGCCCAGCAAACCAGAGCCTTTTTGATGACGACCTCGGTCCAATCTTTTGCATTAATGCATTTACCACAGCTCTTTTCTTTGATCCTGTAAAACTTCCATTCACGATCACTAACGTTTTTTCTCCGATTCTGGCACACAACCCCAACACATGACATTTTTAACACTGAACTAGCAGAAACAAATTCTTGGTTTCTTCAGTGTGTTGACCAGCGTGGAGTATTATTTTGCCTCCAGCTTTGACTGTTACGTCACACGGGACGCAGGCTATGAAAGGGTCTATTAAATATCATCTTAGAATATCTGTTATCAGCCCTGACCACTAATAATTGCGTTCTGTATGGGCGCTGTGAAAATTGTATTGGTCTAATCCTGATCACAAATAATTTACATTGAAATTTGACCTGCACATTTTTTTGAATATAGGGGGAAATTGAGAGCGAACCTGCTTTTAATTCAAACCATTATAAATAAGATACATATTGCTCCTAAAAATTGGTAAGATGCTTTTCATTGCTTAGAAAAAAAAAAATACTCAATGTTTACTCAACATGTTACCTAGTGTTCTCTTTTATTGATGTCTACTATGTTTGTGTACTGTAACTCAATGCTAAATCTATTCCATCCTGGTCATCCTTGAAGGGGAATTACCACTTGTGAGGCCCCTTCAAGGTTTCCTTTTTCCCCACGCTGAGGTTTTGAGTTTTTCCTTGCCCGCATGTTGGTTTAAGATCAGGTGATGGTGTAATTGTAATCCTGTGCAGTCCTTTGAGACATTTTTGTGATTAAGGGCTATATAAATAAATGTGACTTGACCTGAAAAGTAGTGGAATGTGTAGAAATACACAAGTTTTTTGGACCCCAATGACAGTTTTCTGAACATAACATGTGGTAGAGAAAAGGGATGCATGTTAATTATATTTAACTCACGTGGGTGAGGGCGGTGGCCCGGTTTTCATTCGGGAAGAGCGGTGGGTCGTCCCCGACCTGGAAGTCGAAGTAGACAGTCTTGTGCGTGAAGGTGGAAAACTCGTTGCTGAAGCAGAATTTATATGTGCCGTCTTTTGCCGCGGTGAAAGTAAAGCTGTCATACTGCTTCTTCATTTCCTTGTACAATGTCGTGCCGTCTGGATCCTCCAAGCGGCAGTCCACATCGTAATGGCCGCCTGTCACCACCTAAGAGAAGAATACAGTGAGTTTCCCCCGCCACCAGAAAGGAAATAAAGGGCACGGTAATCACAATTCTAAGCAGAATGTTCAGGATTTGTACGTGGCTCTAAGAAAAGCACAGAAAAACACTAAATAAGCGTAGATGCCACTTTGTGAATATGTAGCCACAGACCACAAAGATTTACACCCAATCATACATGAATGTGAGCATGTATGATTGTGTAAAGATTTAAAAACATGATTAATGAAGACTTTTCTACTGCATTGGAATATTTAAATATTGACCATGTAAAAACAGACAATAAAACCCAAGCACTATTTATTAAGACACATCATTGCCCTAAGTAACCGCCTATGTCCTAACCATTTACCTTTGTTTATGAATTACACTCAGATAGAAAATGCTTAATCTAAAAACAAACTTCAATAGGAACTTCAGATTTAAATTATATTGCATACAGTCGAACCTCGGTTTTGGAACGCCTCTCAGTTCGAACAAATCGGAGTTCGACCAAAAATTTCGAGAAATTCTTGCTTCACTGTTCGGTCAAAAATTCGGAATTCTAACGCCGGTAATGCGTCAGTGCATACGCTAGGGTGCGATGCTGAGCGGCGTACGGGTGTAGATTGCCCCCACCCCTCGTGACCAACTGTTATCACGTGCGCACTTGCCTCTTTTTGCTTTCGCTTTTAATATTAGTGAATGGAGTGTTTTAGCCCCTAACTATCTGCATTTTTTTTTATATAGCGCTTTTCAAGTCAATGACTTCCAAAAGCGCTTTACAATGTGCTCCACATTTCCCAATAGCGGCCTAACTATGCCTCCGAAGAAGGTCGGTGCAAGCAGGACAGGTGAAAAAAGAAAAGTTGTTCGTACAACTATTGCCTTTAAGGAAGACATAATAGCTAAATATGAAAGAGGTGTGCGAGTTTCTGATCTTGCTAGGGAATACAGCATGCGCCTTCTGCTGACCACCACAAAGGTAAGAAATCCTATTCATAATTATTTTCTTTATCTTTTTTTTTTTTTTACACGTTCGTGTTAGCGTAATCTTTTTCGTACGGAAGATTACGATAACGCAAACGTACGATTAGCCTGGGTTAGCTTCATGTTTGCGTTAAACATTCATGGTAAACATTCAGGGTGTTGGAACGGATTAAAACGATTTACCGGTACATTATTTTTAATGGGAAAAATTATTTCGGTGATTGAACAAATCGGTTCTCGAACAGGGTTCTGGAACAGATTTTGGTCGAGAACCGAGGTTCCACTGTATTTGTATAAATGGGCGTAAACCAATTGTGTAGACACGTGGGCCATTAAGATGTCATGTAACATCATCATCAACATCACATCATTTTACCCATCCCAGCTGTGTTCTTGGGATGTGGAAACAAACCAGAGTGCCCGAGGAGAACATCCAAACTCCACGCAAGGAGAACGTAGTTGGAATTGAACCTGGGACCTCTGAACTGTAATGTGGACATGCTAATAGCAACACACTGGTTGCTATTTTTGTTTAATAAAAAAATTGATCAAATACAAACTAACCAAATAAACAAACCCTGTGAAAAGCGTGTTGGTGTCGTGTGCCCGCTGTGTCGTGTTCTCGACTTAGGCATCAATGCATCCACCAATTCCGTTTTCAAGTTTGTTAACAATCTTTAATGATGTATTTGACCATTCGCCACGCTGATTTGGCAAATCAGCAAGGCGATTAAGCGCAAAATTTGGGTTTGATTCATCCTTCACTGCATCTTCGGCAGGCGGGAATCCTTGTTTCCAACATAAAAGTTGCCCAACCTGAAAGGCAACTGCCCTTGCCAACCATAATGATTTTAATTAAAACGTATCACCTTGAAGCCCCACTTCAAGTTTAGTGTGACATGTAGCAGTGTCAGGAAAAACAATTGGTATAAAAATAATGGAACTTCTTTTTCTTTCCGTGCAGCTCAGTACCAGTCCGCAGCCCGGTGTTATGCCAAGAAATGCATCCCCTGGCTACTATAACCACTTTGACCTCGTTTTATCTCACTTTTCGGGAATGTAATGGCAAACATACAACCAAAACCACCCTGTCTTGCATTTGTTGGGAATGTAATACAATTTAAACCATCTGTCTTTGAATTTGTTGTGAATGTAATCGAACGGTAATGCACACCGTATATAAATCACTTTTGAGCAGGTAACGTGTTTTTTTTGCCTTTTTCTACTCAAATCGCTCGTATAAAAACTATTATGCACTCTACCATAAAGCTTATTTCATCATAATAAGCTTATTATGATGAAATAAGCTTTATGGTACAGTGCATAACAGTTCCCAAAAGTGATTTACATGCGGTGTGCATTACCGTTCGATTACATTCACAACAAATACAAAGACGGAATTGTTTAAGTTGTTTTACATTCCCAACAAATGCCAGACGAAGTGGTTTTGGTTATATGTTCGCCATTACATTCCCGAAAAGTGATATAAAAGTGAGATAAAACGAGGAAAAAGTGGTTATACTGGTTAGGCTGGTTATACGTTATCACGACAACCCTGTATGTAACATCCCACATGCTGACATTGTTGTGTAAATACCATGTAAATTATAACTATAGCCTTATTCCCCTTGTTTTATAACATTATCTTCTCTGTTCCTTTATCTTCTTGCTCATACCCTCACTATGTGTAAAACTGGAGTGTCATGCCCAATTTCGTTGTCACAATATGTTAGCCCATTTGTAACAATGACAATAAAGGTATATTCTTATAGTAGCTGGGAGATGCAAATCTCGGCAGGGATGCATTTCTCGGCATAACACCGGCGGTTGCCGCTCACTTGTGTAAGATATGAGATAGAAGCGTCTTGAGTTATCAAGGGCCCAGGTCTCCTTTAACTTGTCATACGGTTTTTCTTTTTAGGTAATTTTTGTTCTTTTGGTGTGATGTTTGTTGTTAAACTCTTTATAAATAAATTACTTTAAAAAAATGCTTCTATGTAAAGTAGATTTGTGTGTGTGTATGTATACGGTGTACGAAGTCAAAGGAGCACTTGACTGAGTAGAGATGTTTTACAAGGAGAGTTTAATATTGGAATATAATATTGTGAATGTGCTTAATTGCTGTTGAGATTGTCATGATTGTTTTCTGTTTTAAGTGTCAATAAATTTGTTCAAACCAAAAAAATCAATAGTAAAGGGTTGAGAATCACTTATTTAAACCGCAAAACCCCAAATATAATTCCGATTTTCCCCATTCATAACTTACACACCTGGAATTCTAGCGTGCACTTTGTTCCTGTCGTGATGTCCTCGTAGAAGCACTGTTTGGCGTTGTCGGGCAGTTCGAACGTGAGCTCCGAGGCCAGCGCCCAGCCGCACAAGAGGAGCTGGGCCCACAACACCTGCAACATCACTCGGAGCGAGCCGAACATCGTTTTCGGAGGCCTAGACACTGAGCCGGATGGGAGGAATAGAAAGGCGAGGAGCTGGGAGGAAAAGGGTGGACGGTGTCAATGTAGACAAAAAATGACTGCAAATACGGGCTTAATCATTAGCGAGTTAGCTTAATGCTAACACGAGCTGACTTCCTTCTGCGTCTTAGAAAACGGGAAAGCGAAATGGCCCAGACACATATTACACACAACGCTAATTTAGCAAAACAATAGAAAAACACTAGACAATAACGATTATATACAAGTATTAAAACACTTTTCTTCTGTCGGCGTTATTCACTCACCTCCGACGGTCTCACCCGGATACGACTTCGAGACAACGTCATTACGAGCCGGACGTCCCCATTGGCTCACATTTGGTATAAGCCCGCCTTTATTTCTCCCTTATTGGTTTAGAAAATGAGGGCGGTACATAGTAGTTATGACTTAACTTGACGCTGATGCTTAAACGTGGCCAGTTTGATCTAAGCCAGCTGTAGGGAATCTATGGCTCGGGAGTCATATATGGCTCTTTTAATAAGTACATATGGCTCCGAAATAAAATGTAACTATTGCACATCTCTCTGTGGCGTTCCAAAGTCAAGTGATTTCATCTCGATCTTGGTCCATATAAAGCCGAGGCAACTTAATGCAGAAGTTTGATAAGAAACCATTTGAACTGATAAATAAAAATGCTGGCAAACGACTTTGATTGGGTGAGCCGTACGGGTGGGCGGATCACTGTACACAGCGCAAAGCACTTCCTCCTCTCTCTCTCTCGCTCAGTGCAGTCTACACCAAAAGTGAATATGACAATATGCTTATCGTTTGCAGTAATTTGTAACATTTTTACAAAAGAACTTTGCATGCACATTGTTTTGAAACCGTTATTAAGGACACATTTCATGGAAAAAAAATTGCCTCAACACTCTTAACTGAAGGTTGAAGACCAATTGTAAATGGCATATTTACATTGATTTGGGATACAGAATTTATCATTTCATACATTTGATTAAATCATCAAATGACACACAGTGAAATAAAATGTGCTGAAGAATTAGCTTTTGTCTAGAGAGTGTGTTTGGCAGTTTTTTCAATTTTGTCTGAAAATATATGATGATGATCTCAATTTATTTTTAAAACATTTTTTGCTTTTATGGCTCTTTGGGTCAAAAAGGTTCCTGACCCCTAATCTAAGCGATAAACCACCATTGAAGAACATAAAAGTGTAGTAATCGAGGCGGCATGCCGGCAGTCCTGCAAAACCCAGGGCCAGGGTTCAATTTATCCCTGTGCGGAGTTTGCATGTTCCTACCCATTGAGATGTCCTCCCAATGCCTTGTGCACAAGGCTGATTGCAAATTCCTACAGAGAGTACTTACAATTTTTGTTTTGATTTTGTCTTATTTGACTCCCTCACTGCTTCAAACTTCTGTTTTCTGATGTAGCTTTTAATCCTGGTGTGTTTTTCTGTGGTAGCTTTTTTTTGCATGATGTGGTAATATCGCACTGTATGTTAACCTTCTTTATGTCTTTGAGTAAAAAGTTTTGTTCGCAATAATTGCTAGTTTCAGTGTTGCTAGTTTTACTTAATAAGAAAGAAAACACAATTTGCTGTCAGATTAGCCTAGGGTAGGACTTCTCCACATGGTAGGACTTTTCAGCAGAAACTGGTTCAAATTGTCCCTAGGTCTGGATGTCTGTATCTGTGTGCCTGCCGACCGACTGGCAACCAGTTCAGGGTATCCCCCATCCTAAGGCTGGGATGGGCTCCAGCACTCCTGTGACCTAGTGGAAAAAACTTCATTTGTTAAAAAAAGTATCGTAAAATAAAATACAGTACATGAACTGTCATATAAACATGCATTTTTTTCAAATACTCGTAGGTCGAGAATGTGCATTTATTTTACATAAATGAGCCTTAGGTGGAGGGCCCTGATATGATTGTCCGCCATCTTGCTGCTAAGGCCCTAAAACCCCCATAAACGCTGGGCAATTTAAATTAAAAGAAAATTGTGTCTTTGAGTCTCAGTAGTTTGTATTCTTCCTTGTGCTTTTGAACACTCGATTGCACAACACGATACAGCAATATCAAGTGTTCAAAAAATACAGACTGTACCTTTAAATAAGTATATATTGTATGACACTCAAGTGGTGGGTTTAGCATCCACGGAACTCTGGTTGAGGGACATTGTGGGTGGAATTGGTGGGAAAATGACCATTTTATTTGCCCCCGAAATTCGAATTTTTGGCTTCCAGTTATATGGTATTTTTAGTGATCTCCATGTTGCTATCTTTTGGACGAAATACAAACACAAAATATCATGTTATTTTTTAAAATCACGTGTTTGTGTTGTAATGTATACACATTTAATTTTACCCCAAAAAGAAGTGATTACTTTATTCGGTTCTTTGATAAATGTTTCTGTTTTATGTCTTTTTTTACATTATTTATATTTGACGTGGTGTTATGAGTGTACTGGGTGTAGTGGAAGCTAGAGCTCTTTTTGGTGATAGGGATGAGTGGAGAGGTGTTGTAAAAGGATTGTGGGATGTTTAGACACGTTCTAAGGGATGGGCAGGGCACCTGTATGATGCGGCAGGGGTAAACCAGTGAAAGCTGTCTCTTGTGTCCCGTTTCATCTGGAGAGACGAAAGCATGACCAACTTGGGTGCCGAGGTGCTTAACTTGTTTGGGTGTTTGGGCATTTGGGTTGACCATGATCAATTGTTTTTTGCTACTTTTTTCTTTTCTATGTTTTTGCGTATGTGTTTGTCTTGCTGTTGGTCACCCCTCTCGAGGGATATGACCAGGGTAGATAGAGAGATGGATATTTATATATATTTAAAAGAAAATCCTGTTTAAACTCCCATAATTTGAAAACAGCCACGACGACCTATGCCATTGGACATTGTCAAATGTTGACACAACCAACTAGTAAAAGCCAATGAAAAAAAGAGGTAAAGTCCACCGAGGTCAAATTCTTGGGTACTTTTTTGTAGGCAGTGTAATTGTGTAGTGGAGAGGAGGGAGTGTTCTTATTCTACATTGAATGTTTTATACATCATTGAGTTGCATTTTGGTGTCTGAAAAGTTCATACAAATCTATTTTGATATGATTTTAAATTTTTATACTTCTTCCTTTGTCATTTGAATATGTGAACTGTGTTGATGTAATGTATATCCTTTGATGCAGTGTTTTCCAACCAGTATGCTGGGTCACATAAGTATGCCATGGGAGGCCTTGTCTAGTGGGCCATAGAACTCGCCCAATTTTATATTTGCAGAAAAACAAGCTGTTGTTCAATATCTATTCTTCCAGTGGTCAACCAAGTAACTGCAATATTCATCCATATCAGTAGGTGGCAGCAGATCATTTTTCATTTTATTTTATGAATGAATGAAACTTTCATTTCGAACATGACAAAAGCAAAAAAAAACAACAAATCGAAAAAAGAAAATAAAACACACAAACCATGTTAACGTACTTGTTCGAAAGTTAGTAGGAAGAAGCATATGCTTATTAAAACCTACCACTTTGACTTTATTATTAATTTTGTCTCACAGTTAACTCTTCTGTGTATTTACATGTAAAAAGTAACTTATAAATATAAATGGGTAAGTGTGAAGCACATTGTGAAGCACATTGTAAAGCGCTTTGGGGGGTCTTCATTAAATTGAAAAAAGCGCTATATAAATGCAGACCATTTACATTTACATATTTACATTGGCTCTGTGGACACACAGTCTCTTCATTATCATCAGCATCATTAATTCCGTCCCCTTTTTTTACCATCATCATCATTGCTGTTTCCATACATTTTCAGCATATTGTATAATTAGAGTATCTATTATGTTAACATAGTTCTCTTGGGTGCTCACGGTGAAACTGACTGTGTGATATGTGATTTCCTTCATACAAGTATCTTTGGACCTCATCTCATCTCATTAGCTGCACCGCTTTGGACCTATTTACGAATTATCTGCTCAAGAGTTAGTACAAGGAATTAGATCCAATAACTTTTTTAGTTTGATGAAGATTTTTAAAGGTGCTGTCTGCCATCTCCTGGCTTAAAGTCATTATCACAGCCTGTGCCAGCTCATTACTCGAATAAATTCTTCTTTTTTCATCTTTTCATGCAACACTAACAAAAAAACTGCAAAAAAAAGCATAAAGTCATCCTTCTACCTCCCCCCTTCCTTCAACCAAATGTGTTGAGCGTCCTAGAACAGAGTAGCTAAAAGTTAAAAAAAACAAAAAACAGATACTGTAGGTGCAAAAGAAAAAATCATAAATAATAAAATCTATTCAAACTCAAGTTGTGTTGAGTTAACACGTAAAGAAAATATTTTACCTTTAATTTTTTTAAGAACACCTCAAACGACGCACTCCTTCTTTAAGGTTGCACTGAAAAGATCAAATCAAATGCTTTGCACATCTCATCTCATTAGCTACACCGCTTATCTTCAGTAGGGTCGCGGGGGTGCTGGAGCCCATCCCAGCAATCATCGGGAAGTGGGCAGGGGACACCCTGAACTGGTTGCCGGCCAATCGCAGGGCACACGGGGACAGACAACTCACTTGTTAATTCACACCTAGGGACAATTTGGATCGGCCAATTTACCTGAAATGCATGTTTTTGGAATGTGGGAGGAAACCGGAGCGCCCGGAGGAAACCCACGCAAGCACGGGGAGAACATACAAACTCCGCACAGGAAGTCTGGAGCTGGATTTGAACCCACGCAGGAGGTTCCCAAGACATGAACTGTGCCGCACATGCGCTAACCACTGCTCCGCCGTGCTGCCGCTTTGCACATTATTTGCTGTTTTTAATTACTATTTTACACAATAAAACAGTTTGTCTCACAGATAATTTTTGCTCATTTTAAGTTTTGTCTCTGTTACTTTTCTAGAAGATTCTTAGATGGCACTAAGGACAAAAATCAAAGTAAAAATTGTGCTTTAGCTGTTGTAACAATTTTACAAAAAAAGTAAAACGGATAGAACGTAGTTAAATTGTTTTGGTCAACGGATCATTTTTGCTAATTTTAAGTTATTTTTTCTAGAAGAAACCTCAAACTACGCACCACATTTCTAACAAGTGCATATTTACGGGTAGAAAGTCTCTTTTATCACATGAGATCCGCAGGTTCGAGAGCGTTCTCCATCTGGGCCCCGGTGCTGTGGAATGATCTTACCCCTGACATTTGATCTGCAACCTCAGTGGAAATGTTTAAATCTGAGCTTAAAACACACTTCTATTCTATAGCATATGAATAAGCTATATTTTATGTTGACTATATATGTGTATTATTTGTTATTGCAAAATCCATTCCAGTCTGGTCATCCTGGCAGGGAGATTACCTCTCAAGGTTTCTTCATTTTTTTATGTTGAGGTTTTTGAGTTTTCCTTGCCCTCATGTAGGTTTTAGATCAGGGGATGGTGTCATAATAGTCAGTAGTTTGCAATAATCTGTGGTCTGTGCAGCCCTTCTAGACTCGATTAAGGTACATACAAATAAACATGACTTGACATGTCAACGTGAAGAAAAACAATATGTCCTGTCTATAGAGCTCTCTCACAATCAGAAGTCCATTAACACGACTAACATTTGTGAACATTTTGGTATTTACGTGCAACTTCTCTACCCCCTAGCATGTTTGTTTTTTCTTTCAATGTGGATTGTTTGTACCGTTTGGTTTTCATGTTAACACAACATTGCAAATAAAACTTTGTATGGAAGTCCTATGCGTTTTGTCGAATAAAGCATTTCCTATTAACAAAATTCTATCACTTACCTTTACTTTTTTATATGGGACCTTTTTTTATTCTTGTACCAAAGGGAACACATGTAAAAACAAAATGGTTTTCTATTTTGGCTATTTATCAGTAATTTTACTTATGTGGTGAGAATGATTACTTCTGGCACTTAAGTGTAACCCAAATAGCATTTCTTGATAATTTAATCTCATACCTGTCAACCTGTACGGTTTTGCCGTACAAAGTACGTTTATTATGCATTTTAAGACGTGTATGACGTACAAGAAAATCTGTGCGGAAAAACACAAATATGTCAATTATGGGTACCATCCGGTATACACCGACTATCGGGAAAATGGCAAATCAATCAAGTCAACGAGTTCGCCGCGGTAGCCTATATCTCTGTATCGTTTTTTTTCCCCGCTGCAAACGAAGTGAGCGGTTTGATGTAGTGAAAGGAAGTCCGTCTCTTTTTAGAGACCGGCCTTTTCGGCTCAACTCATTAAAGAGAGCCGGCTCTCAAACGGCTCACTTGCTTTGATGCATTATATTACAATCATGTTGTATAAAGAAGTTAAGAAAAAAAAAGGAAGTATAAAAGGAGAAAATGAAAAAAGACAGGTTTGCGGATATCCCTTTAATCAGTATATTACCAACAATAATTAAATGCAGAAAATGAATTCATAATTTGAATAAGAAAAAGTTTTATTCTACTTAATTATATTTGCAAGTATTCTTCCTTCTACAGTGAACGTCCAAGCTACTTAATTTTTGAACATTCTTTTAATAATAAACCTCATTCATGTCGAGCACTTCAGTATCTCACGACAAAATGATAATTAACCACATTTCTTGATAAATTAATCTAATTTGAAGAGTTTGCGCTGCTGACTGAGAACTTTCCCGTTTTTTGTTTGACCCAGAATCCAACTCTCGCGAGAGGGGAAAAAAGGAACAAACGAGATTATCGTGCTCAGTGGGGGAAGCTAACGAGTGGCGAGACAAAACAAAGGCAGACACAGTACACACTTTTCAACCTCCTGGCGCTGGTCGCATGTTGTTTGCATTCTGTTTGTTTGTTTATTTTTATTGTCACCCTTCCCCTTAATTTGAAACTTTGAGTATATCATGCCGAGTAGCACGTCTTTGTTGGAGGCCGACGAGGGAGAATCTGAGGTCCCTCCACCGCCGCTAGTCCACGCTTTCGCCGGTATGGGCCTCGACGAGCATCTCGGTAGCCAAAGCCACACGGCGGCCGAGCAATCGGATGAAAGTCCAACCGTGTACCATCACCCGCTCCTCCCGGCGTCCCACTTTAACCTTCTGGATACTGTCCTCGACTTGAAGCCGCTGCCGCATCGACCACCTTCGGGAGATGCAGGGAACGTCACACCCGAAGACGAAGAGCCACAAGTTCCAACCGCATCGGGCAGCCCGTTGCTATCACAGGCCCACCAATACATCCATTCGTCCGCTTTGGAGCAAGCGGAGACGGTGTTGCTTTATAACGGAGACGAGCAAGGGGATGATGTCGTCTTGTACGGCTGCGCGGAACCCGGCGGGGCTTCGCTCCTGGCTCGCCGGAAAAGCGTCAATACAACCGAATGTGTGGCGGTGCCGAGTTCAGAGCACGTTGCCGAAATCGTGGGCCGACAAGGTGAGTTACTCCCGGGAATGTTATAAAGATTCTAAACTTCTATTATACAAAACGAAGCAGCCATCTTTAGGAATTGGGCCGTGTTTGTGATTGCATGTGCTAGCTTTAGCCCACAACTTATTGTTTCAGGCAGCGTGTTACAACATCCATTGTATTCCCTTTTATTTGAGATAAACCAATTTTTCATTATATACACTCTCCCAGTTGAGACATGCAACGACAACACACTTGACACCTTTTTGGTGTTTTACGTTAATATATGCCAGTCCTAGTAGCTTGCGTTCAAACTGGGTCAACCCAACGACACACGCCTCGAACCAACCATCACTAAGGGAATCCTTTAAAGTTTCATAAAAGCCAACAGACACGCTCGAGTTAGTCGTCAATACATTCCACGCTTTTGTCCCTTCCACACACTCCATTGATAAACTTTGCGTGTTTTCTTTTGTCTTCGAAGTTGCTTTGCCACATCAGTCTCCTATGTAAGTTTTGCCACTGTAATCCTTCGTGGGCAGAACCGTGATCTCCCATGTCCAATTTGACATAAAACCACACGTCGTCTTGAACTTATAGCCCAGTCCTATGTCTGTCGTTTGGGTGGCTTTGTGGTGTTTTTTTGCACGGATTAAAGGACAGTCGGAGCTCCAGCTGTGGGGGATGGTGGGTTCCGTTAACACAACAACAGGAAATGGCTGGACTCAACCTCAGCTCGAAAGGAATAATTAATGGCATTAGATTAAACTGCATTGTGATCTGTTAACACCGTGGAAATGATCATTGAAGGAACAATGGTTGAATCTAAAAGTTTGGGTTCTATATAAATCAATGGTCCTGTATATTCTATCTACCCTCGTCATATCCCTCGAGAGGGGTGACCGACAGCAAGACAAACAAATACAAAAACCAAGGAAATAAAAAAAAGGAAAAAGTAGCAAAAAAACACACACAAAGTTAAGCACCTCGGCACCCAAGTTGGTCATGCTTTCGTCCCTCCAGATGAAACGGAACACAAGAAAGCGGCCATGTCACTCAGGTCAGGGTCACACAATAAACTCTTGTGTTCAACAGCATGGCCTGACAGCTTTCACTGGTTTAGTCAAGTCAAGTCAAGTCATTTTTATTTGTATAGCCCTAAATCACGAAGAGTCTCAAAGGGCTTCACAGATTGTTACACTATATTACACAAACTATTTTCAACCGACAAGAGGAGTAGGTTATTCGTATGCAATGGAGTAGAAGTGAGTTTTAAGTTTAGATTTAAACATTTCCACTGAGGTTGCAGATCGAATCTCAGGGGGAAGAGCATTCCACAGCACCGGTGCCCGGATGGAGAACGCTCTCGAACCAGCAGAAGACTTCTTTGCTCTCGGGATCATCAGAAGACCAGCACTCTCAGATCGTAGGCTTCGGCCCGGGACATAGTGGCAGATCAGATCTGAAAGATAAGAGGGAGCAAGTCCATGTATGATTTTGTACAATACTAAGAGAACTTTGAAGTCACATCTTTGGCTAACTGGGAGCCAATGCAGGTTAGCCAAAATCGGTGTTATGTGATCGTACTTTTTTGTCCTGGTTAAGAGCCTCGCTGCGGCATTTTGTACTAGCTGAAGAGACTTGATTCTGGACTTCGGGAGACCGGAGAGTAGTGCATTGCAGTAATCGAGACGGGAGGTAACAAATGCATGAATTATTGTTTCCGCATCAGACTGAGACAGTATTGAACGGATTTTAGCAATGTTGCGAAGATGGAAGAAGGCAGTTCTAGTAATTTGTTTTACATGCATCTCAAAGGATAGTTCAGGGTCAAATATGACACCTAAATTTTTTACTGAGTCACTCTGTGTGATGTGACATTTGTCAATGTTCACAGCAGTTTTTGAGAATAAGTCCCGGCATTTAGAAGGACCAATGACTAACATTTCAGTCTTTTCAGAGTTAAGACGCAAGAAGTTGAGTGACATCCACTCTTTTATCTCAGTGAGACAGGCCTCCAAATTTCCACAGTTTAGTGTGGAAGATTCCTCCAACGGAAGATATAGTTGAGTGTCGTCTGCATAGCAATGGAAGCTGATATTGTACTTGCGAATAATATCACCTAACGGAAGCATGTAAATGTTGAAAAGTAGGGGGCCGAGCACTGAACCCTGCGGAACACCGCAGGTAACATTAAAGGGCTCAGATGTCGTTTCACCATATTTAACACAGTGTGTCCTATCTGAGAGGTAGGATTTGAACCACGAGAGGACAGCTCCTGAGAGACCAATCCATTTTTCCAACCGTTCTAGTAGGATATTGTGGCGCACTGTGTCAAAAGCAGCACTAAGATCCAGCAGCAGCAAAAGTGATGAAGCGCCAGAATCCATTGACATTAGGAGATCATTTGTTACCTTGATCAGAGCTGTCTCAGTAGAGTGGTTAGCCCTGAATCCTGACCCCTGCCCCATCATACGGGTTCCCTGTCCATCGCTTAGAACACGTCGAAACACCCCACTATCATTTTACAACTCTCCATTCATTCCTATCACCAACAAGAGCTTGAGTTTCTACCATTTTTAGACCTCTTTCTTGGAATGCACTCAGAGTGTTTGTATATATGTGTATATATATATATATATATATATATATATATATTTGGAGGGGTGGATCCCCTGAAGCCCTTAGAGACTAATTGTGATTAAGGGCTATACAAATAAAAATGACTTGACTTGAATCCCTTAACCACTAGGATCGTAGGGGCGCACCGTATTCTTTGGTGTGTCCTTGGCAAGTACAGCCTGGTGGCACCCAACCCGCTCCAGGCCAACAAACAAATGTCTCCACCCTGTTTTAAAACATATATATCGTTTGAAAAGGAAAACAAATTGAACAGTTGAACATCATGACGTGTTTTGTACTTGCACACTGAATCAAAGTATATCGTATAAGATTAAAGAAAACTTCAGATAGCATTGACATTTTGCACTCTCAAACATTTGAAATCAAAGGTAATGCTTAACAGTGATTGAGACTTTTTTTCTACCCAGGTTGTAAGATTAAAGCGCTACGAGCAAAGACCAACACATACATCAAAACGCCAGTAAGGGGAGAGCAGCCAGTCTTCGTGGTGACAGGACGCAAAGAAGACGTGTGCATGGCCAAGCGGGAGATCCTGTCGGCGGCCGAACACTTCTCCCTCATCCGGGCCTCTCGAAACAAAGCCAGCACTCTGTCTGTCACGTCTGGACCTGGGATCTTGGCTCTGCCTGGACAGACCACCATTCAGGTAGCAGCACTTGTATATCACCTCTGTTGGTGCTCATTATACATCGACAGAATTTAAGGAGAGTTTTCTTTTATTGGTGTGTATTCATATTTTTTTTCCTCCAGGTGCGGGTGCCATATCGAGTGGTAGGATTGGTGGTTGGTCCAAAAGGTGCGTCATTTCACTTCTCGTAGTTCTGAACTTGCTTCCCATGATTTTATGTGAAAACGTTTTTTAAGATATTGAGTTTCCATTCTAGAAAACTGCAGTAAAACTTACTAATTTTGTAATTATGACACCATGTGTTGCAATCACAAAAAGAGCGGTCCGGAATTTGGAACTGTTTTTCTTGCGTCTGTCTCCTGGCTTGTGTCATCATTGCAGCCCCTGTCAAGGGCCTAATGTGCATGTATTTCTTGGACGCCCTCTAAAGTCTTCTTTTTCATCTTTTTGGGGTTCGGGTTGGGGTTTGGACTGTATTTGAAACAGGTCTTTTCTTACTTTCACAGTCATCACTACAATAGTGCAATGAATAGTCGTGCAAGTAAAAAGCCTTTTTTGGGCGAATAAATGGGTGTAGGTGGCCCCATATGGCGAGTGCGTAGTGTTGTGAGAAAAGCAAAAGATATGGATAAGCAGAGCAAAAAAAAAAACAAAAAACGAGATGATGTTGTCTCTTCATCATTGTCGGGCCAGAGAGGTGATGTTTTGTGCACGATTGCCACGGTGACTGACATTTTGCGCAGGTTATGCATCGTTCATGCATCAGTTCAGTGTTCTTGCAATAATATTTTTTTGCAAAGTTCCATTGTGTTGGTAAGCATTGTTTGGATATTAGGGGTATCACAAACGCGAAAGAGAGACCGAATTGAAATTTTTATATTATTTATTACACACGGGTGTTTTTCCCAGAAGTTTTCTTGGAAACTAGTATTTTCTAGAAACTTAGTAATGTTTGTCTGTCGTTTACTAATCAATAGTAAAACCTGAAAACATACTATTTTTTTTCAAATAAAAGATTAGGGCTGAAGCTTTCTTTTGATTTGTACTATGGCCTATATAGCTACAGAACTAATATTTTTGTAGGCCTTCAAAAATTTAATTATTGAACAACCCCCGCCTTTCTAGTAGAATATCTTTAAACTGCATTGTGGTTTGTGTCCCAGGGGCGACCATCAAGCGCATCCAACAGCAGACGCACACCTACATCGTGACACCGAGTCGTGACAAGGAGCCCGTGTTTGAGGTGACGGGCATGCCGGAGAACGTGGATCGTGCCCGTGACGAGATCGAAGCACACATAGCTCAGCGCACGGGCTCCTGTGGCAGTGGCGTAGAGGTGCCCGGCGCGGACAACAACGACTTCCAGTTCAACGGCACAGACGTAAGTTTCGACAACAACGGAGATGCCGGGTGGCCCCGTGCCGGCCTCCTGCCGGCTAACCCGAGCGGAGGCGGCGCACAGCGGGCCAATGCGGGCGGCGGCGGCCGCATGTCTTCCACCTATCGCAACGACAGCTCCAGTTCCCTGGGCAGCGGCTCGAGCTCCACCGATTCCTTCTATGGAAGTGGAGCCAACCGTATGAATGACTTCAGCCCCACGAGTTCCTTCAATGCCAATTCCAACAACAACAATAACAGCGGCAACGACAACACTGGGGCCAACGGTTTCTGGTTTGGGGAGGCCATACCCCCTGCGAGCTCTGATGAGCCTGTTGCAGTGGTGAATGCCTCATCGGGATTCGAACCGCTCGTCATCTCTACAGGCGGTGCGCCGACACACTTATGGAGCCCCTTCATGGACCACCAAAGTCTTCAGGCCTTCGATGCACGGCCCGCTCAGGTAGCTTGTTTCACTTGGTGCCAGGATGAGTTAACCAATGAAATTAGTCCTTCTCAAAATCAATATTCACTATAAAGGTCTTTGTGTATAAACCCTACCTAGGACGGTTCCATCCTACTCTTTTTATTCTCAACCATTCGCTTACAAAACAATTTTACCACCTTTAATCAATAACTGTTTTGGGTGAAGCCGGTATAAGATTTTTACTGGATGAAAGTAACGCAGTATTTAAGTGGCAGCTCTAAAATGTCGTTTTTTGCCTTAACAATTTACTAAAATTATCTTGAAAGCTATGACATATGCTTTTCTCTTTGCCATTTTCATGATGGTCATTTAATGCTAATTGTACTCGAATACAAAGCGCGTCAAACGTCTTCTTTAGCGTTTATTGGCAGTCCTCGACACCACCGGTGTTAATTTTTCTGCTCGACAGCCCCTAACGGCGGTTGGCAAAAATGCACCCATTACCAGCATCTGCACAAGCTTTAAGGTTAAAATCATGTGATAAAAGTTTGAAGTTATTTTTTGAATAATTCAAACAGCAAATGGGCTATGTAGCCTTCTGCCCTTTTCCTTTTTACCTTGTCTTTCTTGCTCTTTAGCACAGCATGTGTGCTGATGAAAAGCTAACTTTAAAGTGGCTTTTCAGCCACGTGCAGTAAACTTTCTTGGGCATGATTCTGTAAAGTGTTTGGAATAAATACATTGCGAGCTAATACTACAAGTCTCCTGTAGTACAATACGCCAGTTTATAGCTAACTACAAAATAAACATTTAGTTTCTATAAAAACTTAGGCAAAAAATAAATCAAGCGATTGTTCTATGGTTATTTATGGTGTATCGGTGCCATCTCCTGGACACTTGCAGTATCAGCAGGTTCGTTTTGACCAAACAAATGACACTGGTCAATTCATGTTTATCTGTATAGCCCTTAATCACAACGTCCCAAAGGGCTGCGCAGACCACAATTACATCCCTTGATCTGAAACCAACATGAATCCAAGTAAAACTTGAGAAAATTCAACATGAGGAAATAAAGAAACCTGGAGAGGGGCCTCCACATGAGGTACTACCCCCTTCCAGGATGACCTGGTAGATGTTGCAAGGAAATCAACAGACAATACACAGTCATTATCAACATCAAATATGGGCAGTAATTGAATAAAAATTCTAATGTACATATGTATAGATAAAACTGATTGGTTCCTAAAATAGCGTATGTGTCAATTATTGCAAAAATGTAAGATTTTTACTATCTAGCAAAAATAAACTGATTAAATATAAGACCGACTGACTGAAAGATTTAATAAAAGTAAAGCTTACCTGAATAACTAGGCCTAAAAACATGAAACCTTTTCTATATCTGAATATTTTATCCATTCTGAAATATGGAACTTTTGCGTGTGAAACTTTCAATACTTATATAAAGGTACATTTTTTTGTCTGTTATGGATTTTTCAACATTTTGTGAGCCAAAAAATCTTACAGTAATGGCGCGTATCAGCCGTTTTTTTTTGATACAATGATTAAACAATTTCATTATTACAGGGCAGAGACCATACAAATATTAGTGGTAAAGGAAGAATCTTGTATTCAGTTGGAGATAAATCAAAATGCTCACATCAATCTTGTGAATAGTATAAAAATTCCCTTGCATTCTTTTTTTTTTTTTTTAGACGAGTCCGCCCGGGACGCCCCGCCTCTCCCCCACCTTCCCGGTGGCCGAGGCCCTGGAGCACCCCCAGGCGCTGCAAGTGCTCCGCGCACCCTTCTGCGCCGCACAGCGTCCGCCCTCTTACTGCTCAGCCTTCTCGTCCTCATCCGGCGAAAGCTCGTCCTCATCGCCTCCGGAGCCTTCTCTGGCCTACGGGCGCCGTCTCAACCCCGACGCGTGCGTTCGATGCCTGGACGGGCGCGCCATGGCGGCTCTCGTCCCCTGCGGGCACAACCTCTTTTGCGCCAAATGCGCCACCCAAATCTGCCAGTGTCCTGACGCCACCTGCCCCGTGTGCCTGTCCCCCGTGACCCAGGCCCTGCGGCTGCGCAACATTTGACTGCCGGGCGACCAACTCTGGAAATGTAGCAACCAGGAATCGCTTTATACATTTTAGCCACCTTTTTAATTTGTGTTTTATTGAGCCCTCTCCCGTGACCGCCACTCTCCGGAGGGGGGCGCAAGTGGGTATGTTTACAAACAGCAGGACCCCAGCCTAAATCCTATTCATCGGTCGTATTATATATTTACGCATTACATGCTAATGCGGCACGAGAACCTATTTTCTTCCCCTTTATTACCACTCCACAGAACGTCGACATGTAACTGTAGCGGTGCTACTTTTTTTTTTTCACCCCCAAAAAATCCCCACCCCTTTTTCCTGTCAACAGGATCGAAATCGTTTACGGTTAACTCGTGCCTGAACCTAAGTTACGAAAAAGAGTTTAAAAGTTTAAATTCAGAACTACCGTATTTTCTGCACTAAGAGACACCTCCATAAAGTAGTCTTTTGTAATACATTCACATATAAAAAGCAACAATCTACAAGGCGCATCAAATCTAAATTTCAGTAAGAGTTAGGGATGCACTAAAAGTAAATATCAAAATTTTGAATCGATTAGTTGAAACATCACTAGGGATGAGGATGACATATGAAAAGGCATCAGGTTTTATGTCATCATTACACAAACTTTAGTCACGGTACCACATTTTTATCATTAGGCCGGGCCTAGTAAAATATTGTCAGACATAAAACCAGCTTGCGGTACAGAAAAGGTTAGGGATCATTAAAAAATAGTATTGCTCTGCCAACTTTTATAATCTAGACGAAGCACACAAGATTCTGAACCGAACGACAAAGGCATTCTGGGAAGTAATTTGGTTGTTCTGAAAGATGGAAACACATGGCTACATGTATTCAGACTTTGCCAAATGCAACGTTTGTTTGGGCTACATTTTTTGCACAAGATTCTGAGCTGAATGAAGGTAAAGGCATTGTGAGAAGTAATTCTGTCCTGAAAGATATGAATGGCCGCACATATTCAACATGTGTCACCTACAACGCTTAGTTTGAGCTAAGATAAAGTGAAACACTTTTAGACAGATTTTGTGTTTTCTTATTTTGCTGACATTTGTATCTGGTACAGTGACTAAAATAATGTGATTATTGAAATGTATCCTTTTCCCATGTCATTATGCAACTGTAGTTGGCGCTAAATATCCACTGATGAATCAGATTCAGATTGCACAATTATGGTAACACGCCGATATGTGATTCCAATTGAAAGCGCATCTCCATGTCAAATTTCTGGTTAATTTGGGTTCTTGGTGCGCCTTATAGTCCAGAAAATACGTTAATTTTCGCGAGAGTGGCCTTTTTGTTTTCGACGGATGTAATGTATACATCACAGGTCAAAGTCTTAACTCCATTTAGTTGTTCCTTCTTTTTCCCCTCGGAGCTTTTGTACGAACATTCCTTTCACAGAAACTGTTGTCAATGTCGGAACAACTCCTTGAATGTTCTCCAGTAGTCACACTAGGTCATTCTTTTTGTTTTATCTTAAAATAAGATTTTTTTGTTCCTTATCCCGCCACAGGGCTTATGCAAGAGTCTGGCTGGGTTGGGGAAACGGCGAGGAAAGAAAATGAGGAAATTATTGGTACTTTTTCAGTGGCCCTCGGAAAAACGTTAATCCATTCCATATGCCTCTAATTAATCATCTCAGTGTTGTTTTTTTTGGGCATACGGGACTGTAGTCAGGATTTGTTTTTCTTAGGGGGAAGTACCTGGACTGGACACTGCACAACTCCAAAGTATATTTGGGGGTTTCCAGTTGTTATAATTTGGTCGTTAAGTATGTCACAAACACAAACCCCTCCAGGTTCTTCCCCCTCCAATCTTCATCCGTCCTTTTACTTTAGTTTCGATGAGGGTGAATGCAATATACACCATCAGCCCTCCCATTATTGTATTATATATATTAAGGACTGAGATTATACAGAAGTTATTTTTATTTTGTTACATTTCATAGTCTATATATATATATATATAAATATCTTGACAAAGTATCTATATTCCGATGTTTACAATAAGATTTTAATTTTTCTAATCTTTTCTCTGCGTGGACGGGAAACACGATTGAATTCGCAATGCTTTACCCACTTTATAGTTAGATTTGTCGAATGCCACCACTGGAACTTCGGAATGTGCGTGCACAAGCATGTCCGCGTTAAGTAAATAATATTAAAGGTAAAATTAAGTCGCTGATAGGAGCTGCCTGCTAACGCGTGTGTAAGAAAGTATCTTTTTTAGTAGCCGTTTTTGTGCCGATTTTACTACTTTATGTATATGTAGGGGGCAAGTCTTATGGCATATATAGAAATCTCAATTCAATACCCAGGTGGAGTCAGGAGTTGAAATAAAATGCAAGACTATTTTATAAACGGGCCTTTTAAGTTATTGCGGCCAAAGCACTGATGTTATTATATATATTTGCTGTAAAGAGAATTTTAAGAGTTTTATTTTTCTGATATTAAAGTTACTTAATAAAGACGGTTTCATTTTAAGCCACGTGGAAAGTCTCTTGTTTTTCACCACCGATGACTCGATTTTATTCATGTAAAAGTGAGGTTAAATGTTGGATCATGGACATCAGCATGCACTACAAAGATGATATATATTTTTCTATTTACAGACACCTGATTAAAGAGAATATGTTCGACTAACCACAACAGAAAAATTGTGTTATGTTGAGAAGGTGGGAAGACAAAATTGCATCTTTAGTGTTCCAATACAAATGCACAGCTAAGTCAAAAGTAAAGTGCTAAAATATAGAAAGTATGTTTAAAAAAAAAAATCAGCTGCGAAAATGTAGATTTACACGATGCGTTTCTAGGATTTTGTGAACAGGTAATATACAAGACGTTTTTGTAATTGGCCACAACATTAGGTACACAAAATAAAGGATAAATTCACAGGTATAATCATATTCAACTCGGGGGGGCAACATAGAATTCTCAGATTTCCTGCGATTCATGGAAATATGTTAAGTTTAGCATTTTTTATTTCCGGTGACAAATTACCTCAGTAAAAACAAAATGTCACTGTTTGCTACATTAGTCACAAACCTTAGATTTCAGTCACAGAAACATATTTTGTAATATTTTCCATTCTGTCAAATAAAGTTTGTTTTCTACGTTCTTACATACATTTTTATATTTGTCCATCAAATCTTTTAAAGAGAGTGTCAACATAAACACTTCCATTACAATATTTTGTATGTGCCATGACTGCAAACGGGCTTTTCTGAACAATATTTAATTTCTGGCCTATATAAGCTGTCAACTTGCTGTCTTATAGGAACAATTTTAAATGGTTCAGGGCTCAAGTAAAAAGCCAGTCATTTTTGGTGCCTAACTCATATTTCCCAAACACAATCATTATCAGAATACTACTCCATGCTTGTCAACAATGTTGATGTTTCAGATGGAAAAAAAAACCCAAGTGATCTCTTGTGGAAAAGCAGGCCCCACTAGAGTTAAGCAACCATTTCTGAGTGGCAAGAACTAGAAAATTAAGAATCAACGAGCAAATGGTTCCTCTTACCGGTCGAAACCCAGTGTGCCAGTATGTACAATGCAAACCAAACCTTACTGGACTGAAGGTACCCGTCTTGGCTGCACTAAAGGGTCTAGTTTGGGATTTTGTGGTCTACTAAGTCAAGACAAATTACACAGCTACAGGAGGAAATGGCTTCATGAAACAAGTTCTTCTTCAATTGAATGTTCCCCAAGGAACCCAACAGTTCTTTGAGAGCTAATTTACAAAAGTCAGCCTCATTTACACCCTGATGATAATAGAAATGACAGTGACCAAAGGTCCATAAGCTAGGAGCTCATCTTAAAAAATAATGTGTCAGCAGAGATGGTGGTAAAACAAAGCACACCTGGACTTACTGTCAAAAAGGGTGGACAACAAGCCAGCGGTCATGGCATCATCTGCTTATAGGATTGATTCGCAGGATGGTCGAAGAAAAAAAATTTGTCCAAGGCTTAAGACCACTGGCAATTGAGTACAACACCAACAAGGGTGGTGTGGACTTGGTCGATCGAATGTTCACCTTACAAGATGGCCCTTTGCACTAGAAAATGGACAGTGCGTGCAGTTTTCCACTTTTTTGACCTGGTAATCCAACTCATAGCTTCAGTGTTCGAATGACTTCCAGTGTTGGGGAAGAAACCACACAAGCTTAATACAACATCACTGAAAAAAAACAATACAGTACTTGGCCATGGCTTACTGGAAATATAACATCTGGTCTGATGGGACAAGGATTCCTTCATTTGGCCCAGATGGTGTGACGCATGTGTGTTCGCTACCAGGTGAGGAGTACAAACATCTTTTTGTCATGCCTAAAGTCAAGCATGGTGTTGGGAATGCCATGGTTTGGGGCAGCAGGAGTTCAACTGGAATTGGGGAGTTGCATTTCATTAGGAAAACACAAACTCAAGCATGTACTGTGAAAAACTGGAGCAGAGAATTATCCCCTCCATCCAGAAACTGTTCCCCAAATACGCTTCTCAGATGACCAAAGCTTTTCTTAAAGGGCTAAGGGTATAAAGAGGATGCACTGGCCAAGCATGTCTCCATATCTAAATACAATCAAACATCTTTGGGCATCCTCAATCACAAGGTAGAAAAGCACAAAACCTTGACTATACCCCAGCTCTGTCATGTTGTCATGGAGGAGTGGAAGCACATTCCAGTAGCTCTGTTGAAATTGATGGCCAGGAGGATTAAAAAGGTTCTGCAAAATCACGGTGGCCACACAAAATATTGAACTTCAAGAACTTTTACTTTAGGGTGTACTCACTTTTGTTACCAAGGGTTTCGCAACTAAAGCTATATTTTGAGTTTTAATAAAATTGTACACTGCTATATAAGCTTTACACAAACTGCCTTTCATTGTGTCAAAGTGATGTTTCTTCAGTGTTGTTCAAGTTAACATTGATAAAATCTCTGCAGAAATGTGAGGGGTGTACTCACTTTTGTGACTTACTACATGTATGTGTGTGTATAAACACCCACATAGTACTATATATCTATTCATAGGAAAACGTTAATAATGTTTGTGTCATGTTTGTCCTCCTACATGTTATTTACCATGATAGGACATTTTTTATAGCGCCAGGGAGCCACTAGGGAGTGCCAAACAGCAGCATTTGGCTTCAAAGCTTGTTTCTGACCCCCAGGCTGGACCTTATTTCAGTTAACTCATTCATGCACACCCATTTGACAAGACTGACTTTTGTGCGAGCATTGCTGCGCAAGCTCCTTTTTTTCCCTACAGTATATTGTTGAAGTTGTATTACAAATGATACACATTAACTCTGGTTTACTTGCTAAACATTGAATGATATCTCCTGGACATTTTCATTTTAATTTCTTTTGTTAGAACGGTAGCAATTTTGCCCTATCTATAGTGTAAGTCAGTCCATGCTTCTTGCAATCAAAGTATGCGCACAACTTGTAACTACACGAGACGCAGCAAACAAGCACGATTATGGAACAGGGAAGATCCAACCACAATTTTTTGGATTGTGGTGAGTGACATGAACATTATCATCAAATGTCAATATTTAAAGGTGGGGTTTATTGTTTGAGGTGTTATTCATAAAGTTCAAAATCATCTTATTTCTAATTAAGTATGTGTCAACAATGCCAACCTGCGTTTAAAGAGCCCTTATGCTTTATTTTCCACTGCATGTATCTCCATGTATGTTACTTTTATCAGAGCTGTTCGGGGCGAAACACATGAGGTTCGAGGGATGGAGGCTGATTTTGACGTCATACGTGTACCCACAGGATTTTCTAAAATATTTCTATTGGTCAGAGTAGCATGAAGAGTCCAAACCTGGACCCCATACAACATGGAAACGTTTATTTAAGGGCATCTAAGAAATGCACATACTTGCACAAGCATCATGAATGAGCTGAGGCTGCCATCACGATTTTAAGCCAAGAGATGGCGGTGGGGAGTAAAAAAGGTTGACATTACAAACAGCTCCATGAAATGTAGAAACAACGTCCCTTTTGGGTAACAAAACCGTTCATGCTTCACTCACTTCTAATCGAGTTATGCCTAAATACGGGGCTAACTATTGTCACTAGTCCTGTAAATGGACAACTCAGAGTTTTAGAAAAAAAAAAAAAAAATTTGTAAATCATATCTCAATCAGACTATTACAGGGATATAAACATACCCTGTCTCATAGGTTTCTCTGCCCGCCCCCAAATAATTGTCTTTGTTTCAATTAAAATGCATTATTTTTACTTATTGTACTTTCACTTTGTCATGAAAAAAAAAATTCTTTGGCAAAATACCCCAAGATCTTTATTCTATTTAAAAACGTCACTCTACTGTTCTTGAAAATCTTGGGAGGATATCCAACTTTATTTAGAAACATTTTTTTTCTTTAAATGATTTCTACTATCGGAGACAAGCCAATAGAGGATTATTAAAATTCATTGTTTTAAAAATCCTTATTCTTGCCTAATGTTTTCTTCAAATATGTGGAAATTTGGACGTGACGCTCCGTCTGGACGGGGAGGTATCACCGCGGAACGTCTCCGTGCACTCGGGGAGAGTAATCGAGCAGGAGGAGTCCCTCAAGGCGGCGCAGCCCGTAGAGAGGTTGAACGTCCTGCAGGCCAAATTGCTCAACCCGCTGCAGGACCAATAATTGTGCGTGCCGGCGCAGATAATGCTGCCGTATTTGCAGCCATGGTCAGTACTGCTGGAGTGCTACGCTGTATGTTGCGCGAATGCAACATAGCACCCTTTACTCAAGCAGCGATTTCTGGAAATGAGTTAGGTGTCGGAGATGTTACATTGGCCGCTGCACTCTATAGCATAAGAGCGGGGTTAATGGACGCTGGAGAGCGAGCAGCTGCCCTTGCTAGGCAGCAGGTGATTGCAGAGGTGTTAGCACCAAACTGGAGACAGGATAACTGCATGACGGAGGTTGAAGCAGGAGCGGAGCTCAACCGCATCTTGGAGAGCCCTGTCAATTTTGCTCGTCAACAGTGGTTCCTGGATGTGGTTTTCCAGATGTCTCCAGGAGCTGCTGATAATAATGTGCTACTGAATATTTACAATCGCAACACTCTGGAATGGGTCGGCACTCCAACTCTGGAGCAAAAGGTAACATTTATCAGAGCAGTAGCCACTCACCCAGCAAGCAGGATCCACGCTCGCTCACCGTACATCGTGGTGCTCCTCCTTGTAGCTTTCTCTACCCGGGGTCAACTGAGTGCTCAAAAGCTGCAGCGTATTAAAAATGATCTCCGGCTGGTTATGCCGGTGCTTGCCGATATGTTGGACGCCAGTGAGATATCAACAACTTTTGCCAATTTCGGGGAGTGTATAGACGACGAGAACGCCCATATCATCTTTAGTAGATGGCTGCAACATGTTCCACGTGCGGCAATACGGTTGAGAGTGCTTTTGAGCCAGGCTGCAGGTTCGGGAGTCACATCCCTTGACATCATTGCAGAGGCATTGGCAGCTCATGTTGATTTTCCATGGCACATGGTAGCCAGACGTTATCCTGACGAGTGGGCAGCTGTGCAACAAGCACTGATTGCCATCGGAGGGAGGATTTATGCTGGCTACTCTAGTAACCTAGGAGCTGTCAGAGCGACTCTATTCCGCCATATCACATGGATATCACGAGAGCTGCTAGTTGCATTTGGCAATGCCTCACTAAAAAACTATCGAGGAGGGGTCGAAGATCCGACCATGGTTGAGGCGGTGAAGTCATGGATTGAACTATACATGGAAGTGAGCGGGGCAGGTAGCGCATTAAGTGAAGCCGAACGTAGTGATCAGGAGTTGCGTTCACTCAAAGAACTGGTCGGTTTTGCCCGCGCCCACCCCAATGTCGCGTACCACTCTGCAGACATGAACGGACACAATAGAGCCACTGTCCAAGGCCAAAATCCCGCCGGCGCTCAATGATATGGGATCAGTCTAACCACCATATGTCATTATTAAGACACATTGGAGTTAACCCAATAAAATAATCTCTTCTCTTTACTATTCATATTTTTCCTTTATAACGTGGCCAAAATACATAATAATACTTCTGAAAATGTCATTCATATTATTTTTTGCTTGTGTACCTAATGATGTGGCTGGTGAAACTCCAATTGTAAAACCCACTAGAATTTCTATAAGAAGAAAAAAAAAAAAAAAAAAAAAAGCCAAAAATGTTCATCATGTGGAAGAACACAGCACTCTGGTCTACTCCAGCAATCTGACCAATCCGCAATTTGTCCTTTCGGATGAAATGTGTCATTTTGGGTTAACACTACAGCACCGTCAGAACCCACCTGACAACGACAACACCAAGAAGCAAAAAGAGTTCATCCGATTCAGTCGAGCGGCTGCGGATCGGCGATGGGCATTGTGTGCAGCACTTCGTCCAAAAGCTGCAGAGCGCGGTGCAGGTGGATCTCGATCCAGCAGGGCGTTTCCTTGATACTCTGCCGGGGGTAGTCGGGCCCCCAACCCTTCACAAAACTCATGCGCAGGATGCAAAGACGACGGAGGTCGTCCACGCCTATGCCGGCCGCTGCCGACAGACCTGCAGGCAAACGTAGGCCACAATGGAGCGATTTGGGACCAAAGCGGGCTTACACCACTGCTGCTATTTTGCAGTTTAGTGCAGCGATTAGGGCTGCAACGATTAGTTGACATTGGTGACAGAAATCGATCCCTGTTTTTTCGCCGGGGTTACGTTCCAAAAAAGGTATAGCGATAGTCAAAATCCGTGAAGTAGGAACCTTTCTTTATATATTAAATACTGTGATAAATAGAAACCAAATTTTTAAAAAATTGGAGCCTCAAATATTGGTTTCATAAAAGTACTGTACTGTCTAAACTTTTAATTTAACAAGTAACTTCTGTACTGTCAAATTTTAAAAATAATCCTTCTGCTTTAATGCACAACTGTATTGATTTAGGACACGATCCACTTCACACGATACTTTGTCACGATTATGTGGACTTTACAATCACCAATCCGAAAGCCATACAGAATTGGACCAAAAAATTAATACAAAATATGTCTGAGTGACAAAAAATTAAAAGCCTATATGGTATCTATATTCATTGGCCATTGAAAAGAATGTGTCCGGCTTTACCCTCTATAGAAATTATATATTCTTCCATTATTAAAGATTTGTAAAAAAGCGCCAGGGAGCCATTAGGAAGCGTCAAAGAGCAAATTCAGCGGGTCACGAAGCCCAACTTTATTAGCGATAGAAAACATTTTCCTCGGCCTTTTTACCCCAGCCACCAGTGCTTTTGTCTGTCCAAAGCCTTGCCGCGCAGGCAACCAGAAGCAGAAATGGGGTGGAATGACCGTTTAGGCAATCAGAAGACAAACAATGTACAGTGAAATTCCAGAAAGTAGCAAAACCGCGATAAGTAAACCTCGATAGAACAAAGGATTAATGTAGTAGACAATAAATTTCATTATCGACTATGGTCACCAGACATGAATGAGGCATCTCTTCAAGAGTACAATCTATGCTGAGAGTAACTTGTGCGCAATAGAGTCTCTGTCTCGAGCGTTATGCCAGACAGCCGATCAAACGTATTTGAAATTAGATGCATGCAGTCCAAAGAACGACCATTTGACTGACAATAAACTGCAAATACATTTTTTTCGGGATGTCAAAAAATATGCGGACATTCCTTGTAAGTTAGATTTTGTATTGTGTGCATCTTTTACAGAGTAGAGGATAGTACTGTGGTGCTTCATTCTGTCGCGTGGCGCAGTCAGAGGTTACCCATCATCCACCCCGAAGAAGAAATTCGGCTTTTACGTCCTAGTTTGTGTGCAAACATACTACATGTACTGTATCTCCAGCGCGCTAAGAACTTTGACGCTTTTATTGTTAATAATCTCCTGCATCCATTCAATATGGGTGGTGTAAAGTGTAAAGAAGAGGCAAGCAGTTTTTTTAAAAAAATGAAAGTGAAATAAGAAAGCTTGATGTGGTTGAGAAAACTGTCGGAACCCTTTTTTTTGTCCACTTTTTACTATGGACGAGAACCTCTTGAAGCGCATCTTCCAAAAGTTAAACTCAACTTTATCTTTATAGAGCATATCATTTTTTGAAATGTTTATTTTTTTAGCACAAAATAATACAAGTTATCCAAGCCATAATCATACTTATAAAAACCTTAAACATACAAAATATAGCACTGAGGCAACTTACGAATAAATTCAACTTACGAACGATAGTCCCGAGCGTCTGTATATCCTTATCGTTTGTGTTTTGTGACATTTTGTACGAATCCGCAGTAAATCCAATAATATATGTATTTTTCATTGGACCTATTTTTTCTTGTCTTAATCATCATTTGCCACATCAACTTCATGTAAAATTCAATTAAAAAAAACATTATTCGATTATTCAACCAATCGTTTCAATAGTATTTGACCAGTCGACGAATAAAATAGTCGTCAGTTGCAGGCCTAAGAGCAAAGAGAAAAACCTCCTCATAAAGGTTCAAACTTACTAATAGCAGGAGCGATGCCCCCCACTGAGCCGGGTCCGGGGATGTTCCCCGCCACGGCAGCTGCCTGCGCTGCAGCTGCCGCTTGAGCCGTTGCCGCCTGTTGCTGCATTTGCCTATGACACTGACGCAGGTCGAACACCTAACACGCAAAAAACATACAGAATTAGACAAAATGACAAGCTAACGCTAGCACAGACAAGTCTACTTCTCAATCAATTCTTTAAAATGATGTTTGCATCTAGTCTACGGTTTTCGACTTGACCAAGAGGGTAACAAACAAATACCTCGAGGAGCAAAAACTCTAAATTGAAAAATCTGAAGCTTTTACAAAGGAACGTGATTGCATTCCTCAGTAACGAGTACTCGGATGAGTTATCGATAAAATTTAGTAGCTGTACTGTTGTGCCTTATCGGTTCGTTATTACGGTACTTGCTGACATTGAATTGTAGTATCCTCCCATTATTGAATACTGTTATTATCCAAACAAGCAAACCTAAAAATTGGCACCCAAAAATCGTTACACAACTCTCGTGTTTGCATTCATTTGATGAGAGAGTTGTAGAACCGACACAAAAGGTAAAGTGAACCTGCCCATTTACTGTTGGATGCATGTTGTGTACTGAAAAAACAAAGCAGTCCTAGCGATGTGGAGATGCTGGACCAATATTGTGAAAAGAGGCTCGAGTAAGTAAAGATGAAAGTATGAAAGGTGGAAAGAAGGAAGATTGAATCTGGATTCTGAAATGTTTTTGACCTTAATGTAAGCGCTTGGATAGATCTTGTGGACAGCGTCACCAGGCGCTCGTCCGGCTTCGCGGTCCAGGTAGTAACTCTGCACAAAGACGGCGTGGTCGCTGAGGCAGCGCACCCAAACGTCACCCTCGCCTTTGCATTCCAGCTGCACGCCTTTGCCGATGTGAAGCCTGAAGGACAAGCCAAAGCTTAGTAAAGACTCTTGTACAGTACTTGTAAAGACTAATTGATTCTAATTGATAGTATTTTTAAAGTTACACTCCACATTTATGCAAATATGTTACAAAAATTTCCATGCGCCCGAGGACTACAGAAATTTAGTCTCAAAGTTTCCCATCTGGTTTCCTGTACAGCTGTGATGTCATTGAAAGAACAAAACACTTTCAAAATGGCAAATCCCAATGAAACAACATGTGATGCGACCTCTGAAACAGACACCAACTGTGGTGAAAAGATTGCATACTGCTCATTTCTTCTTGGAGGTAGACAATTAAGCCTTTTCGTTTGTATTTTTTAATTCTGTCCAGAAGGCTCCCCGTAAGCGTTGGAGGTCCCGAGGGCTTTCTTGTTTTGTTTGCTCCCGTTTGGTGCTTGTTGGCGGCCCAGCGTGAGTTGTTCTGCCGCCTAGCCTGGCGTTAGTCAGTTTTGTTGAGCCCCTTGTTTTATTCATGGCCAATCTATGCGTTTATGGCAGTTGCCACTCTTCGTTGTTGGTCCCTAGATATCCTGGCTGCTCACTGCATGTTTTTTGGTCGACCAGCTTCCCGCTTTTCTGCCGAGGCTGCGGCCGCATTGCATTGATCAGTTCAGATTAGCGCCCCCATTTGGGAATACCTTTAAAAGCAAAGTAAAGTTGTCAAGAAAGCGAGTGGGCTCTACCTGGCTCTCTCGATGGCCTCCGTGCGATGGACATTGCTGAGCTGGCCCAGACAGAAGCGGTCCCCGCCCGATGGGTCCACGTAGCCGTCTACAGTTACAACCGGGCACGACGACGGCACCTTGAAGGTCTCGCCTACCTGCAAGTCCATCTCGAAGTAGGCGATTGAGCACCAGTAGTCTGGAGCTGTAGCACATTCAAACCAATCAACTAAGGACAAACTATATTGTCATACAGAGAAGTATTCAAAAACACCACTTATATGTAGTAATTCAAATGCAATAGTTAAATGAAATGGTTACAAATTACACCATCTTATTTCCTCCCATTCCAAAATATTCCATCCAAACTCCTTTAAAGAGAGGTCAGACCGCTTACATTGTCCCTTATCTACACCAAAGACAAAAAAAAGCTTAAATGACTCACCCCACAGACAACCCCAAAAAGAAACCTCTGGTCACTAAATCTCCTGATTTAGGGTTAGGGTTAGGTGTTTTGGCATAAAATTTAGGATTTTTTTTTCTCAAATTACAGATACATCAAATATATAGCAAAACAATTATACGCAGGGTTCGCACACCTTTTTCATGGCCAAATTCAAGCACTTTATAGGGACTTTCAAAGCCACTTTTCTAATGTCTCCAGTACCTATTAAAGATAAAATCTGGTGTTAATCATGTAATTTACAGAGCCACAAATATATCTGTGATTCACAAATGCGACTTTTAATCTTGCGTGTGCATTTATCCAAATATTTTATTATTAGATCTTGAGTAAATCGCAAATATATTACTTTTTGAGACAATTCTCTCCCCAAGTAGGTGATGGGTAAATAGGACAGTAATATTCAGTTCTTCCCATTACAATTTTCTAACGGAAATCGCTACCATAATTATTTTTGCATGGCGCATGAGTGTCCATAATTTATTTGTAATCCCTGCACATTTCACAGTGCCCTGTTTTTATGGAGCATGAACCTGTTCTCTTGAGCGCGACCCGTAGGGGACAATGACATTTCATAGGACAATGCCATACTAACAAATGAGAGCTGCCCTTAATTACGAGGAAAGAAATGCCACGCAATGCAAGGGAAGCCTCCCATAGAACAGTGTCAGCGTAATTTTGAAGCAGACTTGTTGAGAAACATCACAATAATTTAAAGCATTTACAAGCATTTCACCTTTCAATACTTGAAAACATGTTAAAATTGAAGCAAATTTAAGGATTTCAAGTACCCGTACGAATCCTGTATATAGGTTTATAACTATTTTGATAGGTGGTGGACCCACAAGAGTGGACACTGGAGACAAG
This sequence comes from Urocampus carinirostris, assembly GCF_059441175.1. Lineage (NCBI taxonomy): Eukaryota > Metazoa > Chordata > Actinopteri > Syngnathiformes > Syngnathidae > Urocampus > Urocampus carinirostris. The sequence continues at coordinate 18,672,724 of NC_142353.1, read as the reverse complement.
AATGGCACCAAAACGGGAGTAAGTTTTATTTTTTAATCATATTTTAACATTATATTGTGATTATTTTGGTTTGTTGGGCCAGATGAAAAAGGCTGATGGGCCCATAGTTTACAAAGCCTTGCTATAAAAAAAAAAAAAACAGTCTTACCGGGATGGTTTGATATGGGTGGTTGAAAGGCAAACTCGTCATGGACTGACCCTGTGGACAATATTAAAATGTTCAAAGATCAGTTATTTCAGACAAGCCTAAATCAAAGTCATCGTTGTGTGCTGACTCACAGTAGTGCGCCGGCTGAGGCATGGGAGGATGGTGCTGCAGGTGACCGTTGCTATGGTGTGGCGTGTTGGGAGGGAAGCTGCTGTTCCGTGACCAGACGGTATTGCCACCTGATAGTGGGGAAAACGGAAAAGCTCAGCATGATTTGTTTGAATCACAATTTATCTCTTTTGTTTGAATAAATTAAACATGTTACACAGGGATCAGAATGGAGATTTTCATTTTCAGCTGAAATAGCCAGGGTCCAGGGGCCGTAGGCCCCGGCCAGGTCCAGGGCGGAGCCCGGTGGGGGGCTCAGGGGGGCTAAGCCCCCCTGAAGCCAACAGCATTTATCTTATTTGCTATGTGAAAATTGCACTAGAATGAATTAAATCCAACAAAACAGAAACCATGTATTATATATATATATATATATATATATATAAATTAAAAAAATAATAATATATTGACATTAAAAGCATTTGTAATATTGAATATGATAATGATGATACAAAATAATTTATTTTAATCATGTTTATAACAAATTTTAAATTTTGTTTATCCTGTTCTAAATATTGTATAAACACAAAAGATAAAATCATTTCATAAATAAATAGATTTATAAATACCTCAGATTGGGATTTTCTGTCACACAGGGGAACCAGTGGTTGACTGCTGCTAGTATTTGAAGTGGAAGGATTTGGAACGGCCAATAATGTTGAACCGGTGGTGTTACTGTTAGTTTCACTGCCGATTTTAAATGCGGATCCGAGTGCATAATTTGATCGCCGGCAAGCTATTTTTGTTTTGTGCTTGTTCATTTTAGCATGATCGATCAGTGCCACACAACCTCGCGTACCATAATTGATCAGATCGACACAGTATAGACACTTTGCTTTCCCTGGAACATCAAACTTTGCGATGAACTGGCTCAAAGTTTCTGTAACTTCCTCGATCTTTGCGCCGATTTTAACGTTTACTGTGACAGTCTTCTCCAGCCATGACCACTTAAATTTATTCTTGATTCTTTTATCAATGTCGGAGACAAAAGCCTCGTCTTCTTTTCTTAGTATTTTTATATTTACTTTTTCAAACACTCATTTCACCGTTTGAAAAGACCGGAAGGAGCGCCATGTTTGAGAAAGCCAATGCTCTGAACAAAAGCTCCGCTGATTGTTTATCAGCGAACCTATCGACCAATGGTCTACATGCTAACTTGGGGTGATGAAACAGTCACGTATCATACCTCACCCCCCCAAAATATTTTCTCATCGAATTTAGACGATTTACGGGAATGACCTTTGGGGTTCAAAAACAGCGGAAATCCGCGGATCCGTGGAAAATTCTGATCCCTGGTTACAAATGAGGAGGATGATTGCTTCTGTTGTTTTTGCAAAACAGAAAAGGGAAGCTGATGTTTTCTTCAAATATAAAAAATTATTAGGATTTCCTCGGGTTCATCATCACCGCATGCAAAAAATGTATTTGCAAAACAAATATTGCAGTTTCGTTCTAATTTTGCTGATTAATAATATCATTATTGGTAAATATTAATAAAGTAAATAATGAATATCAAATATGTTTAGAAGACAAAAAATTCAATTCTTCTGTGTGGGTTCAAATCCAGCTACCGGACTTCCTGTGCAGAGTTTGTATATTCTCCCCGGTTTCCTCCCACATTCCAAAGACATGCATGTCAGGTTAATTGGCCGGTCCAAATTGTCCCTAGGTGTGAATGAGCGAGTGAGTTGTCTGTCTCTGTGTGCCCTGCGATTGGCTGGCAAAAGGTTCAGGGTGTCCCCTGCCCACTGCCCGATGATTGCTGGGATGGGCTCCAGCACCCTACTGAGGATAAGCGGTGCAGCTAATGAGATGAGAAAATAATAGATGAAAAAAAAATCATTACAAGAGTGAAGTAAAAAAGTAATGTAAGCTCATAGCCTTCCCAAAAACATGCAATGAATTTCAAATTGTGAAAAAAACCCCAAAACAAATAAAATTAGGATAACCACCAAGGGTTTATAAATGAAATTGTCTAAGCGAAAAAAAATAAATTAAAAAAAACAAAACAAACAAACAAAAAGACAAAAAACAACAACAAGGAAAACAAAAAAGACAGCCGAGTTGACAGAATGCACAACAACTACGATGTTAAGTCACTGGTACAAAATAGCTACATTCTTAACAGTAATTACAAAGTTAAACGAGATAACTCCAAAGAGTTGCTGCCTTTTGAAGGCCAAAGAGTCTCACCAGCAGATCCGGTGGCGACAGTGGGGAAAGATGACGTAGAGGCAGAAGTGGATGCTTCAGCCGGTGGGAGCATGTTGGTGGGCGCAAATAAGTCTGCTGGTCCTGGCCGGCCACCTGATGGAGGATGCTGGATGGTCTGCATAGAGCGGCCCTCGTCCATGGGGGGCAGACTCTGGGGGCCGTCAAAATCGTGCTCATCTTTGACCATAAGCGCCGAACCAGGCCTGGAGCCTGTTAGATTTAGTCCCGATATGTCTGGTGGGGGGGAATTAAACCAAATTTGCAAAATATTAATAAATGAATACATAATAATAATAATCAAAAAGACAAACAGACTCTAACCTATTCCAGGCGAGACGACCCGCTCGTAGTGATAAGGGTTCACGCACACGCTGTCGGCCTTGAGGTCGAAGGCATACTGGCAATATTTCACATGCTTGAGCTCATTCTTGTGCAGGTCAGGCCAGCGCCACAGCTTGGCATAAACCACATGTGGGAAACCTTTGCGTCCAGCCACCTGGAAGGATAGACAAAACACAAACAGGTTCGTAAGATAACACTTGCACTGGTATGATATGAGTTCAAGTATCAGGGTAGGTATAAAATCACTTCTTTTCATTGTCTATTACCGTTATAAACCAAGCGTTATTTTTCCACTTTACCGACATAAAACATTTATTTTTCCAAAACAAGTTTGACAGTTCTCATCATTGCAGACCCCAGAAAGAAATGACACTCCCAGATGACATAAGGAAAGGCATAAGAACTCAATTCATTAGCACACTATTTTTACTCACGGTGTCCAAAACACAGATTTGCAGTCTCTCCACTTGTGTAACAAAAACATCTTGGTTTACATGTAAACATGTAAAAAAGCTTGAATAGGATTTTGGTAAAGCAGCGATTTTCAACCACTGTGCCGCAACACACTATTGTGTCGTGAGAAATTATCCAGTGTCACTTTTTAAAATTTTATAAAAAACACACGGCGAACAACACAGACGAAAAGCCACCATCACATGCCTAAAAGGTGGAGAAGGCAAATAAGAAACGCACGCTGTAAGAACAGCAGGTAAGCTTAACCTGCTCAGCTTTTGAAGGTCGGAGCACGCGACTGACAAAATAGTCACAAGGAACCCAGTAACATGGTGAGCAAAGTTAAAATTTCTCCTAGCAGAAATGGTCAGTATGCAATGGCTGTTAATTACAATCAGTGTCTGTTTCAGAACTGCCTTAAATGTTGTGTTAATGGCATACGCCATGTTGAACGTGTTGTGTTCCTTCAAGGACGTCACATATCTAGAGACAACAAGTCACTGAGGTCTACTTTGAGACTAAATTTATCGGGTCCCCTGGCACAATGACATATTTTCTGCAAATATTATGTCATTGTCAAGTGTCTGTGCTGTAAACACTGGGGGTATTATAAATTATATTGTAATTAAACATACTGTTCAGTGTCGTTTTATAACATTTTTGGTTAGTAGTGTGCCACAAAATCTTTCCAATGTTTAAAACCTGCCCTGGCTCAAAAAAAGTTGAAAAACACTGTGGTAAAGGACTTTACGTTTTCTGTTTCTGTCTCTTGCATTATTTTTTCACACACAGAGTTCCTACAGCTTAAAGCAAGTTTAATTTAAGACTTTTTAAGACTTTAATGCCTATTACAACAAAGTTTAAGAGCAAGTCGACAAAAAATAAAAATAAAATATACAATTCAAACCAACAAAAAGACACAAATATTTCTTGCACCCACACATTGTGCTTGATACACATTATCTGGCAAACTTTTAGCCGTGGCGAAAAACGCCGGACAGCCAGTTCTCATTAAATGTGCACTTTTTCATAGTCCAAAGTAAAACGTCTCCGTCCAAAGTTGCGATGTGTATTGTGGGTATACATGCATCTGCTCTTAAAATCCTGACTGAAACCACATTATCGTTTTGATAGTTCCGTTATTATGGTCACACAATGTAGCCAAGAAAATAAATCGGTGTATTATAAAAAAGACAAATTGATAAATGTTATCAAATCTCTCTCATTCAAGACAATCTTCTGTGTTCACATTTTTAAGATTTTTGAAAATTGGATTTGAGACATTTTAAAGCCAATTAAGGCCTTATTTATAGAGCAATGATTTCAGTGCCTTCTAAGACTTGTCAAGGATCGGCAGGAACCCCTGCACACAGGGGAAGCATCAGAATGCACCATGTAAATCAATTTATCTGGCTCTATGAGTAAAAATAGTGTGATCATGAGATAAGGTCTAAAGCCTTTTGGTATGACATCTGTGCGGCTGGTGGTTCTAGTGGTAGAGTGTCGGAGCCCTCACCGCCACAATCAGGATTCCGAACCCGGTTGCATTGCAATTTTGACAAGCGATGAATATTGATTGATCAGTCATCACCCAAATCCTGAACCATATCGTAACATCTCTTCTAGTAGTGTACACCTATAAATACTGTATGCAATTCCAATCTTATCCACCTTACCTGTATAAGGAGCACTTTGAAATTTCTGAGCCATTTTAGGTTTTAAGGAGTGCCTTTTAGTCTGGAAAATAAAGCACTTCTTTTTCAACAATCCCACCTGCAGTCGTCCATCGAGTGTCCTAGGGATGGTGACGCACTTGCTGGGATGAGCGCCGTTGGTTGTGATGGCGGTGATGAGCGAGTCCAACTCGTCTTTCTTCTCCTTGAGTTTTTTTACCAGGCTCTCGATGGCGCGCTTGGCAAAGCTCTCGCTCTCGCCGCCCTGCCGGTGGCACATGAGGCTGTGCACGATACTCAGGCAGGCGTCGTTGCTGGTGGGTGTGTTGGCGATGGACATGTTGGCTTTCAAATATGAGACACACTGCGACAGGTGGGCTTCTTCAGGTCGAGAAACACACCATTAGGAGGCTGATGGGAGAGAGGATACATCAGATTCGATGAGTCACTTCAAACTGTCTTCTTTCAATCACAAGGAACAGACAAATTAGCAATCACAGTTTTCATTTGAAGCCACTGGTAAATTAAATGCAGTCAATGAATTTAAGATATATTTCTGAATGTGTTCATCTCAGAGAAAAGGCGAACAAGCATAAAGAAAAGATGCTAAGTCTAAGTAGGAAGCTCAGATTTGATGGTGAGTACATTTTCTAAATACAACCTAAATGTTTTCCCCTTATCTTATAAGCTTTTGACCATTTCAAATTGCGTACGCAGTATAACAAATTCTGTACACAATTTGTTTCAATATGCTTCTTACAACAAGCGATACTCAAATTAGTGCAAGTGTGAGGATGAATAACATCCATCCATCCATTATCTGCACAGTTTATCTTCAGTAAGGTCGCGGGGGTGCTGGAGCCCATCACAGCCATCCTCGGCCAGTGGGCAGAGGACACCCTGAACTGGTTCCCAGCCAGTCACAGGGCACACAGAGACAGACAACTAACTCACTCGCTCATCCACACCTAGGGACAATTTGGACCAGCCAATTAACCTAACATGCATGTTTTTGGATTGTGGGAGGAAACCCACGCAAGCATGGGGAGAACATGCAAACTCCACACAGTAGGTTCGATCTCATGACCTCACAACTGTGCCGCGCACGCGTTAACCACTGCGTCGCCTTGCTGCCCGAATCAATAAGACATTAATATTTGTTTTTGTTTATTTGGTCAATAAAATAACCGCATGTACATTAATCCTCTTTGTTTTTAGTCCACATCAGGGGTCTCCAACCTTTATTAAGCTGAGAGCTACTTTTTGATACTAATTTGCTCAAAGGGCACCTAGTTTAATATGCACTTCTACAATAATAACTTATGTTATTATTAAGTTCTTATCATCCATTGCAACCTGGTCATCATTTTTTATTTTTTATTTCATATGATAATTTAATTGAATTCTTTTTTAATTTTATTGTTTGGTAATGCAACATCAATTGCAGCCTGGTCATCCTGGAAGGGGGATTACCTCATGTGCGGTCCCATCTCAAGGTTTTTTCATTTACCCCATAGTGAGGTTTTTGAGTTTTTCCTTTCTCTCGTGTATGTTTTAGATCAGGGGATGGTGTGGTAATAATCGGTAGTTTGTGGTCTGTGCAGCCCTTTGAGACTCCTTGTGAATGAGGGCTATACAAATAAACATGACTATGTTATTTATTGTTAATAGGGTTATATAGACTCAGCCAACTACTACTAACAATTATTTTACTAGAAGATCACAATGATCCAGGACTAGTGAGCAGTTTTTAGATCAGATAGATCAGCTGTCCTTAGGGGTGCACCACGTTGGAAACCCCTCGGCTGCCGTGCTGTGAGTAAATAGATGTCGCATTGTGTTTGTAAGGTTTTGTATCGCTTAATAAGGGCAGAAGCTGACAGTTATGATATCTCAGAAAACGAAAGTGGAAATACCAGCAACATAAAACGCATGGCAAGCGGACATTTCGGACATCTGGGCTTTTTTTGTGGTAGTCGAAGCCAATCAATTGTCGCTATGTTGATTAAGGGACAAATATAAACCATTTCCATTAGTATTTGTAGTCGAACCGTATTCTTAATATCTAACTGACGTCAGGGTAACAAAAAACCTCAAAACGTTTTAAGGACAGACCGTTGAGCTGAATTAATAATTAAAATTTCATCCGCTGGAAGCCACTACGCTAAACGGAAGTGACCGCTCCTACACTTCAAAACAAAAGCTTTACACAACATGATGCTGAATCCTCAAGTAGAGGCTTCGACTAAAAATATCAAAATTACATTTTATATTTACAAAGACTTAGCATATTTTAAATAAGTGTGCAGGTTTATATTATAAATACATTTCCACGTGTCGAAAGTTTTTACCACTGTAAGGTTAACCGGAATTAGAAAAGCCCCTTAGTATTCCTTGACTGGTGCTTAAAAACATTAGCTTAGCTACTCACTAAAGAGGCGCGCTCTAACACAGATTGATGAATAACCCAATACATGTTTTGTTCATTTTGATGAGCTATATTCGAAATAAGATTTATCGTACTGTTAAAATAATTTTTATATATGACGCCAACACTTACTTTTCCGCAACCTTGCGCTAGCTACAACGGAGGCGCTCTTTTTTCCTGTCGTGTAGATTTCTGCCTTTTTCACGCGAGTTGGTTTTCAGATTTACAATGACAAAAATGTCCTCAATAAAAAGTAATATCGTCTCCTGAAAGACGGAACGATATGGTGGAAAGAAAAAAAATCACAGCCCACTTGGGTAAGTTCTCATCCAGTGCCTTTTGATTCTTCTTCGTCTTTATTTTGTGCCATTCTGAAAGCTGGTGCATCCGGCGCAATAGCGTCTTCTAGTGCAAAGGGAAGCGAACTACAGTTCCAAATCAAATTAAAATACAGTGAACATAATGAAAGAAATATGTATACCGTATATGACACACCCATACCTCTCAACCTCCACGGCTTTATGCCCCTACAAACTGTCGTATTTTCCCTTACAAAATACAAAATAATCTTACCATATATTTTTTTTTCAAACGTGTTTATTTATGTAGTTTAACAAGTTATGTTGTACTGTACATGTGTTTCGTTTATTCATATATCCATCCATCCATCCATTATCTGCACCGCTTTTCCTCAGTAGGGTCGGGGGTGTGCTTGTTAATTAACATTTCGTTGAGAGATCCTGAGTTCGAAATGAATGAGGTTTATTATAAAAAAAGTTCAAAAATTAAGTAGCTTGGACGTTCACTGTAGAAGGAAAAAATACATGCAAATGTAATTAAGTAGAATAATACATTCTCTTATTCAAATTATGAATTCATTTTCTGCATTAAATTACTGTCAGTAATATCCCGATTAAAGGGACAACCACAAACCTGTATTTTTTCTTTTTCTCCTTTTATACTTCCTTTTTTTCTTAACTTATTTCTACAGCATAATAATTCGTAATATAATGCATCAAAGCAAGTGAGCCGTTTGAGAGTCGGCTCACTTTAATGAGTTGAGCCGAAAAAGCCGGTTCTCTAAACAGAGACGGACTTCCTTTCACTACATCAGACCGCTCGCTTCGTTTGCAACGAAATCAACGATACCGAGATAGAGGCTTCCGTGGCGAACTCGTTTGACTTGATTGATTTGCCGTTTCGTGATAGTCTGTGTATACCGGATGTTACCCATATTTGAAAAATTTGCATTTTTCCGTACAGATTTTCTCGTACGTCGTACACGTCTTAAAATGCACAATAAACGTATTTTGTACGGCAAAACCGTACAGGTTGACAGGTGACACCAAACATTGTACATTACATAATAGTTCTTTTGATTAGGGTGTATAGAATTTATTATTCTGGTTTCTGTTTACGATCTTTTAAACATGAACTGCATTGCACTAACAAGATTAATGCAGCAAAATGCCAAACACCTTTGGGGAAATAACTTTATTTTACTTCACCAATGTTGCTGGAATGTAGATGATCTGCAAAATATCCTAGGGTTCTATCTGCACTCTCCACTTTTACTTTATTTCAATTCATTGGTTTTATTATGTTTTATCTGTGGTTTTAATGCATTTTAAAAACCACGTTTTAAATTTTTCAATGTCTTTTTTCTATGTTTTAACTGCAATTGTGTGTTTTCAACCTGTCTCTTTGCCATTTCTGTAAAGCACTTTGAATTGACTTGGGTATGAATTGTGCTATATTTATTCTGGTTTATGGTTAAATTTTTCCGAAAATTGCTTGCTTCATGAGGGAGTAATAGGTAATCATCCACATATATAAATGTTTATTTGGAGAAACTCCAAAACAGAGGGCGGCAAGTCTGCGGCACAGTTCTGAGGTCATGGGTTCAAATCTGTCCTTCCTGTGCAGAGTTTGCATGGTTTCCCCGCGCCTATTTCCTCCCAAATGCCCCCAAAACACGCGTGGCGGGTGAGTTGATGACTTCAGATTGTCCCTGGGTATAAGGGAGCGTATGAATGGCTGTCTTTGTGTGCCCTACGACTGGCTGGCAACCAGTTCAGGGTGTTCCCTACCCAGCCGAAGACAGCTGAGACGGCCCCTGCGACCCACATGAGGGTAAGCGTTGCAGATAATGAATGGATGAATGGAGAGAGATAAGCACTTACGCCTTGAGTTTATGCTCTCCAGTTTCATGCATTGACCATCAGGGTGCAGTAAATTCCTACATTTAGTTTGTTAGTTTGTGGCTTTCTATTTAGGCAAACCACTAACAGAAGGAAACAACGAAATAATTGTACAAAACAGCCGCACAATACAGTGACAGAATACATAAACATCTGCCCAGATGGAGTTGGCTCAAGAAAAAGCTTTTATCTGTTTACTCCAATTCCGCTTTTCTCTTGCAAGAAAGACAAGAAAACAGAAGCTTTTCCTACAAAAGGGAAAATTATAACAAAAAAAAAATAAAAAAATCAGGCCTGCAAATACACTGCTAGCGACTTTTATAACAACTAATATTATAAGAAACTCTTGATATGAACCCTCTTCAGCATATTTGTTAAACATATGCATAGTACATAGTTTTTGATTTGATATAAATTAGGGACATTTTCAAGTTCTTCATCAAATGAGTTCAATAAATAATGAATACTTCTTTGGGTGGCACAATGGCTTATCAATGTTGTACAAAAATGTTGGACCTGGAATTTATAGGTTCCCCTTTGATAAGGAGTGTCATCTTTGCAGGAAAAGAACTGTTGAATATTTGTTGGGAGTTGACTATTACTTGCTTTATGTACTAACTGTAGAGATTTAATTTGAACTATATCTTTAGCTTTTAATATTGTTGATTTAAAAAAAAGTTTGTATGTTCTTTGTACTAAGTGTTATGCCAAATCCCAATACCTTCTTCTGAAGTCGAATAAGTGTTTCTATATTGCTAGTACACGTATTTTCCCAAATCTTTATACATTAACTACTAGCAAGTTCAAAATATTTCAAAGACGAAAAGCATATGTCCAAAATACATTTTCTAATTGAACAATTTGCAAACAAACAAAATAAAAAAATAAACTTGAGTATTTTCTTTAAAGTATGGAAATGTGATTGATTAAAACTACTGCCTTACTTAGCATCTAGTCCACCATTCGCTTATTAAGATATCAAACAAAGTAAAACACTTTAGAACGACAGTGTGTATTATTTAATGCCTCATTGGGGTAAAAAAAATCGATTCAAACAATAAGCAAAAATACATGGAATATCATACAAAAATGCATTTTTAAATACTTGTAGGTTGGGAAATTTGTACTTACTTCATATAACATGAGCCTCACCTAGAAGGAGCTGACATGATGGTCCACCATATTGCTGCAATGGGTATTCAATTAGTAGAAAGAAGTCTGAAAGTATATTACTCACTTTCCAGGGATGAGTACTGAATTAATAAAAAATGTGATTGCCTCATTTCTTAACTTGACGGAATACTGAAAGTTGTATTAGATGTCACAATCCTTGCGTGCTGGTGTAATGAGACAAGGCAAATCAGCTAAATTAGAAGAAAAAAAATGTTGGGGTTTGTCCGCTTTGATTCTCCGTAGGTTGTATTCTTCGTTGTGCTTTGTAGCGCTCCTTTTCGGCTGCAGTTCACAATAAAGGCACATCTCGTTGTCACATACTGTATCACACACTCTCACTTTAATTCTTTTTTAACTGGCATGAAAATTAACAAGCCTAGTTGTTTATGCTCAAATCAGCAGTACTGGTGTTTTTTATGTGGAGTTGCTGGCTTCATGCCTGCAAGTAAAACTAAAACTGCAGCCACCCAAGAAAACACAAGCAGTTTGTTGATTCCCCGTGACCACATCAATCCTGCTACAAGGGAGCCGTGATTCCGTCCGCTTTGTGAGTGCGTTAATGATGTGTTGAGCAGCATGAGTCAAGCAGAGTCGCGAGGGCAAATGCAAATGGACAAGCTGGAGAGGAGTGCAAGTGATTCGATGTGACTGTCTCGATCCGTCAGGCCTGAGAACATTTGCAGAGTGACAGCGCATGCAGGTCACTCGCTTTCAATTTTCTCCACTCTGTGCTCTCTCCTCCTCATACATCCCTTTCACTTTGCATTTTAATAGCTGCTATACACACCTCAAAATCCATTTCCTATCTTTACAAAACAGGTAGGACTTAACTGTATTTAATAGTATAAAAACCAGGAGGTAGCAGCCCCACGGTGCAGAGGTACAGGGTTCAAGTCCAGCAACCGCAGCCTCCCCGTGTGAAGTTTGCATGTTCTCCCCGTGCCTGGGTGGGTTTCCTCCGGGCACTCCAGTTTCCTCCCACTTTCCCAAAAACATGCATGTCAGGTTAATTGGCCAAATTGTCCCTAGGCGTGAATGAGCTTGTGAATTGTCTGTCTTTACGTGCCCTGCGACTGGCTGGCAACTAGTTCAGGGTGTCCCCACCGCCCGAAGACAGCTGGGATGGGCTCCAGCACCCCCACAACCTTAATGAGGATAAGCGGTGCAGATAATGGATGGATTATAAAAACCTATGTGGAGCTATGGGGTTTCACGGCAGTTACCTCCGTGGGAAAAAAGCTTAACACCAAGATAAAACAAGGTAATGACAAGTAGCAACAACAGATTGCAGCAACGTGCGTAGCGTGGAATAGTAGCAACAGTATTGTCAGACAAAACTTGGCAACGCTGTGAAATAAAGACATTGCCAAACAACACATTTTGTCAAACTGAACATCAAGATGACAAGTACACTAGCATAATTTTCGGGTACAGGATTTCTTTTTTTAAATGGACACATGAGAGACTTGGCTGCCAAGAGAGAATTTGTGATTATAGGGTATTTTGCCCAAACCAAAAATGACACTTTTCCCCATAATTTCCATTCACTGTGGTTTTTCTATGTTGCATATTTTGTCGGATGAACTAACACGTCTTCAACTGGAGAATTTGAAAAAGTTAATGAGCGAGCTGTGTTGAACATAAAGGGATCCCGTGTAATATTTGCCACTAAATGTGGCTGCGTTATGTAGTGCAACTTTAAATGGGTGCTTAAAAGCTAAAAAAAATGATACAAAAAAAACAGACACTCAACGTGACCAAACCGACCCATTGTTTTTCTCTTTTACTTTCACAGCTTTGTCGCATTTCTCCACTACACAAACATAAGGTTCTTGGGTCTTTGGGTCCAATCACGTCAGATCACGTTTGAACTCCATATTTCGAATGTCAATCACAATAAGAATGAGGTAAACTTACACCCATCTAGCAAGGCCGCCATTACTCAAGTTGGACGGATTTGTTCACAACATTAACGATCTATTTTGATTGGTCCAAAACCCTACATTCTGATCCCAATCCGACTACTGCCTACATGTATACATATCACGATGAAGTGACTCCGACGATGTCAGCGATATAAAAGTAAATCGGATGCATGTTAGCGCTGTGCGCTGAGCGGTGTAGACTTTTCTTCTTGTCAAACAGCAATATTTGTTTTCTTTCCCCCTCACGAGTCACATTCACTAACTCAACCTGAGTCTTCGCCAAACTTCACTTAACCAAACGTGCGAGCATCTTCATCCAAGCGTGTCGGCTGCCTAAATTTTTCATCTTGCTGTCTCAAGCGCTCAGTTTTTTTCCGCTACAATCGGAGTCCATCACACGATCTGGCAATCTTTCCGCTCGGGCGCAATTCGGGGAACTGTCGAAGCCGACAGGACACGAACGCAGATGACGGTGAAACGGACGGATGGACAGGGTGGCAAGCGTCCGTAGGTGGACGTGAAGGGCAGGCGACGGGAGATGGTGGAGGTAAGTTGTCTGTTTGAAGATAAATCGCAATGGCAGTGCAGTGTAGAGGAGGGCAACTATCTGTAAACACACCAGCAGATGTGTATGTGTGATTGTGGGCAAACGCTCACATACGCACGAAGCCCGCGGCGAGGTGGTGAAAGGCCACGGTTGATTGAATGCTGCAGGCCGATTCGGCCTCGTACTAGCCGAGCGCTGCGTGTTGGAGATGTTTGGATTCAAATGCGTTCATCCGTGCGCACATGAGCGACTGTGAGTCATTCTCTCCAATCTTCCTCCTTTTAAACTCACTTTGCGCTTCATCATTTCAACTGAACCTCACCCTTGTTGTCGCCGTTGGCCCAAAAGCTGCATAGCTCGTCTTTGTCACCATTTTGACATTTTCAGAATGACAGTGCGTATTATTTGGACGACTAGATGTCGCTGTATTGTGTAGTGCAACTAAAAACAGGTACTATAAAGCACAAGGAGGAATAGAAACTATGAAGAATCAAGTGACCAAACCCATACCCATAAAGCTAGGTAATTGCTGCCCTTATTAATGATTGATATTCCCCTTATTAAGCAATAATAAACCTTACAAACACAAGGCGGCAACTATTTACTCACAGTAAGACTGACTATGCAGAATAAAAAAATGATAATTTGTGTAAACACATTATTTCATTTTATCTTTTATTAGTTTATCTTTCTTTGTTCTTTCCCCGCTTGCAGTAAATTTAGTTTTGTTTATTTTACACGGCAGAGCAGGATTTTGCAGACTTCATCTGTTCTACAGATGGTTTTACTTTGTAACATAAACTGTCACAATTTAGTTTAATTTGCAACAAAGATATAGAATCAGTTCACATTGTCTTCCTATCTTCTGTATGTGCCTTGATCACTTGGCTGAAAACTCTGCCACTGTCGGAATTAGAATGAGAAAAGTACAGTAATACAAGTGAAAACTAAATGTTTGATGGAGAAGAACATTTGCTAGTGTACTGCGGCACTATTGTGAATCTACGATGACATTGTCTGCTACCAGTCACCAAGACGATCCTAATAAGATTAGATGAGACAATTCTGTCATGGTCGCCTTGGCGACCGGTCTGCCCCGCCCCCTGGACCCAGCTGAAGCAGTTCAACTAATCGAGTGTCTGCTATTTAAGGCTGGATTGTGGGTTTGCGGGTGCGGGCTCATTACATATACACACTCCCGGTCTGTTATGCCTTGTCCAGTTTAGTTGAGTTGGAAGAATCAACTGTTTGTTTTGTCATGTCCCTGAGTTTTGGACAACTTTTATTTTGTTAAATAAAACTTTTGGATCGTTACGCAATTGAGTTCTCCCTTCCTGCCTCCTGCCTCCGTTCTGGTCCGATCACCCCTTCGACCCCACCGCGCCTCGTGACAGAATGAGCCCGCCAACATTTGAACTCAGCGAACGATCCCTGCGCGATTTGGGGAGAGCTGGAGAACGCAGCTTGGCAAGCGCCCACTGAGTCCGACTTCGACTCCCTGCCCGTTCGAACCACGGCCCCGCCCGTCGTGGCCATTGCTGTGCCTCGAATGGGGTCCCGGGAGGAATTGACGCCTGCCTGTTCGACTCTCATGCCTGCCTGCCCGACTCCCGTGCCGATTGCCTGCTATTCAGTCTCCCCTGCGTGCCAGTCCGACTCCGCTGCCTGCCAGTCCGACTCCGCTGCCTGCCAGTCCGACTCCGCTGCCTGCCAGTCCGACTCCGCTGCCTGCCAGTCCGACTCCCCTGCGTGCCAGTCCGACTCCCCTGCCTGCCAGTCCGACTCCGCTGCCTGCCAGTCCGACTCCGCTGCCTGCCAGTCCGACTCCGCTGCCTGCCAGTCCGACTCCGCTGCCTGCCAGTCCGACTCCGCTGCCTGCCAGTCCGACTCCGCTGCCTGCCTGTTCGACTCCCTTGTTTGTCTGTCTGTTTTCGCCTGTACAGTTTGCTCGCCGGAACCCCCCTGCCGAGCGCCGATTCCGATCCGCCCGACGCAGATGGCGCCTGCCTCTCCCCGTTCCTGCGTGTTCGGAGGAGGGAGCGGGGTCGCCCCAATCGTGAGCGTCGAACCATTCCGGGGCGCGAGTTAGTAATTTTTTTTTCTTTTTGGGACCTAGGGAGCTGTCCCTTAAAGGGGGGGCTCTGTCATGGTCGTTTTGGCGACCGGTCTGCCCCGCCCCCTGGACCCAGCTGAAGCAGTTCAACTAATCGAGTGTCTGCTATTTAAGGCTGGATTGTGGGTTTGCGGGTGCGGGCTCATTACATATACACACTCCCGGTCTGTTATGCCTTGTCCAGTTTAGTTGAGTTGGAAGAATCAACTGTTTGTTTTGTCATGTCCCTGAGTTTTGGACAACTTTTATTTTGTTAAATAAAACTTTTGGATCGTTACGCAATTGAGTTCTCCCTTCCTGCCTCCTGCCTCCGTTCTGGTCCGATCACCCCTTCGACCCCACCGCGCCTCGTGACAAATTCTTGGGGTTTTGACATTTCAACCTAGTTTTATTTAAAAAAAAAATATTGGAAAGTGAAGACATCAATGAATTTTGAACACGTAAAAAGATGACTGTACAAAATACACTCAATTCCGATTCCAAATCTGTTCTAAAAGCCATTTCATAACAAACAACAGTGAGGATTAGCAGTCAAATTGCATATCTCTTATGCAGGTGTAAAATATTAAAAATAGAATGAACTTACCTGTGGGTTTAAAACAATGGTTTGGTGCCTTCGCTCCCCTCTTTTCTCCAATAGAAGGCAGCATCACCCCTTTTTCCAGTCGCCCTCACTTTTCCTCTCCCCAAGTGATTCCAACTAGACAATTAGCCAACAATACTACAAATAACCCGGGCTCCCACTTCATGTTGCAGAGCTATTATTATTGAATACTTTCACTCTTTGAGGTCCACTATCCCAGTCCTCGCCTCCTTTTTGTCACCTGCTAGAAGCCACCCTTCTGCACGGCACTCAAACCTGCACCTTCGCCGTCTTGGTAGATTACAGGGTGGATGACAATTTCCCAAACAGAAGGGTCTTGGACCGGCTCAGTGTGCGGGCCATTCCCTTGGAGCGAACCATCACCACCAAGGTGAGCAATGGCCGATCACTCAGCACTATTAGGGAACGGCCTCTTGTAGGGCAATCACCAGGAGACCATCTTGTTCCTGATCATGGAGTGTAACATCACCCGTGGTCTTAAGTCTACCCTGGTTGAAGATCCACGACCTACAAAAAGACTAAAAGCATGTCCTATCCTGACGAACCACTTGTCATCCCAACTGCTTGCTTAAGCTCCTTTTAACCCCCCAGTTGAGTCGTTTCCTCTTTCTCTAGACCTGACCTCTGCTCCCAGTATTCATCAGGACCTCTCTCCTGTCTTCAGTAAGTACCATGCCCAATCCTCTCCGCCCCATCGCCACTTTGACTGTGCCATCGACCTGATCCCTGACGCACCTTTTCCCAGAAGCAGGCTGTTCAACCTCTCCAACCCTGAGTAAGTCGCTAGCTGCGGGCCTCATCCGTCCATCTAGCTCACCCTTGGGTGCAGGATTCTTCTTTGTGGGCAAAAAGGATTGTAGCCGGTCTCCCTGCATTTATTACAGTGGGCTCAACAACATTACAGTAACGGAACCAGAACCCCCTTCCACTCATGGACTCCGCATACACCTCCAGGGCGCGACAGTGTTGACCAAGCTGGACCGCCGTCATGGCTATCACCTGGATTGGATCCGCGAGGGTAACCAGTGGCGAACCATTATTATAACCCCCCTGGGTACCTTTGACATTCGGGCTTGGCCTGGCTCAGTGTCTCCACCGAATCCAGCGGCGAAACCACCACCATTCTTCATTTGGCCAGAGTAGTCGCGCAGTCACGTGGAAGATTGAGAAGTCCGGGAAGCCCCCGGTTCCTCTACTGTCCCCGCTGGTCTTCCACCCAATCGGCTGTTCGTCTCCTCTGCTGTCCACAGTTCACCTCCTGGTTCAGGAAGGCTTTTTGCTGCCACCGCCAGCCTGACATCAGGGTTCCCTCCCCAGTCTAACGGCCAAGCTGGTCAACCAGGACCTCGAGACCTCCATACGCTGCGTTGCCTCCTCTAACCCCTTGTCCGGATTTGACCGCCTTGACTGAATGGAATACTTCCATAACATCTTACCCTGCTCCTACACTAGCCTGTCCTCCTTCCAGGCTGAGTGTGGGTATCAACCACTGCTTTTTTCTGACCAAGAAGATGAGGGTGGGGTGCCCTCCTCTGCCGCTCCAGAGAGCTCGTCGGACATGGAACAAGGTTCGACCAGCCTTGCTCCATTCATCTTCTCGCTACGAGTGGCAGTACATATTTTACCACCTATTGCCTCATCTCCAGGTACTGGAAACTGGGTGTGGTTGTCAACAAAAGACCTCCCACTCAAAGCAACATATGGAAGTTTGTGCCCCAGTTCATCGGTCCCTTCACGATTCAGTGCATGCATGATCAACCACGTCTTCAGCTGCCTGGTTCCCTTCGCGTCCATCATTCTTTTCTCATTTCCCGCATCAAACCTGTCGCCAACTTGCCTCTGCAACCCCCTACTCCTGCTCCAGATCTACCTCCTCCACATACGATCAACGACCAGATTTCCTAAACTGTCCGACGACTCCAGGACTCTGGCCCCTGGGGACGTGGCCTCCAGTGCCTTGTGGACTGGGAAGGATACGGGCCAGTCCTTGTCCTTGTAACATCATACCAAAATTTCATTCATTCGTTTTCCAATCAACTTATCGCAATGCCTGTCACAGCATAGCTGGGCCCATCCCAGCTTTGTTTTTTGCCCAAGGGAAGGGGAGAACATGCAAATTCCACACAAGGAGCTGGAATTCATCCGGGGACCTCTAAACTACGAGGCAGACGTACGAATAGCAACACACTCTGGTCATATTGACGCAAAACGTGCTAAGTAATTAAAAATACAAACTCACCAAACGAACAAACCCTGCGATAAGCTTGTTGGTGTTATGTGGTCTGAGTGTTGTGTTCTTGACTTAGCGATCCATGCATACTTTAACTTGGTTGCCAAAAGTGTTTCCATAGTGCCAAGTTTGTTTAAAACTATTCTAGCATGACATAGATAAGCATTCTTCACGCTAATCGGCCGTAAGCGCAAAGGTAGTTTGATTAATCTTTCACTGTATCTTTGAGGCAGGAATCCTTGTCTCTAATGTGACAATTGTACTGTCCGACAGGTAGCTGTGTCTGCCCACGCGAACCACACAGATTCTAATTCAAATGTACCACCTCAAAGCCCTTGTTCAAGTTCAGTCTGAAATGTAGCAGTGTCAGTAAAACAAAAGGTAAAAATAAATACAATAGTTAAAAATGATAGGACTTATTTTTCTTTCTGTGCGGCCGGATAGCAAACTACCCACTGCCCGGTACCAGTCCACCGCCCGATGGTTGACGACTACTGCTTTAGTCCATCCTGTTTCATCGATAATTTCTAACATGCACAAACATTCACTGACAGTCATTTCCCCTGCTGTATAGTGTACAGCATGATAATTAGTTGTGCTTCATGTCTCTGACAGTTCCAATCCTTTTAAATAGTCACCACATGCCTCCTCGCATCAGGCCAGGGCCAACCACATGCAGACAAGTGCACACAACCACACACACATGCACACACACAGATGTGCAACTGTGTAATAGCTGATGTTGCACTTCCATCTGTGTTTAAAGTCTGTTGCAAGATGGTAATATTTAATGGGCAGCAAACATTAAAGTGGTTTAACATCAACAGGAAAAGCATACATCACAAGGCACACCATTAGCACATGCCCATTCAAGCTAGCCTCACATGTGCAACCATAATGGCCCCAACCAAATTTATTTAATACATATGCTCTAAGAGAGGGATGATTTAATTATTGTGCCATTGTATATATTTTTTTAATGTTTAGCAGTGACGTTTGGTGCGGTTCATGTCTGGTGAGGCAGTCAGATCTCCAAATTATCATACACCAGGAATTATGTGTTTGTTCACTGTACGTCACTTGAAATACTTGGCAATATTCCAGTTAACGCTCAAAATCTTTCTTTTTTTAGATGTTGCGTCAGCCGTACCTACCTTCAAAGGACCAACTCTCAAAGGCAGCTAGTTCGATCAACTCTTTTCCTATAGGCGGATAAAATACTACACGTGACATTTAACCTATCACATGTGTTAAGTAATTGTTTGACCGCACGCATTGGCAGATCAAACAGAGGTCCCATCATATGCTTTGAATTACGGTCAAGTTTCAACAAAGCATTCAAACACACACCAGTCAAGGTGTTTCATGTTAGAAATGTTTGTTAGCATGTGTGTCATATAATCAGTGTGCTTTCTGTGTGTGTGTTTGTGTTGCCTGTGTAGTTTGGCACAAAGTCGCGGTTAATGTGGTATGCAAGGGTAGGCAGGCAGTTGCGTTTCGAAACAGTTTTTTTGACTCAACCCCCTGCCCCCGTCAACCGCTGACCCATAAACTATGAGAGTTTGCGGGCTAATGGGCCCACCCACAATCAGGAAATACACATTCACACATGCCTGCCTCATGGACACTTGCGCTTCCATCCGTGTTTAAACACACAAACCATAGATAGGGTTACAGAAGTTCAGGTTTATTATTATAATTAATAATCTAAATAAAGATAATAATCCGTACCTTAATCTAATGATGCATTTAATTAGTAAGAATATTTGTTAATTCTATAAGTAAAATCAAAAGCAATATCTACAGTTTTATCTCTTTCAGACAACCTCTCAAAGTGCAGTATAAAAAACATTCCATCTACAATTTGTACTGGGGCTGCAACAACAAATTAATAGAATCGATTAAAATGGATTAAAAAAAATGTCAGCAATGGATTTCATCATCGATTCGTTGTATTGTGCGGTTTATGCTCGTTTATTCTGCGCTAATAAGAGAATGCATTGAATTTGCCCCTGATCCGGCGACAAACTTGTAGTAGCACTTTATTCAGGCAGATGGTGCTTCAAGACCCTATTTTGATGCACGAGGTCATCGTGATCCAAATCCAAATTGGTCGGTGGTCAAAAACGTGTTGTTAGCCGGCGCGGGATATCAGAGCGTGGTCAAAAGGAAAAAAACGAGTCGATAGCCGGGGACAAACAGGGAATCAGGAACAGACGAGTGGTATACGGATGAAAACGGGACCGACAGGAGCCAGAGTCAAAGTGCTTGCCTTGCGTATGCAGAGGTTCGTTGACGGACTGACAAGGAGTGACTGGCGTACTGGGTATAAATAGGAGGGGAATCAGGCAACAGGCAGCAGCTGGTGCCAAATGAGCGGGCTCAGGTGAGGGTAATAAGTAATCATGACACATTTGTATACATTTTTGTTTATGATTAGGATATTTGACAAACTGTTTTTTTGTGCACTATTTTTCTATATGTCCAAAACTTCAATCTTTGAATGGATAAAGAAATTAGAAACGTGTTTTTTAAAAATCCAATTGCTTGATTACTGTATTTTCACGCCCATAGGGCGCATGATGTGAAGGGGCGCAGTCTCCTATTTCAGAATAGGGCTCGGGTGCCCTCAGCATAAAAGGTGCAAATGCTTTGTGCTTTACTGTTCTAATATATTCCCCCAAAAATTAGATATGAAGACATTTTAGTATTGTTTGCGCCGCGAGGGTGGACATTTTCATGCAAGGGGTGGTTGGGTCATTTTTTAGCACAACACAGACAGGCATACAAGTGTGCGTACTTAGCAAAACTAGGTTTGGTTGTGGTTTATTTAGGTATTGATTGCAAAGTAGAACCCGAAAAAACTTCGGAGTTCGTTTTCATATTGCTCCAACCTGCGAACCTTCGATTCATTAATCTTCAATGCTCGGTTTCCATGTTCTTCCGCATAGTGTAGAAATCAACACAAAAAGCATTCAACGAAAGGGAAAGTGAGATTTTGGATTTAATTTACATTTCAACTCTCTTCACACGTCCTCTTTCGCGCAAGCGGGATATGATGGCAATCAAACAAGAGACAATTAAAAGTCATATGAGACGCATAAACGTCGCATTTAGTGGGAAATGTGAACAATCTAACAAAAACATCAGATTTTACCCAAAAATGTTGTAAGTCTTGACTCAGCCAAGGCTCAAACCTGTGACCTTCCATTCTCAGGAGTAGGTGCCCAACCCTATGGCCACGGAGCTGGTCTCTATCCACCGCTCTGCATAAGAGACAGAGCACACTGCCCGATTAGGCGAGACCTACAATTTGAAGAAAATCTGAGACTTATGTGCGTCTTATGTGCGTGAAAATTCGTAAATCGGAAGAAAAATCGTCAGGTTATGCAATAATCAAAATAATCGTCATTTACAACCCTATTCATAACCAAAAGAAAAACTTTTTTCCCCACAAAACAGCACGGAATGCCTGAAACACAGACACATTAATTGGGAAGAAATAAAATGAATAAATGGCCAGCCAGGTGCACTAACTTTCAAATACTGTTGGAGAGAATCGGTCGCAATTTTTAGCCCTCCCTTACTAATTAGCATGGAAGTAGCGTCCATATCTAACTTGGATGGGCAGGGCTAACATTAAAATTTCATATTAAGGCATGGCCCTCAAACTATCGTAGCCTTTAGTTTGAGACCCCTCGTCTAAAATCTTGAAGTTTCGGTAAGGTTTGCTCTCTCTGACTTTGAGGGCCAATGATTGAGACCTTTTTTATCGTCCCAGTTTAGCTGTAGGAACTTCTCTGTCATTTATTACCCAATAACTAAAATTGAATTTATAAGCGTATGAGGGAACATGGCAATGTACAGTTGCGCGTCATCTGGGTAAATATAGAAACTGATGCTGTGTCTCCCGAAGAAATACCAAATGGAAGCATATAAAGAATAAAAAGTACTCGGCCTAAAATTGAACCTTGGGGGACTCCACATCTAATTGGAACAAATTGGTAAACGGTACATTTTTATAGTTAAAATTCCTACAAAAGCTATAATGATAACAAAATGCTCTGAACCGACAAAAGCACCTGCAGCCGGGCCCTAAAGGCAGAGGAAGATGCTTTCTATCGCCAACAAAGTTGGACTTTTACACATGCTACAGAAAGGTGAAAGCATTTTCATGCTACAACTTTGTTTTCCGACAACGTCCACATGATGGCGACAAAATATGATCTTATGCAAAACAGAACATTTTCCACCCTTTTTCGAATCAATATTGCGATAAATGAGCGGGACTATTTTGAAAATATAATTTAATAGTCCAAAAGTGATTTAAATAAAAACGTTTATATGTCGTGATTGCTAACTCGAGTCACCTAGAGCAATCATGTGGACGCCCTCTGATTGGCTTATTTTCCCTTTTTAAGCACGCTACACCCAGACCTCTTCGTCTGAGGATTACGTTTGTACCCTGTATGACTCTCCTGATTACCTGTTCCGTCTTGATCTGTTTACCTGATTCTGCCTGCCTCCGATCCGACCTGCTTCCGTCCCACGCTACGATCTTCTCTCCAGTCCCGGTAAACTTGACCTGCTAGACTTCCGAACTCCAATTGGCTACGTGTTCCGAAGCTACCTTCCCCGGCTCCGCTGCTGACGTCCGACAGCCATCGCGTCTCCCGCTAGCCTTGTACGCTTCCCTAAATAAAGAACTGTAACGAACGATCTGAGGTTTCCTGTTCTGTTCTGGTCCTTCTGACATTATAGAGTTCAATACTTTTATTTGTTGTTTTGAATGTTCTGTTCACACAAACATTTTGAGGCCACACATTTGTTTTCCAATAGCGACCACATGATGGCGACAAAATATCGTCCGTAAAAAAGTGGATTTGAACCTGTGACCTCAGAACTGTGCCTAACCACTCAGCAGTAAGATTCTTTTTACAATCACAATTTTACAGTACAGCAGTTATTTGTAAAAAATAAAAATAAAAATAAAACATAAAGTACAGTTCTCTTGATTGTTAATGCTTGACCTTGTACATATATTTTGTCCTTTGGTTTTAATGTATAATAGGGTATTTAAGTCAAGTCAAGTCATGTTTATTTGTGACACCCTTAATCACAAAGAGTCTCAAAGGGCTGCACAGACCACAGATTATTGCAAACCACAGAGTATTATGACACCATCACCTGATCTTAAACCTACATGAGGGCAAATAATACACAGATATTGTCAACATAATAGGTTATTAATATGCTTTAGAATAATAGTGTGTTTTAAGCTTTGATTTAAACATTTCCACTGAGGTTGCAGGTTGAGGAAAGAGCATTTAACAGCACTGGGGCCCGAATGGAGAACGCTCTCGAACCTGCGGATCTCTTCTTGGGTCTTGGGATCACTAGTAGACCAGCATTTTCAGAGCGAAGGCTCCCGACCGGAACATAGGGGGAAATTATACCCGAAAGATATGAGGGAGCAAGTCCATGCATGATTTTGTATACTACCAACAGAAACTTAAAATCACATCTTAAGCTAACAAGGAGCCAATGCAGGTTAACTAAAAAAATCGAGGTAATGTGATCAAACTTTCTTGTCATGGTTAAAAGCCTTGCTGTAGCATTTTGTACTAGCTGAAGTCTCTTG
The DNA here is from genome assembly GCF_059441175.1 of Urocampus carinirostris. Taxonomy (NCBI): domain Eukaryota; kingdom Metazoa; phylum Chordata; class Actinopteri; order Syngnathiformes; family Syngnathidae; genus Urocampus; species Urocampus carinirostris. The sequence goes on along the minus strand of NC_142353.1, from coordinate 18,648,864 downwards.
ATTTTGGACTTCTGGAGACCATTCACGGACTTTGACTATTGAGGGTTCTATTTGGTCCGCCACCCCTGTAAAAAACAAAGGATTACTGTATTTGTAAAAGGGATCAAGGGGAATTTTTCTCTATTTGTCTGAGAAACCGCTTCTACCACAACTATTTCTTTTTCCTTTGGCCTTGCGGAAAAACAATTTCATTGATGTGGGCATTAAAATTCACACCAGTAGCATCACATGCACCATTGCTAACTACTTGACCATCCAGCTCCCTGCTAAAGTGCTCATAGCTATCACACCGAGGCATGACAGGGGTTTTGACCTTAAGCGAACAATCCCCTGCCTCGACACACACACCCCACAACGTTAAACCGTTTCTGTCCTGCATCCTAGGAGCGTAAAACTGACTTTGAAAGATTGCAGGGCAAACAAAAGTCAGTGGCATATCGTCACGCTACCCCAGTCTGGCCAGGACTTAAGTCTGTCTGCCTTTCATTAGGAACTAATTCCTTGGGGAGTCTTATACACACTAGCCCACACTCACAAACACACTCACACAAACTTAATGTGTCGCCTGTGCTTGTGGACTTTTGCCACCGTTTTACTTTGTTTCAAACTATTTAGTATTAATATGTCAAAAGAGCATGTCACAATGTTTGAGAAACAAATGAATCATTATGCATGAAGTTATTTATTTTCAGGGGAGAGAAATGTCAAATAAAGTTATTATAGTTGGACAAAAAAAACACATTTTCTAAGAGAAACATCTCATCTCATCTTATTAGCTGTACCGCTTATCCTTATTAGGGTCGCGGGGGGGGGGGGGGGGGCTGGAGCCCATCCCAGCCATCTCCGGGCAGTGGGCAGGGGTCACCCTGAACTGGTTGCCAGCCAATCGCAGGGCACACGGGGACAGACAACTCACTCGCTCATTCACACCTAGGGACAATTTGGACCAGCCAATTAACCTCAAATGCATGTTCTTTTGGAATGTGGGAGGAAACCGGAGTGCCCGGAGGAAACCCACGCAAGCACGGGGAGAACATACAAACTCCGCACAGTAAGGCCGGTAGCTGGATTTGAACCCACGCAGGAGGTTCCCTTGACCTAACCACTGCGCCGCCGTGCTGCCCTAAGAGAAACATATTTGTATTAAACATGTATTTAAACTTAAAACTATTATATTTACTGATGCCATCTTCTGGTTAAAATCATCACTGCAGCCTCTGTCAAGCTGCTTGTATGGAGCGTGCATGTACGTGACTCTTTCAGGCCTGCTCGGATAAACTCTTTTTCTTAATCTTTTTTGGGGTTTGGGTTGGCATTTGGACCGTATTTGAAAAAATAATTTTCTTACTTTCATAATTTTCAGCGTGGAAAAAAATAAACAGCAACCACGCGCATAAAATTGCTCTCTTTCTTCCCATTCCCCTGCCTCATTTCTACCAGCGTAATGCGCTGCGTGTCCAGAACAACGGCAATAAAAGTAAGTTAAAAGCAGATAGGCGCGGTAAAAATAAATAAATAAATAAATAAATTAAAAATATATATATACAAGGCTCTTTGTACTAACTTGGTCATTATTATGACATACCTAAATCTACGCACCCCACCTTTAAAGAAGGGCTGAGCCTTTTTTACCATGAGTACATTTTAACAAAGTTGCAGACCCTCAAATTAGGAGAATTATCACCACAGTCTCTTGGCTGTATAATTTGACAAATTTCTGCAGATTTTAAAGCCATGAGAAACTTGATTCAGTTTCTGTAAAAAAGGGTAAAAGAAAACTAATCAATTTTGAGAGGCCCGTGATGGAACCACAAGAATCTTTCTTTAACTGCGAAACTCATCAGACATACTGTCATGTGTTTAAATGGTGATTTGCAGCGTATTTCCAGTGTCTTGCAATTTCAAGAAATAGAACACAAAGATGATTGTAAAACAAAATATCAAATCAATTCTGTAAGTCACAGACATCAGCCAAACACAAAGTCTCCGCCTAAAAATCGGTCGATCAAGTCGTGTAAGTGTTGCTGTTCCGTTGAAACAATTTTGATAGATTCAATAATGTCACACTGACAAAAAGCCATATAAAATCACGTTGGACCGTTTGAAATCATTCTTATCATATCATCTGTTTCTTTTTTGTGGATCACTTGCTTACTGACCTTCAGTGGGGACATCTTGAAATGAGGGTTTGGATTCTGCCAAATATGTATTATTTTGATCACCTTCCCAGGGCAATCATTTAAAATAGTACGCAAAGACAAGAGTTCATGTTGTTAGATGTGGTCCGTAACTTCTAAATGTTGTAATGCCTGACACCATCTTTTGGCAGAAATCATCATTCAAGCTCTTTTTGTAGGCCTAAGGTTTTGGGTTAGTATCTGAAAATCTTAGACCCATTCAAATAATCTCTTCCTTGTTATCTTTTTTAGAATTTGGGTTGGCATTTGGACTGCATTTGAAACAGTCCTTGTCTTACTTACTTTCAGACCTCTTTTAAAACACATACATTCATTTGATCCATCCATCCATTATCCGAACCGCTTATGCTCAGTAGGGTCGCGGGGGTGCTGGAGCCCGTCCCAGCCATCTTCGAGCAGTGGGCAGGGGACACCCTGAACTGGTAGCCGGCCAGTCACAGGGCACAGAGAGACAGACAACTCACTCGCTCATTCACACCTCAGGACAATTTGGACCAGCCAATTAACCTAACATGTATGTTTTTGGAATGTGGGAGGGAACAGGAGTGCCCAGAGAAGACTCACGCAAGCATGGGGAGAACATGCAAACTCCACACTGGAAGGTTCGATCTCGTGAACTCAGAACTGTGCCGCACACGCGCGAACCACTGCGCTGCCGTGCTGCTCCTACTTTCACCATTTTCATCCTAAATAAAAGAAAAGCGCCATCACACATCTAAATTCGCCTCTCCAATCCTCCCGCTTCTTTTCCCTTTCCTCCAACGTAATGCGCCCTGTGGTTAAAACACAGAGGGTAAAAGTAAGACAAAAGCAGATAGGCACAATCGAAAGCAATGTATAAAGGCTCTTTGAACACAGTTGGGCATTGTTAACACATACTTAATAGAAAAAGGACACCACTCAAACGGTGGACCCCACCTTTAACTCGTTTTTAAGTTTAAGGGTTTTTTTGTGAAAATGACACAAAATACTGCAAACAATAAGGATAAACAGACGCTGCCCTACTTACAAAGTGGATACGTTCCGGACGATCGTTCGTAAGTTGAATTTGCTCAGTTGCTTCAGTGCTATATTTTGTATGTTTAAGGTTTATATAAGTATGTTTAAGGCTTGCATAAGTAAGCTGTATTGTTTTGTACTAAAAAATAAACATTTCATAAAATAATATGCTCTATAAAAATAAATAAAGTTGAGTTTAACTTACTTTTGTAAGATATGCTTCAAGAGGTCCTCATTTTCTCAACCGCATCAAGCTTTCTTATTCCACTTTCATTTCAAAAGAAACAGCTCTACTCTTCTTTACACTTTACAACAACCATATTGAATGGATGCATAAGATATTAAACAATAAAAATGTCAAAGTTCTTAGCGCGCTGGAGATACAGTACAGAATGTATACACACGCACCAGGAAGAAGAAGCAATTTTGAAAAACACATAGAATGTAATTACAATATTTATAAATACATACGCTGCCCTACTTACGAACGAAAGAGGTTTAATTTGTTCATGAGTTGCTTCAGTGCTATATTTTGTATGTTTAAGGTTTATATCAGGATGTTTAAGGCTTGTATAAGTAACCTGTATTATTTTTCACTAAACAAAATAAACATTTCATAGAATAATATGCTCTATAAAGATAAATAAAGTGAAGTTTAAATGTATTGTGGAAGATAGGCTTCAAGCGTTAGGCTTGCTCCTCCGTGGTAGAAAGTGGGCTAAAAAAGCAATCCAACTATTTTCTTAACCGCATCAATCTTTCCTTTTCCACTTTCATTTGAAGAGAAACTGCTCGCCTTATCTTTACACCAACCATATTGAATGGATGCAGCTAGATATTAAACAATCAATATGTCAATCTTCTTAGCGCGCTTGAGATAGTGTAGGCGTAGAATGTTAGTTGCCCATGAATGATGTCAGTAGGGTGACAAATGTCGCGAGTGTTGGTGCGAGAGTGTAGAGGACAGCGAGAGTTTACTTTTGGAGAGAGTTCGGTGTGTTTACAATAGACGGGTGCTGACGGTTGTCGCTCTCCAAAGAGACCGTAAGTGTTTCTGAGTATTTTTTCATTAACGAGGAGAAATCCATTACCCACACAAAACGACACGCTACATTGGTGGCAGCGGTGGGATTATGAGCAGGTGAAGAAGAGATGTTTACACACAAACTAGAAAGAGCGAGCGGATTTTTTTACTTACATGTGGATGCTGGGCGACCTATCACAGCGCCACATGGCAATAGAGGCGGAAAGAAGCACTACACTACTGTCCTGTACTCGGAGAAAGGTGCACACAATAAAAGAATCTACCTTACCGCATATTTTACAACATCCCCCAAAAAATGTTCTAAAAATATCTACTGTTTTTCGTAAGTCGAATGGTCGTAAGTAGGGGAGCGTCTGTACACTACAGAGATCGCTCGGTTGTGTTGCACCTTTTCTGGGGGGGAGGGCCTTCATTAGAGTGGACTTTCCAACTTACCAAATGAGAGGGCGAGGGAGAGAGAGAGAGAGAAAAACAAATTGAAACCCATTACAATTTTAAATTAGTTAATGTTCTTTCGGGTAGCGCGATTTCAACAAAGCCCTTAAGACTGAGAGAGCGAGTCGGAGAGAAAGATAGATGCATCGTTTCGGCAGCACGATAAAGGCACAGGACACAAACTTCTCTCAGCGATATGCATGGAGTGCAGAGCAGGTGTCCGGTCACAATACAGTACGGAAGACGCTATCGTATGAATTGGCCAATCAGCATAGGAAATCTCAAGTCAAAGGGTGCTGGCCGATCGGCGTGAATCTTAGCTGACTCCCTCTACAGCCCCCTTGCAATATTTTTTTCCTGATCTTTAAAAGAAGTGTTTCTGCAAAGGTGTGAACCAGCAATAACTGAAGCGTGGGGTAGCAAGAGTTCCCTATATTTCCATTTTTTACGTAATTGCTTTTTATCTTGAGCACACTTCTAGTTTAAAATACAGTAGTTTAACATTAGTTAACTTGGGATCCAAGGCATCTGAAAGTTTGTGACTGAGCTTCTACAAGCAATTCATTCATGCCCTGGCACCTACTCCGAAGAAGTAAATGGTCTATTTTGTGTCAGTGTTGTACAGTTTCAGTTTTGAATCCAAGCAACATTGGGTAATTGTTTCCATGTGTTTAATCGTTTAAGCTCTTGTGTGAAATCTGGTGAAATACAATTACGCAAGGCAATATATTTTCAAATGCGGACACTCATGGTCGGACAAAGTTACTCTCTGATGTTTATGGACTAAAGCTCATTGAAATAAAAGTATAAACTAATCCCTCACCCAGGCGTCATGCTACCTAATATAATAATATATAGTTATAAATCGAAAACAAAATATACCAAAGAGAAGACTAGGCCCAACCCAAACAGGCCAATTTTATAAGTGACAATGTTGTAATTATTGGTGATTTTAATGTTCACATAAACTCCCCATCAAATTCACTTACAATTGCATTTAAGTCACTGATTGATACATTTGGTTTCAATCAAATAGTTGATGTGCCCACTCATAAAGATGGGAACACACTAGATCTCGTCCTGACCCGTGGTGTAGTAGCCTCAAATGTTACAGTGTTACCGTATCCTAATGCCATCCCTGATCACTATCTTGTTAAATGTGAGGTGCTGTTTAATGTTTACTGTGATAAGGAAAATTTAGGCTTTAGCAGTCGCAATATCCGCCCTAAAACGGTATTAGCCTTAAAAGAATTATTACCTACGGTAACTGCAGCCTTCCCTTCGTACACTGGGTCTGTTGACTCACTTACAAACAACTTTAATACTGCTTTGGTTAGTGTTCTTAATTCTGTGGCGCCCCTAAGGCATAAATTCCGACCCAAGAAGAATACACCTTGGTTTACTGAAGAAACTACGTTACTCAAACAAAGTTGCAGATAACTTGAACGAAAATGGCGCACTACTAAGCTGGAGGTTTTCCGACTGGCCTGGTGTGACAGTTTGCTGAAATATAAAGTAGCTCTTGCCTTAGCTAAAGCTTTGTTTTTCTCCAAGATTATTGTTAAACATAAGAATAATCCGAAATTTTTGTTTGACATAGTGGCGAAACTTACCAGACAACAACTTAACCCAAATGGTTGCACTTATTCTGCTAACGACATTATGGAATTTTTTAATAAAAAGATTCAACTAATCAGGAAGTAAATTTTAAAAGAACGCTCTGTATCCTCCTCCTATATCAAAGATGTGGAGGTGTTAGGTATGGACCGTGTCGGCGGTTGTTCAGAAACATTCTCCAGTTTCAATGATTTATCCTTTGATAATCTAACACAGATGGTCAGTAGGGCCAAAAAAACTACGTGCCTCCTCGATCTGTTTCCAGCTTCACTGGTGAAGGATCTGTTTGAAATCTTAGGACCATCAGTTTTAAATATTATTAATGTATCGCTATCCTCGGGTATTGTTCCTGTAGCCTTCAAGTCTGCCGTCATTAAACCCACGCTTAACCGACCTAACCTTGACCCAGAAAGCCTAGGTAATTATAGGCCAGTGTCAAATCTGCCATTTTTTGCGAAATTACTTGAAAAGGTCGTTGCACAGCAGCTAAATGACTTCATGTCAGAAAATAACCTCTTTGAAACTGTCCAGTCAGCATTTAGGGCAAATCACTCTACTGAGACAGCCCTGGCTAAAGTAACCAATGATCTCCTTTTAGCAATATATTCCGGTGCCTCATCAATGTTACTGCTGCTGGATCTCAGCGCTGCTTTTGATACTGTTGACCACAACATATTATTGGTTCGTCTAGAACGCATTGGTATCTCAGGGACTGTATTCTCGTGGTTTAGGTCCTACCTGTCAGACAGGATGCAATGTGTTAACTATGTTAACTAATCTAATGTCTCTTGTGGTGTTCTTTAAGGCTCTATACTTGGCCCCCTTATTTTTAGTATTTATATGATCCCGCTTGGTGACATTATCCGCAAGTATAATATTAGTTTTCATTGCTATGCAGATGACACTCAACTGTATGTGCCACTAGAAAAAAATAGACATTTAAGTTGTAGAAATCTGGAGGCTTGCCTTACTGAGATACAAAGATGGATGTCACTTAATTTTTTACGCCTTAACCCAGAAAAAAACTGAAATGTTGAATATTGGCCCAGCTCACTGTCGTCAGTTGTTTTCAAACACTACCCTGAACCTAGACAAATGTAATATCACCCATAGTGACTCGGTCAAAAATCTTGGTGTTATATTTGATCCTAATCTGTCGTTTCAGTTACACGTTAAAAATATTACTATAATAGCTTTCTACCACCTCCGTAATATTGCGAAGATTCGTTCGATGCTGTCCCAATCAGATGCAGAGGTTTTAATTCATGCGTTTATTACTTCTCGGCTTGATTACTCTAATATATTGCTTTCTGGTCTCCCGATGTCTAGCATTAAAAGTTTGCAGCTGGTTCAGAATGCGGCAGCTAGACTTTTGACTAAGACCAAAAAGTTTGAGCATTTTACTCCTGTATTGGCCAACTTGCATTGGCTCCCAGTCCACTTAAGATGTGACTTTAAGGTTCTCTTATTAACATATAAATGTTTGCATGGGCTTGCACCCTCTTATCTCTCCGCTTTGATTTCCCCCTATGTTCCTGCACGGAGTCTGCGCTCGGAAAATGCCGGTCTACTTGTGACTCTGAGAGCCAAGAAGTCTGCAGGCTCAAGAGCGTTCTCCATCCGGGCCCCGGTGTTATGGAATGCCCTGCCTCTGGAGATAAGATCTGCTACCTCAACGGAAGTTTTTAAATCAAGGCTTAAGACACACTTCTATTCCAAAGCATATGATTGATGCCCACCTCATATTCTGTTTTGTCCCGATGCCTGGCTGGCTGATATGAAGGAGAAAGATGATTTGGGATGGGTCAGCGGACCAGCGTCTGACCTGCAGCATGTCAACCCCTGCATTTACCAGCTGGCAGAGATGGGAGGCAGCGTCGTGGCCGTCATAGACTTTCTGGACTGGTTTGCAGGCTGGGGGCGTCGTTGATGTCAGGCACTTTCCGGACATTTTCAACATCTTACCTAATGTTTACTATTATGTGTACAGTAATGCTAATTGTAATTCACCCTGGTCAATCCTGGAAGGGGGATTACCACATGTGAGGTCCTTTCTCAAGGTTTCTCTTTTCTCCTCACACTGAGGTTTTTGAGTTGTTCTTTGCCCGCATGCTGGTTTAAGATCAGGTAATTGTGTAATTTTGTAATTGTAATCCTGTGCAGTCCTTTGAGACATTTTAGTGATTAAGGGCTATATAAATAAATGTGATTTGACTTGACTTGACTTAAGTGAAAGCAGCAGGATAACGATCCGAAAAACCAGCAAGTCCACTTTTGAATGGCTAAGAACCCAAAATGAAGGTTTTGGAGTGACCAGGTCAAAGTCTGGATTTAAATCCAATTGAGATGTGTGGCCTTAAACGGAAAGTTCTTGCTAGAAAATCTTCCAATATGGCAGTTTTGAATTAATTTTGCAAAGAAGAGTGAGCCAAAATTCCTCCACAATGTTGTGAAAGAGTTATAACCAAATATCTCTGCTAAGGTTGCTCTACTCACTATCATGTTCAGGGGCAACTACTTTTTCACATAGGGCCAGATAGGTTTTGATTTTTTTTTTTTCAATGTCTAATAAATTGAACTGCATTTTATATTTCCTTGGGTTTTCTCTGTGTGTTATCAAAAATTGGTTTCAGCATCTGAAACCGAAATTGTGAGTGATAATTATGAAAAGAAAAACAGAAATAAGAAAGGGGTCAAATACTTTTCACGGCACTGTATTCTTGCTCAAAACTGAACATCATTCAAATGGTAGCTTCACATTTGCAAGAGGTGCGACCCTTAAACACTCCTTAATTATTTTCGCACATCTGAGTGAGTGTGCGTGTTCAGGTCTATCTTTATCTTGAGTACGTGTAGGAGCTCAGTTGTGATTTAACGGCATTAGCAATTACTTCAAGGGGGTCACGAGAGTCTCGCTGTCTAAGCCCATCTTTTGGATTAGTGCTTAGCACTACAACCTACACACATGCAAAATTTTAACTCCTATAAGAACTACTGCTACTGCATTAATAATAAAGTGGTATTATGCTGAGCTTATCTCGTTTTTTTCCACGTTCAAAAAACATATACAAAAAATGGCTTTGGAAGTCCTGTTCTGATCACGGCAATATAAATACAGCACATTTTGAAATTGCTTGTCTGACCTTCAACGTTTCAATGTACAATTTGTGAAACGCTACATGCATACATACATACTGTACGTACTGCTGTTGTCATGTTTTGTGTTTCCTTGTTGTTAAACAATTACCTTGCTGTCTTTGTTGCTGTCACAGATAGTCTACGTCACCTGTTTGGGAAAAACAAACTGAAACAGAAGCTGGTGGTGGAGAGCATTCTGCCATACGATGTGGAATGCTGGGATAACAGGTGAAAAGTAAAAAAACCTTACAGAGATTTATCACAAAGCCCAGAAAATCATTGGCTGTTCCCTGCCCAGTCTGGAGGACACTGCCAGTTTGTGATAACGCAGTCAGAATAAACATGAAACACTATTATTTTTCATGTCATCACCTCTTTGACCTGCTGCCTTAAAACAAGGACTAACGGGCTTTGTGACAGTTTCTTCCTCAGGGCTGTAACCACCTTAAACAAGCACACGAGACAGTGAAAAAATTCCATATCTTGCCTATGTATTGAAAAATGTGTATTCATGTCTTATTTTTTGAATATGTAAATGCCTGGTTGTGTGTGTGTGTGTGTGTGTTTTAAATGAACACACTTTGGATGTATTTATTTTACTTTACTATTGTATTTTACCATTTATTAAATTGGAAATCTTGATCCAATTACATTGATCCTCTCAAAGTCAACAAAACATTCATTCATTCATCTCCCAACCCACTTATCCTAACCAGGGTCTAATGGGTAATGGAGCCCATCCCAGCTGACATCAAACAGTAGGCAGGGGAAAACCTTGACAGGTTCCTAGCCTAGCTCGGGGCTAAAATGCAATTACCTTCTTCAGTAACAAGCAGTGTTAGTTTAGGGCCCGGTCACACAGCTGTTTGCGGCTGAATCACGGCCAGAAATTTCTGCCTGTGAGGTGGACGCTATTGGACGCTTTGAGGTCGCCATACAGACGAGATACAGCAGTGCTTAACGCGCGGTCGGAGATTCACGCGCGGTTGGCAGCGCGAAAAAGTTTTGCGCTGCTCAATATTTTAGAGCTCGGGTACACAGCCTTTCATGGGTGTAACGATACTGAATCACGGCCAGAAATCTCTGGCCGTGAAGCAGACGCTGTTGGGCGCTGTTGGACGCTTTGAGACCGCCATATAGACGAGATACAGCAGTGCTTTACTCGCGGTCGGAAATTCACACGCGGTTGGCCGCGCGAAAAAGTTTTGAGCTGCTCAAAACTTTGAGCACGTGTTAACCGCGGGCGGCACATGAGGTAATGACGCGGAAAGACGTGCTCTGGCCGCGGCCAGGGCGTGGTACACATTCACACATTCAGCGGGTAATCGTGGGTGGAGCATGGTAATAGAATGTTCTGCGCCTGTATCGCAATGTTATTACGTGAAATTAGCGTGTTACGCGTGTGACGGTCAAACGCCTTTCTCCGCGTATATACAGCGCGATTTGCCGAGCACACGTCAGTTGTGCTCGAGACGTCAAGGGGTGGACATGGATCCCCGTCACCGTAGTGACCTTGTCTTAATCCATTTTTATTTCTTGACATTTATTTTCATTTCATAACAAGATAATAAAATCAAAATGAAAAACTATTACAATTATAACATATTGGCTTCTTCGGTGCCATAGCTTGAAATCTTGATCTTCACGGGACTGTGTCTTGAGCGGTTATGATTTCTACAGCCCGGTGTTATGCCGAGGAATGCATCCCTGCCGAGATTTGCATCCCCTCGCTACTACAACCACTTTTACTTCATTTTATCTCACTTTTATATTACTTTTAGGGAATGTAATGGCGAACATATAACCAAAACCACTTTGTCTTGCATTTGTTGGGAATGTAATACAAATTAAACCATTCCGTCTTTGTTTTTGTTGTGAACGTAATCGAACGGTAATGCACACCGTATATAAAATCCTCCCCCTCGCGTGAACGCGCATTCTGCTGCGCTTCCAACAAAAGCGATCGTATTCTATATAAAACGCTTATTAAAACAATAAAGAGAGCTAATTATAACAATTGGGAGATCCTAGTCTATATAACGCGTTTATTTAAACAATAAAGTGCGATCGTATTCAACAAAATGCGATTGTTAACGCGGATGAAAAAGTCACCAACGTCAATGCACGCTTCCAACAAAAGCGATCGCAGCAGAATGCGCGTTCACGCGAAGGGGGGGGGGATTTTGCGTAGGAGTCGGATTTGGGCACAACACCGGCTCGGGAGCTTTTATACCCGTGGTCCACACGAGAAAATGACGCGGAAATGACGCGATGAGGAAGCGGAACAGTCGCCGGCGTCTGTTTTGCGGGCATACCACCAATGAACAGCGGGTTGGCCAATTTTGCGCATTTTCCATCGCGGGCAACCACGGGCAAAAAAAAAAAAACGCAAAATTTTGCTGCTGAAAAACATCCCCACAGCATGATGCTGCCACCACCATGCTTCATTCTAGGGATGGTATTGGCCTGGTGATGAGCGGTGCCTGGTTTCCTCCAAACATGGCGCCTGGCATTCACACCAAAGAATTCAATCTTTGTCTTATCAGACCAGAGAATTTTGTTTCTCATGGTCTGAGAGTCATTCAGGTACTTTTTGGCAAATTCCAGACGGCTTCCATGTTCCTTTTACTAAGGAGTGGCTTTCGTCTGGCCACTCTACCATACAGGCCTGATTGGTGGATTGCTGCAGAGATGGTTGTCCTTCTGGAAGGCTCTCCTCTCTCCACAGACGAACGCTGGAGCTCTGACACAGTGACCATCGGGTTCTTGGTCACCTCCCTGACTAGGGCCCTTCTTCCCCGATCGCTCAGTTTAGAAGGCCGGCCAGCTCTAGGAAGAGTCCTGGTGGTTCCAAATGCCTTCCATTTACAAATAATGGAGGCCACTGTGCTCATTGGGACCTTCAAAGCAGCAGAAATTTTTCTGTATCCTTCCCCAGATTTGTGCCTCAAGACAATCCTGTCTCGCAGGTCTACAGACAGTTGACTTCATGCTTGGTGTTTGTGCTCTGACATGCACACTTAACTGTGGGACCTTATATAGACAGGTGTGTGCCTTTCCAAATCATGTCCAATCAACTGAATTTACTGCAGGTGGACTCCAATTAAGCTGTAGAAAGATCTCAAGGATGATCAGTGGAAAAAAGATGCACCTGAGCTCAATTTTGAGCTTCATGGCAAAGGCTGTGAATACTTATGTAAATGTGATTTCTTAGTTTTCTATTTTTAATAAATTCAAAAAAAGTAAAAAAAACTTTTTCACATTGTCATAATGGAGTATTTTGTGTAGAATTTTGAGATAAGAGATTAAATTAATACAATTTGGAATGAGGCTGTAACATAACAAAATGTGGAAAAAGTGAAGCCTTGTGAACACTTTCCGGATGCACTGTATGTCTACTTGACCTGATTCGAGACTGATTTATGCTACAAAGTGTACTTCACTTCTTAATGTTTTACGATCGACTTTTGTTGTGAAGAAAATATTTTATGTTCGGTTACCACTGTCTACTTGACCAGTTGTCTCAGGTTGTCAGAGTTAGATATAATTTATTAAACTCACTTTTAGCCCAAGAGGTCGCAGGTTCGATTCCTGGCTCCTCCGTGTTATATGTCGTAGTGTCCTTGGGCAAGACACTGAATCCCTAATGCCCCCGATAAGCAGGTAGTTGCCTTGCATAGCTGATTGGTGTGTGAGTGAATGGGTAAGTGTGAAGCACATTGTAAAGCGCTTTGGGAGGTCTTCATTAACTTGAAAAGCGCTATATAAATGCAGACCATTTACCATTTACTGCTGATTGTTATTCTATTATTTTGTTTACTCTTTATTTTTGTTGCACTTCAAGTTTAGGATAAATCTGTTGACTCGAATACTGCTTAGAAAATTTCAATTATTTAACGAACACAACTTATTTATGAAGAAACAGGAATAGTTGCTTCACCTGGTAACTACCGGTAATTACTTTTACTATAGATTAATTCAGTTACTAACTCAGTTATTCATTGGAAGAAGTAGTGAGTAACTATAACTAATTCCTTTTTGAAAGTAACGTGCCCAGCACTAACGAGTACTGTAATGCGATATTAATTAAAACTTGGTGCGTTACCGCGTGATCCTGGTATCATTAACTGCAGTTCCTGTATTATAGTGTCCTCTTATTGTTGAGTACTCTTGCATAACTCACAATGTCGCAAACAACACTTGATTCATCAGCAACATATCTGAAAGGTGGGCCTGTTTATACTTACCTACTGTACAAAGTACAACTCAATACAGTTTTGAGGGCGCCGTCTCAAACGTAGAGTACGAGATCGCTGAAATTCTCCTCATGGAGGTATTCTCCCTCCCGTATATACTCGGATCCAAGCCAAATTTACAACTATACAATGAAATACTAAAATGACTGCGTTAGCTTATATGAGCCACCAGGAGCAAATACTAGGCACTGCGTGGGGATTGGGGTGTGGCTTACACAAGAACAACAAACCCACAATAATTCAATGGAGCAAATGTGAGTACAGACTTTACAGTAAAGGTGTGCTGAATTATGATATTTGATATTTCTTTTTGAAAGGAACATGCAAACTATGCACAGGGAGGCCACTAGTTGAAATTGAACCAGGGACCTTTGAACCGAGAGGCGAATGTGCTTACCAGTCTTCTTCCATGCCAGCAAAACATTTCATAGGTTTTAAAAAATAAGATAAATGCTACGTTCCTGATTAAAGATCAGGCCGTGCTTTGCTTATCCCTGCACCAAAAAGACATCTTTGTTAAACTCCTTTTGATACACACAAACACATCCTCGCACGCACACTGACTGAAAAGCATGCGCTTGTAAATCACTGGTCAACAAGCGCAATCATAATAAGCCCCAAGAACAAAGAGAATGCGTTTCAAGAGGCTTTTTCATACTGTAAAATGCAGAAAGCTACAAATGAGCGGTGACTTTTCTCCCGACTTTCAGAACATAAAAGACGCGCCGAGTGCGCTTGAGAGCCTTCGCCATTTTACTTTCTGTTTCATCTCGGCCTAAAGCGAGGACAAGAGAGGCTGCTTCAAAGGGAATGCTCCGATACAGGGAATGAAAATAGTGAGAAAGAAGGCTGTTGTTATCAAGCTTGACTCTCCCACATTTGGGATTTGCTGATTTGGGGAGCAGAGTTCAAGAGAGATTCTGCTCTTCATCCATCTTTCACCATGGATTCCTAACAGTGTGTTGTTGCACTTTTATGTTTTGTTAAAAATGATTGGATGTCTGAAAAATGTATCGATATTCACGTGTTTTGTAAAAAATAAATAAAAGAAAAATGGGATTCCAAATATTTTTTTGAGACATTCACCACCAGGAGTTAATTGATTGCATACAGACACTTTCCTACTTCCCGACGATCGTTAGTAAGTTGAATTTGTTCGTAAGTTGCTTGAGTGCTATATTTTGTATGTAATGAACCTTTAAGGTTTATATAAGAACGTTTAAGGCTTGTTTAAGTAACCTGTATCGTTTTGTACAAAAAATAAACATTTCATAAAATAAAGATATATAAAGTTGTGTTTAACTTACTTTTATGAGATGCGCGTTAAGAGGTCCTCCTCCGTGGTAGAAAGTGGCACGAAAAAAAGCGATCCAACCATTTTCTCAACCGCATCAAGCTTTCTTATTCCACTTTAAATTCAAAAGAAATAGCTCTGCTCTTCTTTACACTTAACACCTACACTATTGAATGGATGCACGAGATATTAAACAATAAAAATGTCAAAGTTCTCAGCACGCTGGAGACACGGTACAGTATGTATACACACGAACCAGGAAAAGGAAGCAATTTTTTTCTTTAGGGTAGATGCTGGGTGAGCTCTCACAGCACCACACGCCGGTAGCGGCGGAAAGAAGCACTACAGTACTGTCTTGTACTCAGAAAAAAGGTGCACACAATACAAAATCTAACTTACAGCAATGTCCGGAAATGTTTTGACATCCCGAAGAAAATGTTCGTATCTACTCGGATGTTTGTAAGTAGGGGAGCGTCTGTATTTCCAAACAATGAGATAGCTTAAAAATATCTACTAAACTTGAGAAAATAGGGGTGCTGGGAGAAATTATAAAAAAAAATCAGGAAAAAAAGACAAAATATAACAAAATAATATTAAAATACTGTAATATTCTTGTTGGCAGTCATTTGTGAATGTGGTAATTGGTCTGTATTTATATAACGTTTTTAATGTCACTGAAGACCTCCCAAAGCGCTTTACAATGCGCATCACACTTACCCATTCACTCACACACTCACACACCAAAAGGGAGTCAGCCATGCAAGGCACCTACCTGCTTATCGGGGTTATAAAGGGTTCAGTGTCTTGCTCAAGGACACAATCACCCCTGCTTATAAATTTAAAGATTCATTTAAACATTTTTTCATTATTGTTTATTTCTTGGAGTATTATTTTACCCTGAACATATTTTTCCTCAATGCTTGGGGATCCACACTGCAAATTTTAAATTTAAAATGTCAAATTATGTTGTTTTAATGTGACATTTGATTGTTCATTTAGTTTGTAAATCATTTGTTTAATGGAGGTGATATTGAAAAAAAAACGTTTCTCTTCATACTTTATTCTTTTGCTCACTAGGAAGTAGTGACAGTAGAACCGACTGAGAAAGGTTATGATAAACTCATACTTGATTGCTGATGCGATTTTTCCGTATATAAGAGTTGTTACTAATATATATCAATACAATCGTATTCAGTAATTATACGATTTCAATTTCTAAATATTATTGCCCAATATTTAGATTTCCCCCCTTTTAAACATGCAGTGCTTTCAAAAGACAACTTCCATTTGACATGCGCATTCCTCGACATGTTAAGTCTTGCAGAAAATAATACACTAGTGACAGTATGTCTAAGTCTATCTGCTATATCTTTTATGTTGTGTGTAAATGACAAAGTGCTCAATGCTAGTTGGTGTTTGAGCATTGTTGTTATCATTGTTTTCCGCTTTTACTTCCCGTTATCACTAACTTTCTTGGAACCTATTATATTATCATGTCAAGTCAAATCACGTTTATTTTGTATAGCTCTTTATCACAAGGAGTCTCAAAGGGCTGCACAGACCACAGACTATTGCAAACTACAGACTATTATTACACCATTCCCTGATCTAAAATCTACACGAGAGCAAGGAAAAACTCAAAACCTCAACATGAGGTAAAAGAAGAAACCTTGAGAAGGGACCTCATATCATGGGAACAAAAGGGTAATAAAACAAACAGAATCATAATTTAATTACCAGTAGATGTGGTCTCTCTCAAACACAATTGGGACAATGCTGATTGACAAGAAGAAGAAATGGAGCGTGGCATTATCTCTTTCTACTGTGTAATGGACCCACCGTTTTGTCATCTTTGTAGCAGTATGTTGCCAGGGCAAAGGCTGCAACCCACTGAAAACAAGTCCTTGACCCACTTTTGGGTCCCGATCCACCAATTGAGAAACACTTTTCTAACATTCTAACATATCCTGCATTGTCTTTCTTCAATGTTCTTTGCGAGCTAGTTTCACTCTCTATCTCTCTCTATCACTCTCTCTGTTTTTCTCTTTTTTCGTTCCTCTTTCTCTCTCTGTGTGTCTTTTTACCTTCTTTTGTTCTCTCTATTCTCTCATTCTCTCTCTTGCTTTCTCCTTCTCTCTTTCTCCCCTCACTCTTTTTCTTTTCTGTATTTCTTTCTATTATTCTTTGAATTTTGTTCTTTCTCTCCCTTTCTTTCCCCCCTCACTATTTCTATTTTTATCTTTTTTGTTTCTCATGCTCTCTCTCTTTCTCTCTTTTTTTGTCCTACCCTCTCTACCTTTCCCCCCTCTCTTTCTCTTATTTCTTTCTCTTTCTTTTTCTTTCTCTCTAATCCATTTGTCTGGCCCCCAGAGATAATGTTTGTTTATTGTGCGCCCCTGCTCTAATTTGTCCGCTGTGCCACACTGTTTTGAATATTTTGGTGTTGTTTTCCCTCCTATTGGTTAAATTCAGGTCTTGATGAGTGTTGCGGAGCGGTCCGAAATAATGTTATTTGTTCTTGTGGCATCTGAGCTCCATCTGTTGAGATGACGTCTTCATCACAACTACTTTTTATGCAATTGACGTGAGCTTGGGGGTCCTTGTTTTTTCCCACACAGACATTCACCATCACACAGTGCTGATGTTGTTTGTGTTGTTGATGTTTTTTTCTGTACACATCTGATTTAACTGAGACAACCCATTGTTTTCCAGAGGATGATGATTTAGGGAATCAAAGGTAACCTCATGTATGTAAAATGGGTTATTCGTGTTTTGGAGGTAAAACCCGATCAAAATAATTCTACTGGCACAGGCGGATGATTTAGATCATTTTCAGTCTTATTTTGACTTAGCTCGCTATTTTTAAATTCATTTTTTAGTTCTTTATTATTTCATCCATCCATCCATTATCTGTGCCGCTTATCCTCAGTAGGGTCGCGGGGGTGCTGGAGCCCATCCCAGCTATCTTTAGGCAGTGGGCAGGGGACACCCTGAACCGGTTGCTAGCCAGTCGCAGGGCAACAGAGACAGACAACTCACTTGCCCGGAGGAAACACACACAAGCACGGGGAGAACATGCAAACTCCACTCAGGAAGGTTCAATTTCATGACCTCAGAAATGTTCCGTACACGCGCTAACCACTGCGCAGCCATGCTACGCTTTATTATTACAGTTTTTTTTCTGGTAAAATAATAAAATACAATAAATGATATTGTATTGCAGAGGCAGAACATTACAAGCATTTAAAATTATGAGTTTTCTTTTATACTTACACTTAGTACTGTTATTGATGCCAAAATCATCTTTTTATCATATCGGTATTTGCACACTACTAGCTAAAGGAAAAATCAGCGACCCACAATTTTAGGAATAATAAATTGCTATGATTTTTTTTTAAATTTAACACAAATATTTTGTTGGAATCCAATATATTTCTTTAAATTTATCAGTTTGTCACGGTTGCCATGGCACCCAATTGGCCCCGTCCGTATGGCACCGGCTGTGGCTCGTTGACAGATTGGCTTCCCTTCTATTTAAGCTCAATGCTCTCACTCACCCTTTGTCAGTCCGTCAACAAACCTCTGCACCCGCAAGATGTGGGTTTAGACTCTGTCCTATTTCCTGCTTGTGTTTCCTGTCCGGTATTGTTCCCGTCTATTTTTTCCTGTTTAATATCAATCTCCAGTTACGTTCCCGTCTATAGTTAGTCCTGTTTAATTTCGATATCCAGTTTTGACATCAATCCTGTCTGTCCCGTCCTGTCCTGTATCGACCCCATCTGTCCTATATCTGCTCGTGCAATTGGTATCAATCTCGTCGGCCTCTGGCTTCCTGTCATTCCACGCCAGACTGGTGCCTTACGTCTTCCGCCTAACGATCGCCGAATCACTGGCGTTTGGGTTAACTTGCATTACTGCCCCATTTCCCGTAAAATAAAAGCTTGTGTGAGAAACGTCACGCATTTGGGTTCTCCTCCTGTTCCGTTTTTTATTTTTTGCAAGTAGAAATTATTTTAAGTAGTAGCGCAGTTTCAATAGTTTTCGATTCAAGATTTGGTTTATTGATCTAAAAAATGTGGTTAAAATATGAAAGAGAATATAAAAATGAGCAAAATGATTTGTCAGAAGTACATGACATTTTACTTAGCAACATGATAGTTTTTTTTTATCATAGAAGGTCTCAAAAAATTTGCAGTCTTGGGTTGTCTAAAATAGCAGGTAAGAACAAACACCGTTTTTTTTTTAAATATAATGGAACAGTGTGCATTGTTTAGCCCCTCGTAGTGGTAAAAAACTTGATTTATTAAAAAAATAAACAAACATTGATTAAAATAATAATTTTAAAAAACAAAGTATCATTTAAAAATCCATTTTTAAAAATACTGGTCAATAAATTAGCCATTATTTTACATTAGATGAGACTCACCTAAAAGGAGCTGACATAATCTTCTCGCCATCATGCTGCTGTGGGTAACCAAAAACCTCAAAAAGGCTTGGAAAACTCTGAATATCTGTAGTTTGTATTCTTCCTCGTCCTCTTTAGTACTTTTTGCAGTTGCACTACCCAATACAGAGATATTTAGTGGTCAAATCATACACACTTTAGTTGCTTGTTTGAGATCGACCAAAATTAAGAAACATGTGATTCTCACTATGACTAATAATCTCCATTTTTGCCGCCAGCCCTTAAAAAAATGACCTTAAAATCGCCCAATATAAAGATAATTTCCCTTTTAATTTTTTCTCAAATGAGGTAAATCTATTGTGCGTACCGTGTTCAAAAAGATGAACAGAAACAGTATAGTCCCTCTGTATGTTCTACAGTGGTTCTTGGGGGTGGTTTTTACAAGCACAGCTAACTTGGGCTGATTCCAAGCAAAATAAATAAAATAGGGAGGAGGAGAGGGGGTTTGTATGTCATATCAGGAGAAAATATATCAAGAAGAGCATCCAGCAGGCTTCATCTGGACCTGATGGTGTGTGCAGCGGTTCTTGATGGTGTGTGCAGCGGTTCTGCTCCACATGTTGTCTTTGATATGCTCACAGCTGGACTCGATCAAAGTCAGGTTTTGCGGTCTGTGCGTACGTTCATGTGTCTACGTGTTTGCGAGGCCGCTTTTCATGTGTGTACTCGAGGTTCGCACGGTGTCACTTCCTAGTCCACTTGCAAAACCAACACACAAATGCACAAACGCGCACGCTCGCACACGTGTTTCCCATTTAGCGTTTTAATTCCCCTCCTTTTCCCCTCTTCCTCTCGGCTGTTTAAACAGCCGGCGAGCTGCCTGTGAAAGCCCTGATCTGTTTACACGATAGGCTGCCCGGTGAGAGGCTGTTTAATGCGCTCTCATAAATTATACAAGAACTCTCAGCACGTTGGCTTTGAATGAGCACCGCGTCAGGCTTCCGACCTGCCCCGGAGAACTGGTTTTTTCATGGCGACAAGATCTGATACCGGCCTGAGAATAGCTTATATGTACGTTATTCAACATAGAGTATGAATATCATGGGCTTTCTCCGGGATTCTGGTTTCCTCCCACATTCCAAAAACATGCATGTTAGGTTCATTGGTGACTCCAAATTGTCCTTAAGTATGAATGAGCGTGTGAATTGTTTTCTTTTTACTTGTTCCCTGCGACTTTCTGGCATACGTTCAGGGGGTTCCCTGCCCACTGCCTGGAGATAGCTGGGATGTGCAGCCCTAGTGAGGATAAGGATAAAAATGGATGGATGGACGTATATCAAAATAATGTGATGAAAGTGTTCCCCTAGCATTTTCAAAATGAAATAGTATAGATATATTAGATATCATCTCATCTCATTAGCTGTACCGCTTATCCTTATTAGGGTCGCGGGGGGGCTGGAACCCATCCCAGCCATCTCCGGGCAGTGGGCAGGGGACACCCTGAACTGGTTGCCTGCCAATCGCGGGGCACACGTGGACAGACAACTCACTCGCTCAGTCACACCTAGAGACAATTTGGCCAGGCCAATTCACCTGAAATGCATGTCTTTGGAATGTGGGAGGAAACCGGAGTGCCTGGAGGAAACCCACGCAAGCACGGGGAGAACATACAAACTCCGCACAGTAAGGCCGGTAGCTGGATTTGAACCCACGCAGGAGGTTCCCACGACCTCAGAACTGCGCCGCACACGCACTAACCACTGCGCCGCCGTGCTGCCCTATATTAGATATATTCACATTAAATATATTACGAAAATATGATCTTTGTATAAACACTGTTAAAGCAATTAGGTCAAAAATCTATGACCGACCAACAGAATCAATTACACTATCCTATCCACCAACCAACCATTGCACCATTACACCAACCATTCCTCCAACCAACCATTCCACCACCCAACTACTCTAACAACCAACCAACCAACCAACCAACCAACAGACCAACAAAACAACAAACTATTCCACCGAGCAACCAAACAAACAACAATTCTACCAAGCAAGCAAGCAAACAAGCAAGCAAGCAACCAACCACGTACTATGGAACATTTAACTCAATTTTTTAATTCAGACTTCATTTCTTGGAAGGACGAATGGATGGACAGACATAATTATTGCAATACCAATTTTTTTCTCCCCTGTTTATATTCTGTAGTGATGTTATTTTGTTAAAGATGAATGCTTCATAAGCAGACTGTTAAATTGGTGGATAACACATTACAGTATTTATCATATATATTATACATTTCTTAATTTATAAAATGAGTGCTTAATACTTTTCAAGCATTACCGACAAGTGTTCAAAAAGACAATGCAAAATTACCTTTACACTTTTAAAACTAAAATGCAATGTTCACATGACTTGAATTTTTTAACCATCAAAAGTAGTAAAACGAAATTTCTTATTCATTTTTTGATACCAAAACACATTTTTACTAACTTCCATTTAACATCATCATTAATCTCCTGTGATTAAGGATCATTTTAATGACCTATTAAATTCCCATTAATTTATTTGCCGAATCCTCAATACAGTCCTGTAATGGACTGTTTTTAAGTGAAACAAGCCAAATGAAGACTGTAGGGCTCACATGAGTGTGTTTTAAGCACTTTCTTAATCACTTTTTCAAACCCCAAAACTGTGAAATCATTTGGTTTTGCTTTACTTACATAAACACAGTGTAATAAAACCGAATCCAACATTATACTTCTTTCTTCGTCACGTCTTTTCCGTGTGGATGAAATTGTAATTTAATTTCTCTCAGTCTTGGCTGAGCAAAATAAGATTAGTGTTTTTAAGGTCGCACATTCTCTGTGATCATCATGGAACTATACAATAAACAATTGATTAAATTGGTTTATTTCAAAGTTCTTTTTTCGTTTTACTTCACATTTTTTAATTTTCTTTTTTTAAATGGCAGAATTGTCACAATACATGATGAATATTATTAATACAAGTAGTTTTTTTAATCTGCGCATCCTATATAAAGAAGTTTCAACAACACCAAAGAAACTTCTATCAGTTTTGGGTTGATTTCAAGAAGGCGTTTGACAAAGAATGGCAAACTGCTATATGGGCCACCATACGAGAAGTACAACATGGGCCAGAAACTAGTTCAGACCATTGAACAGATTTATGCAAATCCCAACAGTGCGGAACTTGTCAATGCTACCATTGCAGCATGATTTCGAACCACACACGACAAGGCTGTATTCTCTCTCCATTTTAGTTCAACATCTTCCTGGAGAAGATCATGTCTGAAGCTCTGGAGCAACATGAAGGTACAGTCAGTATTGGGGGACACAACATCACTATCCTGTTTTTTGCTGATAATATTGCCGGATTGGCAGGAAACGAGCAGAAACTTAGAGATCTGGTCGATCACCTGGACAAAGCATCAACCCAGTAATGGGATGGAAATCGGTACAGAAAAAAACAAAAGTAATGATCAACAAGAAACCTTTAGAGTATAATAAAGTATAATGTAAAATAAAAACAGAATCAAATAAAAAGGATGAGCAGGTTGCAATGGATGTATAATTAACAAACAATACACAGATATTGTCAACATTGAATATAGATCATTCATAAGCTACAGAATAAAGGTGTGTTTCAAGCCTAGATTTCAACAGTCCTACTGCAGAGCTCTCGAACCTGTGGATCTCTTCTTGGCTCTTGGGATCACGAGTAGACCAGCATTTTCAGAGCGAAGGCTCCCGGCGGGGACATAGAAGGAAATTAAATCTGAACGTTATGAGGGAGCAAGTCCATGCATGATTTTGTATAATCCCAGCAGAACCTTAAAATCACATCTTGAGCTAACAGGGAGCTAATGCAGGTTAGTTAAAATCCGGGTAATGTGATCAAACTTTCTTTTCTTAGTCACTGCAGCATTTTGTACCAGCTGCAGGCTCATAGCCTTTTTAGACTTTGACAGACGTGAGAGTAGTAGATTACAGTAATCGAGGCGGGAGGTAAAAAACTCAAATACATACTGTAAATACATGAGGTTTTTCGAATAAATACACAAATAAATTGGGTAGATTCGTGTGAGGGAAAAATAGTCCTAAAAATAAAATTGTCAGAAATGTGCTACTTAGTGACAATTTTGGCGGTGGTATTGTGACAAACTCAATATTATGATTTTGTTTTGAAAAAAAAAAGCATGCTTTTTTATAATAACTATCATTGGCACAACACAGCATTACTGCGCTGAACCTACAACATTTCCTCATTAATAGGCGGTATCAGAAATGTAAAATTTCACAGCAGCTCACAAAAGCTGTTGATTCTAACAGAATCCCTTTGAGAGGCGTGACTGTCACAAACGGGCATGAATGCATTCACTGTCTTCTGGTATTCACATTATTCCGCTTACGGCGTTTTCTAATATTATTAGTTAAAATAAAAACCGTGTGACGGGAGCGTGTAATGCTAAGCATAATTCATGCGTGTCACTGATATAATGTGGAGGACGTGAAGCTGATGTCCTGGATACCAGACAAGGCCACGTGACATGCCGTTTAGTGATAAGATATATTGGAGTGTGCGGTGGGCCGGCTCACATGATAGCGGCTGCAAAGTATGATAGTCGTAAACCTCATCTGGCTTGGATCAAGTTCGCTGAATAACACGACACAACAAAGATGAAAACGATAAACAACATTTTTGTTCAGCAACTATTTTCACTCCGAAATCAATTTGGCAGAACCTGAAAAGCCTTGGCTTAGCGAATTTGATAACAAGGAAAATACGTTATTTCAATAGTAGCTTTAACTAATTTGCTGCCAGTGGTAGCCTGAAATGGTAAATGGTCAGCATTTATATAGTGCTTTTCAGGTCAATGAAGACCTCCAAAGCGCTTTACAATGTGCTTCACACTTACCCATACACACACACTGATACACCAATAGGGAGTCAGCCATGTTAAACTGGTAGTTCTGAACTGTTGGGTCGGAACCCAAAGGTGGGTTGCGGACCTGTTTTTAATCTGTCACCGGCCTTTGCCATTATAATTTTACTTTTGTTTTTTAAAGGGAGATTGTGAATAATTTAGCAGCTCCAAGTGGTTAAATAAACTTAATTCCTTCAAAAAGTATTTGGATTATACCTATAAATACACGGACTATCATATTAACGTGCATAAGGTGATCGTAGGTCAAGATATTTATGTTTATTTTACACAACACAAAGTTCATCTAGGGAGCTGACTTGATTGGTTGACATCTTGCTGCTATAGATACCCCCTAAACCCAAAAACATGTGAAAAGGCCTCTTCAACAAATACCACTAAAATTAATAAACATCTGGCAGCCAAATCGGATAGTGCAGCTCCTGAACACTCCAAGCAGCCGAATCCAGTCTCCTAATAAACACTTGATTGATGCTATTGTTTCGGAAGCACAAGCTTCAACAAACCACGGTCCAACATGGGGCTGTTCTGCTTTTTTATCCTTAAAACAAAACTTGTTGGTTCCATATTTTAAAAAAGTATTTGTCCAACCTTGGCCTAAAGCTTTGTTCAATGTAAATTTCTGTCTTGCTGCAAATTTGAGTTTGTCTGACTCCCTCGATGAGTGGCGACCTCCCCCTAAATCGCTGAGATTTCAGTTATGTGGACTGAAAAGAGCGCCCCTGTCCGTCCACTCAGCACGCATTGAGCAGATATGGGCGGAGCTTCGAGTTATTCAAACGATTTGTTTGCGACACCAAAACTAAAAGATCGCTCAACATTAGCAACACAAAAATGTCTGTTCACACGCAAATGCTGGGATCGCTCTGCAGAACGGCTCACTCAGTCATTATCAGTTAGAGCCTCTCATGTCCACTTCAGGCCCGATGAGTGGGTCAGCGCTAAAACAGACACTTCTCCTCCTCTGTAAAAACAAAGCCCCCCGCCGTTTGTTTTTCAGACCGCCAAATCCCAACTAAATGGGTGGGTGGGGGCCGGTGGCCACGATTTGCAAACCAAATGAGGCTCGTATGGCTCCTCGTCTCTCATCCAACGCAGGGGCTAATTGTGCGCTTCTCCCACTCCAAAACAAATGACTCCCAAACCCGAAAGCGAAGCACTCTTAGAATGAATAGAACGAGCTATTCGGTCAGGAAATCGTGCGTGCTTGTTCACGATAGAGCTTCGTAACCGGGTCCTTGGAAACAGTCTTTCGACAGTGATGTTTCTTTGAAAAGGCGTGAAAGTGGAGCAAACCCACGCCTCTAAGGGATTTTATTGCCCCTCCGCTTTTCACAGAAAAAACTCAAGTGACTTTTGTTTAAGAACGGCCGAGGGGTCTTAGCCTTGAACCAAGGGTGGGCAAATCAGGCCAGCTCAGGAATTTAATCCGGCCCATGAGACAAAACTGAGAGAAACACAAGAGAAATAACAAGCTGCTCTGGTCAAACAATGACCTGCAGTTTAAATTATGTCCACTTGATGTCGGCAAAGTTAAGTCTCAATCTCAACGCTGTACAGACGCTCCCCTACTGACGAACATTGGAATGGTAAATATGAACATTTTTTCGGGATGAAGAAAAATACTTGGACTTTGCTGTAAAGTTAGATTTTGTATTGTGCTTGACAGAGGCTGCAATGATGATTTAAGCAAGAAGATGGCGTCAGCAAGTAGACAACTTTCAAATTCTGAACATCAGTTTTAATGATTTAAATGTCTTTTTCTACTGTTCATGATTATTTTCTTCATGAAAATGTTTACCGGAATGTTGGAACTTTTCTGTCTGATTTGATATTTACTATAGAAAGAAGCTAAAGCTCCTGTAAAGTTCTGCAGACACACCTCAGTGCTATTTTTCAATTGTATAATTTTTCACCCCGGTGGGTGCACTCGTATTGCGTCCGTGACTCCTATTTCAAGTGAAATAACATCAGTATGGTTTGTTTCTTCAAATGTTCTCTGGTTGATGAATGGTAGCCAGCAAATACAGACGTTGCCCTACTTACGAACAAGATACTGTACTGTATCTCCAGTGCGCTAAGAATTTTGACATTTTTATTGTGCAATATCTCGTGCATCCACTCGATATGGTTGGTGTAATGTGTAAAGAATAGGTGAGCCATTTCATTTGAAAGGAAAGTGGAATAAGAAAGATTGATGCGGTTGAGAAAATGGTTGGATCGCCTTTCTCAGCCACTTTTTGCCACGGAGGAGGAAGTCACCTAACTTTTGAAACTCATCTTCCAAAAGTAAATTAAACTTAATTTTATTTCTCTATAGAGCATATTATTTTAGGAAACGTTTATTTTTTAGTACAAAACAATACAGGTTACTTATACAAGCCTTAAACAACTTCATATAAACCTTAAACATACAAAATATAGCACTGAAGCAACGTAAGTAGGGCAGCGTCTGTATAAATTTGAACGTGGAAAATCAGAAAAACAGTAAAACAAGAAGTGAATAATGGACTGTAACCTGCTGGCTTTTGTGTTGACACTATGATTAACGATCTGCATTTATACATTAGCAGAGTAATGAAGTAACACACTAAGTAGTATCGAGAGTAGACTTACAACACTTTATTAAAAATTGGTTACAATACTCATTACCGAGAAAAGTAACGGTGTTCCAGGTACACGTTCCCTTGTAAGATGTGATCTTATTTGATGTCCCCTTATTGGAATCTAACCGAGTCAATGCTAAATGAGCAGACCTTGCAAATTAACAAAAAATAAATAAATAAAAATGAATCAGTCACATATGAATCACAAGGTCTTGGTGTTGGCGGAGGTTATGTAGCTATAATCCTTTTTTTTCTCTGTCTCTTTGAGGTCAGCTCAGCATCGCATTTGGTTCAATCGTTAATGGTCTGAGAGGTAAGTACAATGTGATTAAGATTACGGGATTAAGGCTTCACGAAAACCATGAATGGCGTACATCAGCAGGTGGCCAAACTGAGAGCCGTGGGCTCAGTGCATCATCTGTAAATGGCCATCAAGATAACTTTATTTACACAATTAAATGGCGAGTATTATATTATCACCGTTTTGTATGTTTGTACGTGTCCACACCCATCATTGTTAATGTTCTAGAATGAACTAGTGTTGACACACAACTATATAGTGTTAAATATAATGTTAAGTACTATTTGGTAAGTGTTAAATAATGCTAGTATGGACAAAAAAAAACACAACCTCAGGTTAATTCAAAGGGAAATTGCGCATTATTACACTCCTCCTAGTGGTAAAAGAAATATTAATTAAAAAAACAATATTGATTTAATAGTTAGAAAAATATATTCAAACTATAATATCAACATGCATTTTTTTAAAAAACACATTCTTAAATTGACAATTTGTATTTATTTGGCATAACATCAGGCTCACCTACGGGGGGCTTACTTGATTGTCCATCATCTAACTGCGACGTGTGCCCCCAAATATACAAACCTTGTATAAGGTTTTGATGAAAAACAAGAAGGAAAAAAATAACAATTTTTCTTGATTATGCCAGGTTTGAAACCGTTTGCACATATGGTTTGTTTTGTGCATGTTATCTTTTTGTATACAGACGCTCCCCTACTTTCAACAATTCCACTTGTGAAAAACAATAGATCCCAACATTTTTTTCGTGATGTCGAAAAATATCCGGACGTAGCTGTGAGTTAGATTTTGTGTTGTGTGCACCTTTTTCCAAGTACAGGACAGTACTCTAGTGCTTCTTTTCGCCGCGTGGCGCTGTGAGAGGTCATCCAGCATCATCGCGAAGAAGAAATCCGCTTCCTCTTCCTAGTTCGTATTTAAACATACAACGTGTACCTTATCCCTATCGCGCTAAGAACTTTGATGTTTTTATTGTTTAATATCTCGTGCATCTATTCAATATGGTTGGTGTAAAGTGTAAAGAAGAGGCGAGCCGTTTCTTTTGAAATAAAAGTGGAATATGAAAGCTTGATGCGGCGGAGAAAATGGTAGGATCGTCTTGTTTCGGCCACTTTCTATCACGGAAGAGGAAGTCGCTTGAGTCTTGAAGCCCATCTTCCAAAAGGATGTCAACTTAACTTTATTAAGTCTATAGAGCATATTATTTTATGAAATGTTTATTTTTTAGTACAAAACAATGCAGGTTACTTATTCAACATACTTATATAAACTTTAAACATACAAAATATAGCACTGAAGCAATTTATGAACAAATTCAACTTACGAACAAGACGATCGCTCGTAAGTAGGGCAGCGTCTGTATTTATAAATATTGTAATTACATTTCCTGTGTTTTTCAGTGTTAATGTGTTGATATACAATTTTATAGTTTTTTCTTATTTTATCTCTCTTCTTCCTTATGTTTTTGTATCCCTATTTTGTTTTTTTTAAATATTCCCCCCCCCTGTTTACGTCATTCCGTGCATAATTGGTAATGTAGGGATTAAAGCAACATAAACTACCTGAAGAGCCGATCTTTTTTAGGTGTGCCAGGCTGAAAAAGCGGTTTAGAAAAAAAATACTCATCATTCCCATCACTACAAGTAAACTCCGGTCAAAGACCGCGTGTTTTGTATTTGCTCTGAAAATTTCCAATTATTTTACCTACAACTTCTTTTTAAAGTAAAATAAATACTGTAGTTACTTTCCCTGGTAACCAGTTACCTTTACTATAGAGTAATTCAGTTACTAACTCAATTACCCGTGACCCTATAGAGAATAAGCGGCGCAGATAATGGATGGATGGATGGAACTCAATTACTTTTTGTACTGAGTAATGTACTGAGTAATGTAATTAATTACTTTTTTAAAGTAACGTTCCCAACACTGAACATCAAGCACTACTACTGCAATTTACTTACATTTGTATCGTCTAGTCATCCTTATCACCACTTACAACCTAATTATAAGATAATTTGATAGGTAGAAATTTGCATAAGCCACACCCCTATTTCCCAAATCAAAAACTATTTGTTTGATATATCTCTGCTCTTAAGGTTCCAAGGTGAATTGGATTTCCTCAATAAAACCTTAATCAATTTATGTGTATTCTACTTTCAAACGCTTACAATCTTTGCAACTTTCAACTGTGTTTTATCTTACAGTATTTTCATCTTGTTGCCTTCACCCATCTTGAGTTAATCTTGTATTTTTTATCTTTTTAATATTTGTAATACTATTTTATGTATACATGTAAAGTATATAGTTCCTTAGTTTTATTACGCTGTGTAGACAGCAGAGTAAGAATTTCATCTGAATCTTGAATCTTGAACTTGCTAAGCACAGACAGTGACAAAATATAGTATAAAGGTTTGAGGATGCTGTGCATGGTTATAAAATAGAATTAGAATAGAATAGAAACATGGACAAAAACAGCACAAATTCCACAGACAAGAAGAACATCAGCCAGTACTGCTTGAGGAACACCCAGGGAGACAAAATGGGATCAAGGATGCAAAAGCACACATGCTAACATTAGCTTTGCTTTTCTCTGCTCTCTGAGGAAAAAGGTCACTTCTGGTCACAGTCAGGAGTCTCTCATATGCACTGGATCAGCTGCGGCAAAGGTCAAGGGTCAAGGGGTCAAGCCCCCCCCCTGAGCCAATCACCAGTCGGTATCGTCCCAAGGGGGCTTTTTTTTCCCACACAGCAAACATTAAGAAGGGATAAGTGGAAAACGGCACGCCTTTTTTTACAACACACATGTGCAACGAGGTTGACTTCTTCACTTTTATCGCGTCTGGAGTTTGTCACTTTGCTATCAGGATGAGCTCATGACTAAAAAGAACATGCCAACAGATGAAAGGAGAGCTTCTGATTTTCACTTGTCTATTTCAGAGGAAATTTCTTTTTTAAGGGATAGAATGGATTGCGTGGGTTTCCTCCGGGCACTCCGGTTTCCTCCCACGTTCCAAAAACATGCATTTCAGGTGAATTGGCCGGTCCAAATTGTCCCTAGGTGTGAATGAGCGAGCGAATGAGTTGTCTGTCCCTGTGTGCCCTGCGATTGGCTGGCAACCAGTTCAGGGTGTCCCCTGCCCACTGCCCGGAGATGGCTGGGATGGGCTCCAGCCCCCCCGCAACCCTGATGAGGATAAGCGGTACGGCTGATGAGATGATGAATGGATTCAAACTATACTCTAATTTTAATGATGATTTAAAGGGAAAGTGTGCATTTTTTAACCACTAGATGTTGCTGTGTAGAACTACTTTTTCGGTTTCATAACATGAAATGAAATGAAATGAACCATCCATTTTCTGCACCGCTTATCCTCAGTAGGGTCCCGGGGGTGCTGGAGCTGATTCCAGCTATCCCCAGGCAGTGGGCAGGGGACAACCAGAATTGGTTGCCAGCCGATCGCAGGGCACAAAGAGATGGACAACTCACTCGCTCATTCACACCTAGGGACAATTTGAACTGATCAATTTACCCGAAATGCATGTTTTTGGAATGTGGGAGGAAACCGGAGTGCCCGGAGGAAACCCACGCAAGCACGCGGAGAACATGCAAACTCCACACTGGAAGTTTGATCTCATGACTTCAGAACTGTGCCGCACACGCGCTAATCAATTAACCTGACATGCATGTTTTTGGAATGTGGGAGGAAACTGGATGGCCTGGAGGAAACATGCAAACTCCACACAGGTAGGTTTGATTCCATGACCTCAGAACTGTGCCACACACGCACTAACCACTGCGCTGCCGTGCTACCCTATCTCATAACACATTGATTGAAATTTAAAGAAAATAGTTTATTCAAGTTACCGATTCATTCGGAAAATGTTAAAGTAGCTTTATGGAATTGGAAACTCTATTAATGTCTGCCGCAATCTCCTAATTGTAGCCTTAGACAGGTTGTTCATGATACACGTGCAAGTATGTGCACTTCTTCAGCGGGCTCAAATATACTCTTCTTCTTTTCATCTTCCTGGCGGTTTGGGTTGACGTTTGGACTGCATTTGAAGCAGGCCTATTCTTACTTTCACCATTCTCATGCTACTCACAAAAAAAGAAAGAAAACCTGTGGGGACTAGTATGACGTCATTCTCCTGTCCCCTCCCCCTGACAGTCTCCATTCCTCATACCTAATAGTTTGTGCCCCAAACAGCTGATAAAAATAGGTTAAAAGCCAATAGGCGCGATGGAAAATAAAACATAAGGGCTCTTTGAACTTAGTGGGACATTGTCAACACATACTTAAGCGATAAAATATTTAACTTTTTAAGAACCGCAAATGATGCACCCCATCTTTAAAGAGATTCGTCAGTTATGTTCAAATGTGTTTAGCTAGCTTTTCATTATCATCAATTTTTGATTGTATCTCCTGTAGCATTTTGCATTAGGCACTTTGCATTCCAAATCGATGAAATAAGAGTGTTGCTCTGACTTGACCAAACTGAAACCGAATTGAATTTAGTATTATCATTCAATTGAAAATTGAAAATAATATCAGCTTCTTTAAGGGATACTGTGTGAAAAACATGTGAAATAGAAAATCAAATGAGGAAGCTGCATAATCCAGAAGGAAGAGAAAAAATAATACATAATCAGAAAGGAGTGATCCGAAGCGTAGCAAGATAAAGTCTTAATGCGTAAAATAACCCCTCCAACAATGGCATTAGACTTTTAGTTTGGTAACATTTTTAAAAGGTTGCCACTTCCGATCTTATAAAAAGCTCTTGTTGTTTGTTTGTTTTTTCAATATTGTGATCAACTGATAATGTTTAGCTCGTAAAACAGCGTTAAAATCGATCGCTTTTTAATGTCAAAAGGTTGGCACACATGTAGAGCGTTTACAGTAAATTAAATTGATATAGATATGGAAAAAAGGATGAGTCGATTTATCTTGACACTTGTTAGAAGATTTCAAGAAAGTCAGAACGGGTTCGCGCGCGTGTTTCCGCGTGCGTGTGGCCGGATTACTTTAGTCGAGCCACGTTACTTTGATTGACAGCAGCAAACACCGCGCTCCCTCCCCGCCCGCCAACGCACCCGAGCTCCTATTGGCCACCGCCGGTGGCTCTCAACCAGGTCAACCGCCACAAGGGGGTGAGGGGCAGCGTGCGGTTACTGGATTGGTCGGAGGCGCGGTCTACATTCGAGTAACCCCACGTGGGAGGACGCCTCCGATTGGTTGACAATCTCCTTCGGTGGGCGGTCCTTTGGTTTCGGTTAGCAGGGAGCGTGAAACCGCGTGAGAAAGTTGCATTGGAGGAAGAAACTACAGACGGAAAGACAACGTCGCATGGAAGTACTTGTTAGCCAAACCAAAATCATATTTCTTCTTTTTTTATGATCATTTACTGTCATTTGACTGCTGTGTAGCCACCATAAGTCAGCGGGGAGGTAAATATATCAAAGTTACCAAATTGCAGACTGGAGTCAGTCAAGCGGAAGCTCTTCAGTGCAATTAACTCTAACGAGGATTTTGTTACTGACGGATACTTTGTTTTTTTTTCTTCCTGCTATTTATCACTTACTCGGAATATTCTGGACCCGTGCTCAGCAAAATTGCTCACCTGTTTTTGGAGCGCCTCGAGTTTAACGAGCCGCTGTTGTCCCTGATTTACGTCCCGGGATTGAAGTCGAAACGGCCGGAAAAGGAAGGCGCTCCCCGGCTTGCTGGAGCTCCCAAGTGTCGGTCGTGGTGAGGTAAAGATGGCTTGGTGAAGAGGAGGATATAATTGGTAACGCAAAGCCTCAAATCCCCCCAAATCGTGACGGGGAGCATCGTGACGGAAGCGGGAGAAGCCCCATCTCTCCCCGTCCGGAGATTGCAATGTTCCCCCAGGGGAGACACCCGGTAAATCTCCCCTCATTACTCCCCCCTTTGGGCTATTTATCACATGCATGTAACATCCTGATTGTAACCGTATTTAATTTAAATGTACATTGTGTATTATTTGACCACTAGATGTCGCTGAGTTGTGTAGCTCAACCGAAAACAATGGTAAGAAACGGGTACAAATACAAACTAGGGAGACTCAAAGTGACCAAACTGCAACATTTGTTTTATTACTTTATGGCTTACCCACCAACACTACCATTTTATGTGTGAGACCAGTGGTCGACAACCTTCTCTGAACCATGAATCAGTTTAGAGATGATGCCCTCAACTTCAAAATATTTTTCTTGACGACGCCATCTTCTGGCTGATATCATTGTTGCTGCCTCTGTCAAGCTGCTTGTGTTGTGCGTGCAAGTATGTGAAGTTCTTTGACGAAACTCTTCCTTTATCATCTTTATGGGGGGTTGGGTATCCGAAGCAATCCTTCTCCTACTTTTACTATTTCAGCACTGTGTACAATCAAGATAATGAGGAATCTAAATTTCATCTCATCATAACATTAGTTTTACTCACGGTATCACGCTGTACGTTGTTTCGGCTAAAGTCTTTCCTATAACGCTCCATCACAATGTTGCACAACGTGGCACCGTGAGTAAACATATTTTGATTATGAGATACAATGCCCTTTCCTTGGTGATCTACAATCTGTTTGTCTATTGGTAAGGATTTGGTGCCCTCACCAACGCGATCCAGGTCGGATTCACGCTGCATCTTAGGCTAAGCAAATGCTGGTCTGAGATGTTTGTCAATGATTCTTCAATTACTGTGCTACGCTACTGTAAAATCTTAGTGTAATGCACAACCTAACTTTCTGGGTGTAAAAATGCGGTTTAAGTCAAAAATAGGGTGTTTCTTTCTGCGTGTGGTACGGTATTTAAACGACCCACGGCCTGGTATCGGTCCGTAGACCTGTGGTTGC
Organism: Urocampus carinirostris; assembly: GCF_059441175.1. Taxonomy (NCBI): domain Eukaryota; kingdom Metazoa; phylum Chordata; class Actinopteri; order Syngnathiformes; family Syngnathidae; genus Urocampus; species Urocampus carinirostris. Next base: position 18,614,715 of record NC_142353.1, on the reverse strand, counting down.
CGACCACTGCATTGAACTACCGCTTTTCTTCCCTTATAAACGCCTATCAATTTTTTTTCTTTTATTTCATTATTTTTTTAGATCTAGTTTTTGTTGTTTTTTTTTCAAATTCAAACAACAAAAACACACTATTTGAAGCGAGACAAAATCTTTGTGCGTGAATAACCTGCTTTGACAATCGCATTAGATTTCCGTTTGGGTAAACGTTTGACAATTCTGGTTTTAAACAAGCAAATGTTATATTTTGGTGACTGAATGTATTTCGCCTCTAAAACGGTGTGTGCAATAACTTCTACCTCTTTTTGATGTTTGGCATGTATGTTCTTATCACGAGGGTTTTTTTTTTTGGGTGTTACCTATAGCAGCAAGATGGCAATCATGTCACCCTTTTTATGTAAAATATATACAAATTTCAACTATGAGTAATTTAGAAAAATAGCACTTTTATAAAACTGTTCATATATTTGAGCTCCTTATTTAAATCATTGTATTTAGAAGGCACTAAATGATACACGACGTCCCTTTAAAAGCTAATAGTCTTTTCAGATTTAAAAAAAATGTAATGCCAATGCAAAATTTAAAGGGATGTTGTGCATTATTCAGTGCTTCTTAGTGGTAAAAACTTTATTCATTAAAATAAACTTTATTGGCTTGAATAATAAGCAAAAAAACATGAACAATCATTTCCTCATGCATTATTTTAAATACTCGTAGGTTGAGAAATATACATTTAAGTAACACGAGGCTCCTCTAGAGGGAGCTGAGATAAATGGTGCGCTCTTGCTGCTCAGTGTACTTCTAAAACCCCAAAATATTTTGAAAGGCTGGGCAAAAAATGAGAAGCGAAATTAGGCAGTATGTCACTTTGAGTCTTTTTAGCAAAACATTAAAAAAAAACTGCAGTGCCATATCAGATATTTATTTGTTGTTCATGCCAAGATATGACATACAAAAAGCCTTCATCACATTTCATTGACTAACTTGCTAATGCCAATAAATGTTTACCATTATCTATTCACTGCTAATACTATTTTTGCAAATTTTCTTGATAATAAATTTAAATTACTCATGATAATAACAGCAAACATGTTTAATGGTATTGATATTAGATTGCTGGAAGAAATGTGAATCAAACATTTTATTGACAACCCATGCCAAATAGTCAGAACACAAACATGAAAAAAAAGTTACTCCACTGTTCTACTGACTATTGTTTACTTGTTAACAAATAAATCAAACAACACATTTTATTAAGGACAAATGTTATAGATGTTAGCCCATAATAAAGGTGCTCCCTGAGGGTGTATTTGTAGTTGCTCTGGGGACCGCATCAACTGCTCTCATAGATTGATAATGGGACATGTGACTGAGGTTTGTTATCCTTGCTTTAGTCATCAAAACAAAATGCTGGTTATTGTGAGAATCCTGGATGTCATACACATCGAGGTCCACCGCAAGGTGTTGTTATTAATAATGTGTGTTTTTATTAGACGCCCCACCAGGGTCCGGGTCAGCCCTTCAAATTCACCATCCCAGAATCCTTGGACCGCATCAAGGAAGAATTCCAGTTCTTGCAGGCTCAGTACCACAGGTAGATAACACTTATTTACTATTAAAAATGGAACGTTAAATCAAAGCAAGTGAGCCGGGCCAAAAATGCCATAGCCTTCATGTGCCCAGTGATTCCTAATCTTCTCACGTTGGGGTACCAAATCTATTCCCAGCCAGCCGCAGTCATCCCTGTTAGTAGGCCTGGGCGATAAAACAACAGTAATTATCGTAATTTCATTTTTGCCAAAACAAATACGTTCGATAAAACTCGATAATTTAAACTGTAATCACAACACCTGAACACCGGAAAAATAGGGGCGCTAATGCAATGAAAACTCAAGTTGCAGACCAACAATCGGGAGACGAAAAAGCAGACGAGGACCAGCCAATCATTTCCCAGGAAAAGTTTCTCACGGAAAGCGGAATGACTACAATACGGTCGAAATGAGTGATAAAAAGATGAAGGACACCCACAAACCCATTCAAAGCATGCTGAAAGAGTCGTTGACAGGGAACAGGGAAGGCCCTTCATCTCTTTATTCAGGTATTTTGGTTAGTTAAGAGTCTGTTGAAAATAAAATAAAGAGCTGCAAACTTAGCCAACAACATGTGCCAACCAAAAGGTGCAGCATGACAAACTTCTTCCACCATTTAGGACAATATCGCCCGCTAGAATACGCTGAAGACAAAAACGATTCAGTCCCGAACAATTGCTAGCGGACGTTTAGCAAGCAGCGGACCAGTGTACGGCTAGCTAGCAAGTTGCTACCTGAGCACACCTGCAACCACAGGTGGGTGTCACAGAGCAGTATGAAACCCTGATATTGTGGACACACTTGTTTTCTTCTGGCCGGTAATCTTTAAAACGATGGCTCTTTTGTTTGTTTAACACTTTGTAAACTGAACATTTAAGTTTTATCTATTTTGTTTACATTGTCAGACACCTTAAGACTTCATGCCCAGAAAGGCTTTAACACGTTGCTGGAGGTAAATTTAAAGTAGTCTGTGTATTTATTGATATTTATTTTGGGGAGATTGCAGCGCTGCCTCAGATTATGTGCAACGTTCTGTGTTTTAATTACCTCATTTTGTTAACTTTTAGTTTGTTTTTAATATTCCTTATATTTGTGAAATGTTGTGTCGTAGTTGGTCACCATGCATCTTTGTTCTGACATTAGTCAAGTCAGGTTTATTTGTACAGCTCATAATCACAACGAGTCTTAAAGGGCTGCACAGACCACAGATTATTGCAAATTACAGACAATTCTTACACCATCCCCTGATCTAAAACCTACATGAGGGCAAGCAATAACTCAAAAACCTCAGCATGAGGAAAAAGAAGAAGACAAACTATGAGAATGACCAGGCTGCAATGAATGTTGCATTGACAAAACAATAAAAATAAAAAATACAATAAAAAGGATGACCAGGTTGCAATGGATGTAGCATTAACAAACAATACACAGACATTGTCAACATTTAATATTGGTCAGTCATAAGCTATCGAATAGAAGTGTGTTCTAAGCCTAGATTTAAACAGCTCCACTGAGGTTGCAGATCAAATCTCAGAGGGCAGAGCATTCCGCAGCTCCAGGCCCGAATGGAGAACGCCTGCGGATCTCTTCTTGGCTTTTGGGATCACTTTATCTCATCAAAGATTGGTTAAAGCAGCATCAGGTTGTGTCTACTTAAACTCAGGGGCAACATCTAGACTTAAAAAGTGAAAGAAAAAAAAGAGTGACAATTATCAATATACAATAAGAAATGTTTTATCGTGATAACAATTTTTGTCATCGCTCAGGCCTACCTGTTAGCATAACAAACTGGCCTCAGACTTACCCATAAACACGGTTCGGGTTCACAAGAATGTCCATAACACTTAGCCATCCGGGCTGTTTTTTTTCTCTCTTTTTTTTGCGTGAAGCTGCGGTAGGTCGGCGTCTCGGTGATGACTGCCTTGTGGGCTTTTGTTTATCAGCCTTTATTTTCATCCATGACACGTGTGTGTCTTATCCATTAATGTATTTATGTTTGGCCGCTTCCGATAGGTGATATGCAGCAATGTGCAAACGCATACAAACGGCTTGCAGGCGAACACATTGTAGTTGTCGCGCTTCAACAGGAAGAGTCTTGTTCGCCATTTTAACGGAAGATGCAGGACTCCTTCCGACAACTTGCGGGCTTTCTTTAGTCAGCAGACAAAGGAGACGAGATTAAACGACCGCATTCATTGCTCAACTTATTATCCGTTGGGGAAAATTGACAGAGGGGCCGCAAATTACTTGTTTGTTTTATGTGGACTTCTTTTTTAGTCCTGCTGAGGGATCGTGCGGTTGCTGACATCACTGCACATCTGTAGATGATCAAAATTGACAATTTGACAGCTCAACCTCCAATGTTTAACAAATTATATACCACAAAAGCTGTTGAATTTCCCCAAAAATATGAACTTTGGGGAAATACAATTTAATTTTGTTGAGTGAATTCACTTGGCCAGGATCACAAGGTTCTTAACTCAATATGAGCTTCTTGTTTTACTGCATGACCAAATATGCAGCATTTAATGTTGCGAACTGCCTACAAGGAGATATTAGCCCAGAACTGTTTGTTTCTCATTCAAATGATTAGCATTGTGTGGGCTTAAGTTTTTTTTTGTACAAATATTTACAGCAATCATACTATTAATATTAATAATAATAGATCACAGAGTAATATGACCAGCAGCTATACTTCTGCATATACACATATCAGATTTAAGTGTCATTTGACTACTGTGCAAATTGGACTTGCATTAACAAAAAATAAAAAAAGCCTGTCTAACAGTCAAAGTTTGAACAAAGATCAGACAAAGAAAAATCTTTATTAAAAAATTGGACAATAAGAGTAACATACATGCCAACCTTTTGACATTGACATCCATTTCTACGCGTGGAACACAACCCGCCTCTTGAATATTAAAAAACAACAGAGGTAGAAGCTTTTACCAAGAAATTTATTGTGATTGTTGGAGCTGACTTGGTCTCCTTTCAAAATAAAGCAGCCATAGACTAGGTGTGAATGAGTAAATTGTCTCTGTGTGCCCTGTGACTGGCTGGCAACCAGCTCAGGGTGTCCCCTGCCCACTGTTTGATGATAGCTGGGATGGGCTCCAGCACCCCCCAACCTTACTGAGGATAAGCGATGCAGATAATGGATGGACGAAAGCAAAAAAGTACTTTGTGAAAAAACTACTCAAGTACTTAGTAACTGTAGCAATGTCTTTTTTTTTTAAACATCTATTCAATCAGATAATAAAATCATCAAAATCCATACAAATCAAAATTAAATTACATTTAATTTAATAATAGATTAACATAATTAAGGTAAATTATACTACTTAAACAATAAAATTTATAATAGTATGAATCAAATGAATAAATGAAGCACAAGTAGCAAATTTACAGCACTAAGTAATTTCTACAGTCAGAACAACAAGCTAGTCCAGGGGTTGGCACACCAAAATGTTGAAGAGCCATATTGGACCAAAAAAGGAGCCTCAAGAAATTAAAAGCCGCATAAGCCTTATAATGAACACAACACATGTTGTGCGTATCTATATTAGCGTATTGTCAAATAGGCAAAGTCAGATGCAGCACGTTTTGTGGAGAATGGCGTGACTACTCTGTTGTGTACCGCCCAAGTTTGTTATGAATTACAGAATGTCTAATTGTTTTAATAAAATTAAAGAAATCAAATTTTTGAAGTCATTTTTAATTTGAGGATTGGAAACAACAATAACAAAGGTGCTTTAATGTGCCCCTGATCCGGCCAACAAAAATTGTGTAATAAAACATAGCATGCATTTGTAAACAACCTTTTGAAAAAATGAGGGAAAGCTTAAAAAGAAAAGAAAACGCAAGCACGTGATAAATCCATCCATCCATCCAATAAAAAAAAAGAAAAAAAAAAGAGTATAGTAATAAAAAACTATACTAACCCAATAAAAACATTAAAGAATAACTTCTAAATATTTTCTTCCAAGTATTTATTTATGGTATTACTGCTGCATTCGCATATATTGACATATTAATAAACCTTGCCATTATAGATGTGGCATACATGAGAATTTGCTGCCCTTGTAAAAAAAAAAAGGAATTTAAAATGTATCCGGAATTTTCAGGAAGAGTGTGCACACACCAACACTTTCTGAAATACACTTAGTAAAAAAAACTGAGGAAATGTATAAAAATGTATCAAACTGTCAAAAAGTTGACAAACTTGACAAGACGTGATTATTCATCCTAATACCTTCTGTAGTTGTATGACTGATGTTTGACAACGTTACACTAAATTAATGACGGACAATGGCACTTTTGTACACATTGGCCTTGAATTCCGGTTGTGTGAATGAAACTCTTCCATAGGACAGATTATTTTTAGAGAGTTTTGGGGAAAATGCAATGTGCATTCAAAGTTTGATTGACTGAGGCAAAAGGGAAATTGGTGCATGGAATTTGGCAAGCAGTTGGCTTAGGAAGCACAAATATTTGATGTTCCAAAAAAAAAAATGCAAACTTGTACTGACTTAAGAATTATGAAGCAAGTTAAACTACTCGGCACATTGATGTAATTTGTTGGCAAGCTACTGTGAACACAAGCCGTTGTCCAATCTGCTTCATGTTGCTTAAGTGCAAGCCAGACACTTTACTGTGTAACGATTAAGTTTCAATTCTGGTTCTGTGTTTATTGTCACTCGTTTTCTCACTTGTACCTTAATAGGGCCCAGTACTAAGGTTTGAGTGGGCTACTTTCCGAAAAGGAAGGCTTCCATCCTACATTTCCTAATTATTCCTATTGTAAAAGCCTCTTTTACTATAAGGACCTGTGACTTTTCTGTGTTTCAGTCTCAAACTGGAGTGCGAGAAGCTGGCTGGCGAAAAAACGGAGATGCAGAGACACTATGTCATGGTGAGATGATGAGATCCATTTGCACTACAGTCTTTTTTTGTTCTTAAGCATAAGTGCCCTTGAGAAAGGTGGCGTGTCCTTATCTTCCCTCTGTGTTTTCGGATCTCACTGAACTTTCATCTTGCCTGAAGCGACAATTCCTTTTGTGTGCATGTTAACACAGCATACAGACACTGTCATTTTAAAAGGTTTTCTCAGTTGCTTAAAGGAGACCTATACATTATTTGTCATGATTGAAAAAAGCCCTCATATGGCAGAGAGTTTGTCCTAAAAGGTCTTGTTAAAACATCCGTAAGAACTGAGAGTTCTGGAAAACTAGATGTTTCCATAAAAACTGGGATTGGAGTTGCATGATAAAGTTTGTTTTAAAACATGAGTGTGCCTCTTGATTAAGTGGTCTGATTAAATGTCTATATGTTGAAATTGAAATGTTAAAACTGCCACAGTATGGCTTCATTTTTATATCAAATATTAACTGCAGCACATCTGCTAAATCACCTTTTGGTGAGTAGTTTATCAATTATGATTAGATCCATCAAGATATCCTAAACAATTTTCAGCAAATTGAGTTGAACACACTGTAACAGTTTGCGTGGAAAATAAAAACAAGCACATGAGAATGGCTTGAGCTATAAAAGGCCCTGGCCTATTATTTGCCACTAATGTTATATTGAAGAAGAAAAATATGGTTATTTCCTATGCATTTTATAATCATAGGATTTGTTGTTATCAGGGTTATACTGTGATATTTTTTGTAGTGTGGCATTTTTGATTTTTTGGATAGTGTTACATTTCTAGTGTCTGCGCAGAATATATTTGCATTTAGGTAACTCTTCAAAGCTCACCAGTTGAATTACACCTGTCAGTAAAAGTCAGCGTTTATAGTAGCTATGTGCTGTACCTGGGATGAGAAGTTCATAGAGTTGGTATATCAGCGTTAAGCCGCTAACCAATTTGCAATCCTGATGGCTCTCTACGGACAATGATACTTATGGTGTCATGTTATAGCAGAGCATGACTGGAGGAAGGGTTTAAAGAGTGCATGCATGTGCTGTAAGAGAGGCAATGGAAAAAAGACAAAAAAAGATAGACGGCGCTGCAGGAAATGGTGGCAGGCAGTAGAAGATATATCCAGAATGGAGGATTTTGTCTATAGCCATTCAAGATGCATGCATGCTTGTCAGAAAATGAAATTCAGGTTTTACATGGCAAAAAATAACTTTGTTGTTTCCCAAAGCCTTGAGTATCTTCGTCTGTCTCTGAAATGCACAGATTCAATCCATTCCCAGTTTAGTTATTTTAACCTCTGACGGCTTTTTATTGAAGTCCAACAGTTCCTGTCAATCTTGAGTCTTTGAAAGACTCACAGTAGAAATTGGATCTACTCTAATTAGTTTTATACTCCCGGTTCTGTTCTCAAACTGCACTGAACTGCATTTTTGTATTAGTGTGACACACAAAATCAAATGATTTGAGATATTTTCTCTATCAACAGTAGAGTTATGATAAAAAATAGCCCTTGACAGGGTTTATGATATCAAATTGCACTAAAGATGTTTTTTTTTGTATCGTAATATATACTATTATATTTGTGTCCTTTGCAGTACTATGAGATGTCTTACGGCCTCAACATTGAAATGCATAAACAGGTATAGTTGTTTACATTCTATTTTATGTGTGCGCGTGTGGGTTTGGGTGTGTGGTTGTGGGTGTGTTACATTGCATGTGTGTATGTTTATGTGTGTGAGCTCTTGTGTGTTTATCAGTGATCGATGGAGCTCCGTCTCCAATTCCCTGGTTAGGGTCGACCGGCTGAGCCCAGAGGCAGGATGAATGGCTCTGTAGATTGATTGGTGCTGTCTAGGGGAGCGGCCTGCTTTATTACGTTAGATGGGAGGGGCTGCGGAAAGGTGGTGGGGCGGGCATGAGGGGCAGCGGTATCGATCATAAGACGAGTTAGAGATGGCAGGGGCCACTTTTTACAGGCAAATAAGCGTGCTCTGGAGCTAACCCCAGGAAGCAGAGGGGCCAAATGGACCTCCCATTGGACCTTTGTCAAATTCTTAAACATGCAAAGAATAAGGAAATAGTTCATGTTTTTTTTGCATAAAATCTATATACATATATATATATATATATATATATATATATATATATATATATATATATATATATATACACCGGTATATTCCAATGATTATCAGTGATAATGCATTTTGAAGACGACACGTTTTGTCTTTGTCATCCTGAGCTGAGATGTCATCAAAGGAACACCAGCACCCTAGCAAGCCAGCCACCATATTGCTTTACGTTTTATTTAGTTAGAGAGGTTTCATGTCAAGTCATGTCCGGTGATCATGCCTGGATTGCCGCCCAATCAACACACTGTGGGCAGCCAATAAGCGCCAACCGGTAGCAAACAAAACCGGAAAGCCCTTGGCCGCACCAAAGCTAATGGGGAGCTAGCTGAACAAAATTAAATGTCGAAAATGTCCTTGGGCACTGAACCCCTAATGCAGGCGCCTTGTCAGTGTATAGCACTTAAGGCGGGCCTCAGTCACTTGAAAAGCGCGATATCAATGCAGAGCATTTACGATTTAGCTGACTTCACATGTTGTGTTAATGGAATTCATCAATTTGGAAGTGTTTTGTTCCTTCAATGACATTACAGCTCTACAGCAAACAAGCCAAATGGGTCAACTTTGAGACTAAATGTACAGAGTCCCCCGGTGCGTGGAATATTTTGAAACATATTTTCTTAATCGTTGGGAGTAACACTACACGTTCTGTGTCTAATTAAAACAAATCTGTTTGAGAATACCTTTAATGCTTAAGTAGCAGACACAGTCATGAAGAGGAGAACGGATGCACGCACAATTTCCTCGGCGGAGTGTTACGAAGCTCGCGGCGTTTAGCAGTAATTACCCAAGCTATCGACCAGTCACACCTGAGGAAATTGGAGGCGGACGGGCCAGCCGGCTTCACTGAAGAGTCTTTGCTTCCTGTTACAGCCTTCTCCTCTTCCTCCTCCTTCTTCAATGTGCCCAGTCCGCTTTCATTTTGTGCATGTTCCTTTGTGAAGAGATGCATTCCTTCCTATCATACACACACACACACACACACACACACACACACAGACACAAACACGCGAGCTTACAGCTCCAGGAGAGGTCATTATTTTTGGGCTTTAGTTGTCGGAGCAACAGGCTTCTGTAGGTGGGAGGTGTGGGGGATACAGACTGACAAAATCCCCCCTGCTGTGTTTGATCGTGTGTTCATGTTGCTGTTGGTGTATCGCTCCAATTATGTGGGTGTGTGTCAAACAAGATGTTTGTTCTCAGTGCATAATGTTTCATCGCTGGCTATACGTTGGAACACAAATTTGTTTTGATCTCGTTTGGAGATGAAAAGTGTATTGTTCAAAAAAGATCCACACAGCGATCAAAATCTCATTTTGTATTTCTTTGTTTACGACTTTGCGTGTGTTTTCTTTGGATGCTCGGACTTTCTTTCACATCACAGAACTACTGAATGCTAGGTCCATTCCACATGGTTTGTAGCGGTTAATGAGCATAAATTCTTTTTTTTTGTCTGCTGACCACTCCTGGGTTCATCAATAAAATATTTTATCCAGTTTTTAATTTTTTTGTTAATTATCAAAGTAATATAATATGAATATAATGGACAAAACAAGACAACATTTTATTTTTATAATGAGCCATCGATTGGGCTTCATTGTTAGCTAATTGAAATTTGGCAAACAAATTACGTAATTTCGAATGCTAATGTGCGATGGAAGTCGCCAATTCTTGCCTCAGCCTCGGTAAAGCTGCTCATGCTAGTGGCCACGTCAACAGAATTAGTCTATAATGTAGCTACTGACTAATTCAAAATACCTCCCTCCCACAGTCTTTTTGCGTTTTTTTGCGATCATGAGTAAAGGCAGATTCTACAGAGACTCACAAGGCCCAATCTACAGAAGGGAGAAATGGGTGAGAAAGCAAAAGATGAAAAGAAGAATCAATGTGATCAATTAATTGAATTTAACATTAAAAAAACAAACACATACAAAACGATATGTCGCCCTGGCCCAATCTGAACTCTAACCAAAGGTCTTGGTCTCTTAGATGACAAGTTTTTGAGTGACTGGATTGGTAGCTATTTCAGTCAACTAAATGTGAGATTCTAAAATAGCACAAAGGTACAGGCTAAAATGCGCCAAACAGTCTTCACAGATCCCAACAAAAAGGCCTTTGTCTGCAAACACGTAGTCAGTAGCAACACCAGTCTGAGTTCAAGTGACTTATGGCCATGGAGCACATGCTCCCTCCTGCGCAAATATCCGTTTACATGAGGGAATGCAGGTAACCCGGTTTGTTTGATCCTCATTAAGTTAAGACGCCTAGATAGTCTTTGGTGCAACTATTCTTAGACAGTCTAATCAGGGAAGCCGTGATACGAGGCTAATCATAGAACGGTTTCTGAGAATGGCAGTGCAGGTATAGTCTGACTAATTTTAGCTCCTTCTGAGCTTTCAAGACATGCTGCCAATTAGCGCAAAGACTGATTTGCAGCATGCCAAGGTCAGCAGTTTACAAGCTGCGGTTTGTGAATGAAAGTGGGGCTGGTTTCTGGGTGGTTGTTGTTAATGGCCTTTTTCTCAGAGAGCCTTCAAAATGGCTTTATCGGGAGCAAAACTGGTGATACAGCTGTTTTTGCCTTTGACACTGAACTTATTGAGGCAGGATAAAAAATTGATGTTCGTCATATGAGTTCTGCCATATATTTAGAACATCCTTACTTATTGTCGCTGGCTTTCATACTGAACATTGTCACTCAAAATTGCGGAAAAGGCAAGGCCAATGTGGGGTGTATCCATTTTGATTAGCCATTTGAAATGCTTAACAACCAAGTACCATCACAATTCTGACTTCTGTTTATTCATGTTTTTTCCTGCTGCTAAGCATATCAGAAATGGCTTTTGCATACACACCTGTAATTTTCATTCATCCTTGTTGGCTTTAATTGTCAATTCATCTTGTCCTTTTAGCATGAATTGATTCATTCTAAATGAACTTTACTACTACTGCTTCTTTTCTCATTGAATTATTTCCAATCTTGTCTGGCCCCCTTTTTTGCTCCCCGACTCACTATTTTTAAAGCTCTGGTTCGGGTTGATATGTAGACAACTGTTCAATGTTGGTACGAAGGTTGTCCCAACGAGGCTTACACTTTATTTAGCTCGCCCAAGTGCATAATTGGCTGAACTGTGGCGCGGTTAGGGCTTGATGGGATATGCGTGTCCTTGTGAATTCAACACTGCTATCAAGCCCAAATAGTTTCTAAAAAAACAAAATAAACTTGAGATTGATGTTTTTCTGATATTTTTTCTGTGTGCACGGCCTTACGGCTCAGAGACCTCAAGGTTTGACCGTGAATATTTGTTGTGTTGTTGTTGTTGTGAAGGTTTTACATTTAAATCTCTAACCAGTTGATGCCAAGCCCAAAATTAAAAAACATGTGAACATATACATGGTTGTTCTTTTACTACACTAACTTAGTTTTTTCTTTGTCTCTTGTCCTTTTTGCCTTTTAATTGTTTCTGCTTCTGATTTATTGGCTTTTCTAGTGTGTTCATGTGAATTATGCATTTACTGTAGCATGATTTTTGCGCCTTCCTAAAGTGATGTTATCTTAGCACCGATTCTTCTGATGGTCACTTTGCACTTTCTTTTCATTTTTTCAGTGGCTGCACTACCTTTGTTTGTATGCATGTCCAAAAACACAAACTGATCTAAGACCAAACCTAAGTTAAAATGTAACAAGAAAACAACAATGACTAAATAAATGAAAAAAAAATAAAAAATAATAAAGTTACTGACATTTTCATTTACTGTCATCGTTAAAATGCCAGAGCTCTTTCTACTCCTCTGGGAATTGGTAGAAGCTGCACAAAATTTGAAAATGTTGAACTTTAGCATTTTGAAGTCTTCAATGCACGATAGCATTGACTTGCCAAAAATGAGAGAAAATGCCTATCATAACCAACTTACCATCAAACTAAACAACTACTACTACTAACGGACTAATCATCGTGTTTCACTTTTATACTTTGACACTACATTATGATGCTCCTGTAAAGGTAGTATCAACCCTAACCTGACTCAGACAAGCCTGTATTAAAGCTCAAGTCAGCTTGAGCACGACCAATTTAACTTGATTAGCAGAACCAAGCTCGAAGAAAACCTGAAATTTTAAATTTTTGAGGCCTCTGAAAGAGGAGATGTGATTTATGATAATAAACTAAAGCCCGACTTTTCAGTAAAATTTAAGTGAAACACAACTATAAACATTTACATCTTTTATATTTCTGTCTCTGCAGAGGAAATATTTACTGACAATTTCCCATCATGGACAGATTTCTACGGGTTGCAAAGTAGGGCATAGACCACAGCAGCAGTACGTCCTTATGAATCTAGTGAAGCACTGGAGAGAGAGACAGAGAGAAAAAGAAGAACAATGACGGCCCGACATAGCCACCCATAGGTTTTAGTACACACTAATACTTGAGTTATCATAGGTAATGGGGACCAGAACCCCCTGCGAAACGTGAAAGTATGCGTAGTAGGGGTGCCCCTTCATAAAATCTCCCCAGGCGGGCAAACACACCTTTTATATGACGTCCTTATCGACAGAGTATACAACTGTAACAAAATATTAACTACATCTACAAATTAAAACATTGAACAGAGAATTGCAGTTGAATGAATGGTCTATTGTAATTATACAAAACCACAATGAAATTTGAGGGCTTCTCCTTTAAGTGTAAGAAAGCAATTCAGAGTGGTTAGCTGCATGCACGCTAGCATTGGGTATCCTCGAAACGAGCCAGGTCTCTGCGATGTTAAAAATACAGACGTCGTAGCAGTTTCCCATGGGTTGTCGCTCCAGTTCATGCCATTCCTGGGTCTTGGGTCTAGCATTGGTGAGATACATGCTCAGCTGGGGTGGCTTTGTAAGAGTTGTTACGTAGCCTAGCCACAGTTGACCAGACCTACAGCCTCGATATTGCTCAGTCCCTTCCTGGACCTGATAACATTCCATTGAGCACTCACTGGTGATAGCCATTTTATTGCGCTCTTCTGACTTTCCTCAGAGTCTGATTTTATTGATACATTTCATTGTAATTAGCTGCAAAATCTACCTGCTGCTGTGCTTCTCAGTTTGTTTCGGTGGCCACAGTGACAGGTGCGCCCTCCCCGCTGTCAGGCTAGTGAATGCTATCAATCACTGTAATTTTGGTTGGACTCTGCTTGGCCTTAAGATTTTACCTCTATGCTCCTGTCTCCTCTTTGATGGATTGGCCGTTTATTATTCGCAAGAGGATCTGGTTTTCATCTGGGATTTGGAAGTTTAACACAACTAGTGGTCCAGCTTGGGAACCGTGCAAAAGTGGTAGCTTCAAAAAGCCCCTTAGTTTTGCATGCAGCTTTTGTGTAAAAGTTCCCTTGCGTGTAGCGATGAGCCATGGCAGCGTGTCACGGTCCAACGACCCCCACTTCACCCCGACCGCCTTAATATCGCTTTGATTGGATGACGAGTAAAACGAGCCCACTTATCTGATTCGACGCCGCTAAGGGGGATATTTGCTTTCAGACGATTGTAGCCACCTCCGGGGGAAGGAGGGCGGGGGTGAAGAAGGATCAGGGCAGAGAGGGCGGATGTGTTGGCATGGATACTCAGGGCCCAGCAAATAAAGTTAGGAGCTGATGAGATTATGTTTAAGTGCTGTTAGCGAACAGGGGAAGAAAGAAAAAGGGAGCACGAAACCTGAGCTGTGTCCGTATAATAGTAGGGAAAATCTATTGGGTTTGTGTTTTCGCAACCATGGGTGTGGTTGTTTCTTATCAATTTTTCCAAAGTCGTTATCACTAGAAATGATCACTTTAGACCAGGAGTGGCTAAACATTTAGAGTTATAGACCGCGATGCATTGAAAGAATTTGCAAAGGGCCTGAGAAAGAAAATGGCTGATGTATTTAATTTTTTGAATGCGCCGATAAGTGTCTTACATTTGATACCTTGGCAATACATGCGAAAAAAAGATAACCTAAGCCAATCAATTTTTTTTTTCGTTTGCAGTTACCTGCACAATTTGTTCGTCTATTAAGAACCATTTCATCCAATTGGTTTTCAAAACACTCAACATTTACAAATAAATACTAATTAAAGGTAAAGGCGAAGTGATATCTCACCTTTTTGAACACTAAGTTTGATCATTTTCCTTTCAAGGGGTACACAAAGGGACAAGCTAAGACATCCAGCTGAGTGCAATCGTATTGCTTCAAACAGCGACTTCTATTTTAAATAATATGACAACGGGGATGGGCATTTCCTCAAATGTTCTTTGGTTAATAACTGGTAGTCAGAATATACAGCCCGTGGGTTTGCAGCATATTGTGGACATATTTTAAACTGCAAGTCATTGTTTTACAAGAAGCGACTCGTTTCTTTGTTAATATTTCTTTCAGCAACGTGTCGCGGGCCCGATTAAATCAGTTGGCTGACCTGATCCAGCCCACGGGCTGTAGTTTGCTAACCACTTATTTAGATGGTTGGGGTAAACTTGGCAGTGGTAAAGCGACTAATTTTAAGTTGAAAGCATGCTGCCATCCTTTATGTAGTGTTACTTCATTGTTGATATTGACGTCTCCAGATCTTGTTATTAAATCCTCGTCGCGTCTCTTCCTTTCCCGCAGACTGAGATCGCCAAGAGACTCAACACCATCTGCGCTCAAGTCATCCCATTCCTCTCACAGGAGGTACACACGCCTGCACGGTCCCATTATCTATGTCTGTGTATCGGTCGCAAGAGTCTTCGGAAGTCAATATTGTGCATATGCGCATTTGTTTTGCAGCATCAGCAACAAGTGGTCCAAGCAGTGGAGCGGGCCAAACAGGTGACAATGGCAGAGCTTAATGCCGTCATCGGGGTACGAGGACTGCCTGGCCTTCCACCTACGGTTTGTCTCCACTCACTTATTTATGTACTTTTAGTTTACACTACTGTTTAAAAGGTTTGGGTGACCTCAACAATTTTGGGTTTTCCATGAAAAAGTCCCACTAATGTTTGTCAAATCAGTTTTCCAATGTCTGTGTTGTCATGTCGATATTAATCTCTTCGTATTTTTGGCCACTCTCAGATATGACTTATTGTTTGCCACTCTACCTTGAATCCCAGCATCTCAGAGTCACCACATCAGTGTAGATATTTGCACTGGTGTTTTGTGGGTACTATTTAACCAAGATGCTAGTTGAGGACTGGTTCTCAAACTAGAGAGACCAATGTACTTGTCATCTTGCTACTTCTCTTTCTACTCTGGTTAGAGCTGTTTTTGCTGTTATCTGGAGGTAGTAATAGAATATCTTCTGTTTCTTGGCTATTTCTGACGTTGACTAGCCTTTGTTTCTTAGAACGAGCATAGACGTTCAGTTCAACACAAAACATGCTCCTGATACTAAACTAGCTCAAATGAAGGTCAGCCTTATAGATTCTCTAACCAGCTTAACTATTCAGCTGTGCAAACATCATTGCACAAGAGTTTTCTAACTATCCTTCTAATGCAATCAGTATACACAATTTACTATTAAAACACTGTGCCGATTGCTGTAAATGAACCTCTATAAACCTATGTGGATATTGCATTAAAAAATAGACATTTGCAGCTAATATAATCATTTACCACATTAACAACGTATGGGTTATATTTCTCATTAGTTTCATGTTATATTCATTGAAAAAAACAAACTGTGCTTTTCTTAAAATTAAAAAAAAGGCATTTTAAGGGCCCCCGAACTTTTGAACGTAGTGTACATATTTTTATCGCCAAATATTACATATGAGTGTAAAAAGGAACAGGTCGAACAAGATCATCTTTATTAGTCTATCCATTTACAGTCTCATCTCATCTCATTAGCCGTACCGCTTATCCTCAGTAGGGTCGCGGGGGGGCTGGAGCCCATCCCAGCAATCATCGGGCAGTGGGCAGGGGACACCCTGAACTGGTTGCCAGCCAATCGCAGGGCACACAGGGACAGACAACTCATTCGCTCATTCACACCTAGGGACAATTTGGACCGGCCAATTCATCTGAAATGCATGTCTTTGGAATGTGGGAGGAAACCGGAGTGCCCGGAGGAAACCCACGCAAGCACGGGGAGAACATACAAACTCCGCACAGAACGTCTGGAGCTGGATTTGAACCCACGACAGGTTCCCATGACATGAACTGTGCCGCACAAGCGCTAACCACTGCGCCGCCGTGCTGCCCCTCCATTTACAGTGAGTGTCATTATTTTGTTGTTGTGCCCATCGGTTGTGTTAGATCAATTACATCATTGCTGCCAGGAGGGAAGGATGTTCAGGTCTCATTTTTTGAAAGCCGCCAACTTAACATTGTTAATCAAAAGCCAAAGACATTATTAAAATTCATGAGTCTGTGGGATTAGTCAAAAGTATTCAAAGTATTTTCATTTAGTCGTCATTATATTACGGATTATCTCCGTATCTTAGTTTTGAAGCATTTTTCTTTTTCCCCTCAGAAATGTGCATGTAAACCTTAAAATAAAGCATTTTTTAATTTATTCAAATCCTTTGAAAGTATTAACTTGTTTTTTCACATGTATTTGTTTAACCCTTAAGTTTACGATCATGGTATTCACAACATTACCTGATGTCAAACCTACATGGGGTAAAGAAAAACTCATGGGGAAAAAAAGTGAGAGACCTTAAGAAGGGACCTCTTTTGGACCCAAAAATATTTGAATAAGAAATTTGAAAATTAGCTATTTTAGCAACCCTAAAAATGAGCAGTTAAAAATGTTTTGGACATACATTATTTTGTCGAATAATATGTTTAATCCGCAACCCTAAGACTTTTTACTGTTGGGACATTAACTGATTTTCACACGATATTTGACTTTCAAAACCTTAAAACTATTAAGATGTAATAAACAAGTGGTCATTATAAACAGAAGAAATTGTGTATTTAGGTGCAAAGTTCTTCACCGCTTTGGTAGAGAGTATAAAAAATGCATTTGCGAGCATTGTGGTGATTTACTAAAGGCTTTGTGATCACACTTCTTGTTGCTTTATTTTGGGAAACCTTCACACCCACCCCACCCCCGCATAAACACTCAAAGAATTTTGACATAACAGATCGTCCAAGCTTTAACTTGACGAAGCTTTTCTTGTTGCTTCGACTTGCCTGCATGGTTGTCTGTATGTTTGGTTTGTGAGTAACAGAAAAAAAAGCAACTTGATTTGAAAATGAGCGGCGTACATGTCGATTGAGTTGCTCTTTGAGTCTTAATTGCAGGATTTTTGTAAAGGAGCGAGAGGGGGGTGGTTAGGGGTTCATGGCTTTGCCCCCCAGCGCTCCCTTTTTTTTCCTCCTTCCCCGTCTCCCACGCCAGCTTGTCATTCACCCCGTTTGTGAGTTAAATGTGCGTAATGAAGCGTGTCGGGCCCGCCTTCCGCAGAGACCCCCTCCCCCTATCCGTGCATAAATAGAGAGACGCATACGTGCATATGCTTAAGCTAACATCCCATGACAAACCGACTCCGTCGCTACTTCCCCTCCATTTGCTCCCATCAGGGGTCCTATTTGTTTGTCTTGCGTCACTGTGTTTTTGCCCTTGTGTACGCGGATGCACGAGAAAAAAAATAAGCGTGGGGGGGATGCAAGAGTAATGGGGGACGTTAAATGAGTGTCTTTTTTTTAATGCAAACTGAGGTGTTTATAGACTTTTGGCTTATCAAGTGTGATGTGTGCTCACGCTTGTCTGGGATAGTTTTGTAGTCTGTGATTGCGTGCGGGTGGATGGACCATTTAGTTATTTTGGACACAGAACGGAGGAGAAGTACAGCGGAGGTAGTCCGGGGGGGTAGTTTAGTCAATTATTCGGTTTGACCTTCAGTTCTCCTTCCAGCCCCTGCCGAGCCGCCCCCCTGTGTCGTCCCCAAATTCCCCGACCTCTGCTCCTTTATGCCCCTGTCTCCTCCTCCTCAAACTCCTCCTCACCGCGTCAAATCAGTGAGCCAGGATTTTCGCGGCTACTGTCTGAGGAGGCAATAATGATGTTTTGGAACACAAAGGAATTTCACGCTTAGACGAGCGCCTGATTTGGTGTGAAAGAGGGAGCAGCTCTGCCAGCCAAACTCCTCTCCTTCAACTCCCCCCCTGCTCATCCACCATCAGTCCCTCACAAGAACTGACAGTGTAAGCACCAGCTGCACCACCTCCTCCCCTTCACCACCTTTCCCTCCTCCATCATTCCTTCCTTGCCCCCACCACATCCTCCAGCTCAGAGACTCTGATCCCAGCTGTCAGTATTGTTTAGTGTTTGACCCCAGAGAAAGAGGAGGAGAAGAAAAGGGGGTTGATAGAGGAGGGTGGAGTGGGGTAGGATGCGTTCACCTCCTTGTCCACCGCAGCAGCTTGTAGGGACGCACACACGAGTAACGGCGCCATCTGTTCACAATTACAAAGCGCTGTTGATTAGGGTTACGTGGTCCTATTGATTACCGTATTTTCAGCAATACAAGGCACACCGGATTTTAAGGCACATCCCAAAATTGTCTTTTGTCATATACTTTTTCATACATAAGGCGCACAGGACAATTGGGTGCATTGAATAGAAGCTACGTGGTCCTATTGATTACCGTATTTTCAGCAATACAAGGCACACCGGATTTTAAGGCACATCCCAAAATTGTCTTTTGTCATACATTTTTTCATACATAAGGCGCACAGGACACATAGGCGCATTGAATAGAAGCTTCAGTAAAAGCTATTGTGTGTACAGTTACTGATCAATGCATCAATGAAAAACATTAATATGTGTCGGTTTCCAGACTGCAAAACATTGCATGCAATGGGAATCGAACCCAAGTGGTGGCTGTGAGAGCACTGAAACATTAGTTTATCACCACACCAGTGGTACAGATCACACCATTTTTACTCAAGGTACCACAACCCTTGTTTGCATAGTGCATTCTGATAGGTCAAAAAGGTCTCTCCACTTCTTCACCGTCAATAACCTCCTTGTTTTAGATGTATGCATACTTAAAAGTGTTTGTATAGTATTTTGTTAAAATACTTTTTTTGTTTCTGTATTTCACACCGTTATTGACGCACAGGTGAAGAAGTGGAGAAACAGTTTAACCCATTAGAATGCACTGTGCAAATCTTCAAGGAATTTTAAGAAAATGGAAATAACAAAGTCTTTGAACAAAATACTACTCAAGCTCTTTTACATACGCATACATATTAAACCGAGAGGTGATTGACACACAGGTGAAGTGGTTGTAAAGTGGAGTGACTGTTTAACCAATCAGAATGCACCATGCAAATCGGTGTTGTGACACCATGGGTAAAAATTATTTGATACGGATAAGGTCTAATGCCTTGTCAGATGTCATTTGGAGCACTGCTGGTCTAGTTGTAATGTGGCTACACTCCCTGTCACTACTCCGGCCTGATTCTTGGTGCATTTATTGTTTTGCTAATTAGGTCAGGGATCTTTTTCGATTTGATCAATCGTTGCTCAATGTAGTATTACCTAAAAACCTTGGATGGTAATGCATTCCAAGAATCACTGAATGCATTTCCAATCTTATCGGCGGTATTCTGCGGTGTATATGGCGTACCGGGTTATAAGGAGCATTCTTTAATTTACAGCTCAGAAAGTATTCCTCATCCATGATGTCTTCATCCTTATGGTGAGCATGGTTTGACAATCATGGTTTTTTTTTTTTTGCATCATGTGTTTGGCAACTATAGCAGTACAGCATTACAACAGTTAACACATCAGTTCCAAGGATGGTGCTAAGCCACTTAGCTTTGTCCTTCCTGTGAGGAATTTGCACATTTTTCTCTTTCTGTGTAAAATGAATTTGCATTGAATGGAGTGATTAAGTCAACTTGACAATGTCCCACCTTTGGAGATGATATCTGAGCTTGTGTGAACCTTAACAACCTAACACTTGCATGGCTTGTTCTTTTGAGTTCAATGTGACAAGTACTTGATATATCACAGCAGACAATTATTTGCTTGTGGGCTGCTGTGTCGCTGCTTCAACTGTGCCCACATTTGCGGCTGTAGTTATTTGCATGATCCTCGGTATTGTCACTTTTTTGTCACAACTTTTTCCAGAGGTCATGTTTTAGAACTGACAGTCCCATTTTGATTCCCTTTAACCACAGTTCAGTGGATTACTATCTTGAAGCAATTTGCGTTTGCTGTTAGCTTTATGGCTCACACAACTTCCGGTACAGTCCATTTGTAACAATGACAATAAAGGTATATTCTATTCTATTCTAAATGCATTGCGTCAACCTCTACATTTCAACCACCATCACCAACTCCTGGCTTTTTGTCAGGACAATCATTTAACACTTTAGATTATTATGCACTTTTCTTTTTCATTACATTATTATTATAACTTGAGCCAGTTTTTCTGATGGTTGTATTTATTTTTATTTTTGTTATTATTCTGTTGCCTATTTATCTTTTATCTTTTTTTTCCCTCAAAGTCTTTACACTTGAGTTCCATGTCTAATGCAGTTGCGTACAATGTTTCACAACATTGACACCAATGGTAATAATGACAATTCTATTGTATTGAGTTTTGAATAAAAACAATGCTAATGCATATATCCAGAGATAAGTCTTTTTAGGGGCTGGGAATAGAGGAAGTAAACAGGTGTTGAACAAAATCATATGTTTGTCTTTTCTTAATCTGGAAACTAAAATATCTGTTGATTTTTATCCAGTTTTTAATTAGTTAACTACACTTTTGTCTTGTCATGACTAGTTGATGAAATGCAGCCTCATTTTAGTTCATTGTGGTTTCGACAAGTTTTCATAAGGTAAAAAAAAGTGTGTTGGATCTCACTGGCACGACCTGCGGTCGATTCCTATTGCATGCAATGTTTCGCGATTTAGTTCTGCAGCATTTTGCAGTTTTTGACTAATCAATTGTTGAACTAATAAATACAGTAAGTGTAAAAAATGCGTAACAGTTATTCTTAAATATGGTATTTCTTACTGTGCTTTTAATTCAATGCACCTTATAGTCCAGTGCGCCTTGTATACGAAGAAAATGTGACAAGGCTGTTTTGGGGAGAACTTTCGGTAAATTGAGATCCTTTTCATCTTCAATGCTTATGACTGCATAAAAAAAATCATCAATGAATGACCTCATGAAGACTATTACCTATTACCTCTTAAATCAATGTAGTCTCTTTCCATCTGTCAACAGCAGCATCTCGCGCACAACCATGGCGGCACCTCTATTCCCCTTACGCCTCACCCAGCCGGTCTACACCCGTCCCAGCTGGGCGGTTCGGCCAGCCTGCTGGCGCTCACGGGAGCGCTTGGCGCCATGCCCCCTCACCTAGCAGGGAAAGACGGCTCGGATAAAAAAGCACACCTTTCTGGTCCTGACTCGCACCCCTCGGGACCTGAGCACTTGAGAGGTCTTGCACGATTATAACTAAATATAACGTCTTGCTTTTTATGGAATTTTTTTTTTTACTCTTTGTTTTTTCTTTCTCTCTCTACTCCTTGAAATTTGCAGATCGGGAACCTGGCACAGTAAGCATATTTTTGTCAGCGCTGTACATTGTTGTTGGGAATAGAGTTAAGATCAGAACTAAAGAATCCAGCTAGACCCTGGCGTGCAAGTATTGAAGCCCAAATGAGCCCGGCGAATTAGTTTGCTTTAGGGGACCAAGAGCAAACACAAAATTTTATGTTTTATTTGTGAAGACTAACAAATTAAGGAACAGATTAAAGGAACTTGTCTTTTTTAACTAAATCAATTTGAACAAGACTGTAAAACATTTACATCTTTCATTTTTCTATGTTTGTTGGCTCGTCAAATGTATTTTTTGTTTCGGTGTGGGGGGGTTGACGGGTTTAGTCTCCTCAGGTCGTTTTAGTATACATTTGTATAAACTATTATTATTTATGCCGGTCCAAATTTCGGATCGGGCTTGAGCTTAAGATCTTACCTCTTGTTGGGAAATCAGATAAAGCAACTCCCAAAAATGGTGAGACTTTGGTAGCGCTTTGGCAGAAGTTAAACTGCTTTCTAAATATAAGGGAAAGTCAATCTTCAAAACAACACAAACCTCTTCCTCACGTTTTCAGAAATAGGCTGCTCATATCAACATGAAAAAAAGTCAGGTGTTTAAACATGAAATGGATTTCGTGCGCAAGGAGAACAGATTACAACCAATGAAATACAAAACTCTATTTGTCACTTGAGTAACAAGAGGACCTCTTAAGCATGAGAGTTGAAGTGCACTTGTTGCTTTGTAAATTTGGACTTCCTCCTCTCCATTTTTTCTGCTAGCAGGATACAAAAAAAACTCACTTCAATGGGACATTAAGCATGCCAAGGCCTCGTAATTGTTTTAACTGTGCGTTCACACCTAAACTGCACTTGTGGGTTAACTTGACAGCCAAACTGTATGAATGCTTGTCCGCACATGTGTGTGTGCCTGTGTGTGCGTGTACACGTGTGAGCATTTATGGGTTCTCTTGAGGAATGGGGGGAGCTTTGGTTGCTTGCTTAGTTCTGCCCTGGAGTCACGCTGACCTCCATTCTTTGCCAAATGAGCCTTTTAGCACGGTCTCTTTCTATCCCTCTCAATGTCTCTCTCTCTCTCTCTTTCTGTCTTTCCCCCTTCTCTCTCTCACCCTCACTCCCCCCAAGCCTTTTCACTCAAATACATGCACACACCTCCTCCACCCCAGCATAGCCTGCATTGTTGTGCCTATTTAACACCTCAGTGAACAGATTACGCCCGCCTCATAAATCCGCCCCCCTTACCCACAAGCTCCTGATCCCGCGCTTAAAGAGTCTCATTGTATTTAATATTGCCACCACTCGCGGGAAGGGCGGGCATAAGGAAGGGGAGGGTTGAGGGTGCAGTAGTCATATGACACGCATGCATGTGTGACTTTGTGTGTACCTTGCTAGGAACGTAGAGTGTTTTTGTGTTTTGTGGGTCAACGCTTCTGCGCTCATCCTACTAAATCCCTACTCAAAAGGTGTCGGCCGGAGAGGGGTGGAGCAGGGACAGTGTTGGTTTAGTTACTAGAGTAATGAGTCACAGTCACTTGGTATTTTAATTAAAAAATGATT